>NC_041219.1:6540309-6657277 GCF_002837175.3 Physeter macrocephalus | reverse complement strand
ACGGGCCCAGCCGCTCCGCGGCATGTGGGATCTTCCCGGACCAGGGCACGAACCCGTGTCCCCTGCATCGGCAGGCGGACTCTCAACCACTGCGCCACCAGGGAAGCCCTCTTCTTCCACTTTTAACTAACAAATCAAGCACATAGCTCTCCACAGATACTGCTCTCAACTGCTGAAACTCCAGTTTTCTTTTCTTACATTTTCTTAGACAACAAAATCAACAGAAAAGTTCCTCTCAAGTATATGAACAATGCATTTTGCTAACTGATGCCCTTTTCTAGCCATGCCTCTGACAAAGTAGTTCTCTCAGAAGGGACTTTATTACTCTAAGCAATATAGACTCAGCAGAATTAGAAAACTGCTCTTAACCTTAGATGTTAAAATTAACCCTTAGCATTCTAATCCATTTTCTCCATTTCAGTCTTTTATCATGATGATGATTAAGATAAACATGATGTCAGCTTACAGTTGTTGAGTGTTTACTATGCAAGACACTGTAATAAGTACTTAACAGGCCTGACTTCCTGTACTTCCTACAACAATCCTCTACTGATCCCCATCCTACAGATGAGGAAACTGAGATTTCTGTCAGCTCTACAGCTAGAACTAGAGTCTGGTGATTCATCACATTTTACTCTCAGATGTTTTTACAAAGGTGTTCAGTATTAAGGAGCAGGAAAAAATCCATTAGCTCTACAGTATAATTTGAGTTGCATTATTTTAGAGCACATAATTTGTCAATGCCTTATCACTATTTTCTAGTAAAATACAAACTTTTTAGTACGATGTATAAAGCTCTCCATGAGGCCCCTGCCCTGTCCTCATCCTCACTTGAGCCTGGGATGCAGACGTACAGAAGCACTTGCTCCCAAATCTGCCCCATGGAATCACACAGTATCATACTTGTCTGTTTTATGTCAGCCTCTCCAATTTGTTGGCAAGTTGGGACAAGGGCCATTTTTTTCAATTCTGTCTTTAAACTTAGGACTATACCTGATTAACAGTGAAGTTTCAAAAATGTTGGTAAAATTAATTAATAACAACACACTTAGATACATCTTATTCAAGATGGTGAAGCTATTTTCACAGTGGTTAAACATTTTTTAAAAATATATAAACATTTTAAATTTTAGTAAATTTGTTTATTTTTGTTATATGTAACAAACTCACAACATGTTATGCAAATATCGTCTCAATGCTTGAATAACTGCACATTTATCTTCTGCATATATAGTTTCACTTCTACTAATAACAATAGTATAAAGCTAAAAAGTTCTGTGAAATAATGAATTCTGAGTTCTTCAAAGCAATAGTTGGGCTTAGAAGCAATGCAGACCATTAGATAGGGCTCCAGTCCTATTATTCGTTACATGTTTAGACATGAGTAAATCACTTTCTTTTTCTTGATTTCATTTTTTCTAATCTGTTAAATCTCCAAAATAATTTCGATCTCTACATCTCTATGATTCTCTTCTTGGAGATACAAGCAAGAAAGGACCCAGCAGAAGGCAGGACTACAAACACCGTTGCAGTGTTTTTCCCGAAAGAGATCCTGCCCACTGGGGAGGCTTCCCTGCTGGGAAGCTTGATGAAGCCACCATTCCAGCCAGCAAGAAGGACAAGTGTGGCAGGTCTTTACTTGGGGACCTGTATTTTGCATTAGGAAAATGTTCATAAGGGGCCTCTGATTTTCCTACTGTTTATTTCCCATAATGTGCTGGACATTTCCTTTCCTTCTGTTAAAAATTCGTTTTCTATATCATGATCTACTAGTTTGTAAAGTGAGAGTAGGCACCAAATGACTGTGCTCTTTGTAGAAAGGAGAAATTTCTAGATTTGGAGGCAGAAGCCGTGAGGTATGAAACCCCCAAAATTCATCAGAGCTGTTTTTGCAATGGGCATACTCAACACAAGAGGTATACTAGACATTTTAGGGAATAACAACGAATAACCAAATGTAATTAAAGGAGATTTTACAATTTTGCAAGTTAACTCAGCCTGAATTCTTTACTATTCAGTTTTGGTGGGGATGGAAGGAAGAAATGGATTTAAAAGAAACGTCTCTACTGAATGACACTCTATGATCTGATCGGGAGACTCCCACCTATGCGTTTCGGAAAAAGTCAAACAAAAACTTTCACTGAGTGTGTAAAGTTTTGTATTAGGTATGTTGTGATTTTATGTGGGATAAAAGAAATGTTTCCTGCCTTTAGGAAACTTTGAGCTGGTATGGATGGATTTTTGGAAGCAAAGTACTCTTTCACGTTGGGGAAAATAACCTGTGATCAAAATTCAAGTATTTTTTCCATGGACTTCATTCTTTCCAAAGAGTATCATAGATTAAATAATGAGCTCACAATACTCCAGCAACTTCTAAATCTCACATGGTTTTGAAAGGAAAATTGTTAAAAGGCAAAATTTTAGGCTCTTAAAAATCATTACTGTTTATTTTGTTATACCATGACTGTCCATTTAGTCGGTCTTTAAAATTTTTGTGAAGCCTAACTCAGATTCTCCCTAGATTCCTTCTCAATTTTACTTAGTGGATCAGTGTAGATTTTTAGAATTTTAAAATAAGCTATAAATGAAAATTCAAAGTAGTGTTCTGGAAAAAAGAATTCGAAAATCAGTCATAGAAACCTTCCTTTCTAGGTTGTTCAAGTCTGATGGTTTTCCATGCACCAAAATGCTCCTTCATGAATCTCTCTCCTTTGGGGGAGGGGCACAAATAACAATGTATGTCATATCATCATCATCATCATCATCATTACTATGATCATGTGGCTAACATTTAGTCACTATATGTCAAGCATCTCATTAATCCAAATCTCATTTAATTCAAATGAGCAAATATTATAATCACCCCCTTTTTACAGATGAGGAAACTGAGGGACAGAGGGGTTTAAGAAACTTTCCTTAGGTTACAATGGCAAATGGAATAGCTGGGGTTCCAACTGCAGAGGATTCTTAACCACTGCACCACACTACCTCCCTTTAGGGCATCCCAGTTTTCTCTCTTTGGAGCCCCCTGGTTTGGAGGTAAGGGAGATGTCCCGACTTCTGCACCCCTCTCTTGGAGAAATAGTATAACGTTTCTTTGGGAATGGAATTGGTGTAGTTTTCCTGAGGACTGGTGGGCTGAGGCTGTCTGTTGCAGCCCTTTGTTTTTCCAATATACTCCCAGAGAAATGCATTGTAAGTCCTTGCTTGTTCCCTTCTGTCTCAATTTGGCTTCAGGGTTGGTTTTTGGTGCCACAGATGCAATTTCACTTGGGTGAATTTATAGACACAATGTGTTTGGTCATGGAGAACAATGAGCATTCCCTTGGAGAAACTTTTTCATACAGTTTTGACCTTTCTTTTTTTTTCATTTGCAAAGGCAGCATTTCCCAACTTCTAATATCATTATCGCCCAAATAACCTTCACTAGAGGCTGTGTCATTTGCTGCCTAAACTTGCATGAAATCACTTTCTTTAAAAAGTCAGGAGAAAAAGAAGCATGTGAAAAAATATATTTGTTTAGTGCCTACATTTTAGAAAGAAAATTTGACTTTTGCAATCATGAAGGAAGTTGATGGGACCCACTGGGCTATTCTGAGTATATTAACATAAAGACTTCCAGTGAGTTTATTAAGGGAAAAACTATCATCACTTGATGTGGAATATTTGATTACGTATGTATTATCACTTCTTTTCCATTATCTTATTTTAGGGTTTATCAAGAATTGTAACAGTATTCTTTTTCAGCCTACCACAATGAATTTACATTTTAATAGAACACTTCTTGAGTGGGTTCTTTGTGATGTGTCTTGAGGATTGCATTTCAATCATGTGGGCAGAGTAGGCAAAATTCACTTTCTTCCTTTACTGAGTCATTTTAAAAAACCATTGCACAAGACACGTGGTCTATTTAAACACTGGGGGCCGGATTCTATGATAGGCCTTACCTAAGAAAGAGAAATGAAGAAACTTTTTGGTTCCAGTTTTTTTCTTGACTTGACTTGGTTAGGGAGGGTAGTATTGGAAGATATAATACTGGAATGGGTTTAGTGGATTCGATACTTTCCAAAGTAAATTATTGGTTAGAAAATGAATTCTTAAAACATTATCTACTGGAACACAGGTTTGATTATATTTTATACCAAAATCCTCCATTTTCTGAAATCCTGTAAGACATCTCTGTGTCAGCTATGATTTATAATATTAATGACATTTCCGACAATATAAACATATAATCAGAAAAGCACTAAAAAAAAGAAAAAGAAAAAAGGGGAGTTTCCTGGTGGTCTAGTGGTTAGAATTTGGCACTTTCACTGCCGGGGCCCGGGTTTAATCCCTGGTTGGGGAACTAAGATCCTGCAAGCCGCACAGCCAAAAAGAAAGAAAAAGAAAAAGAAAGTATAACTGAATCATATATAAACCACACACTATTTCACATGCCTCATGACTTCATTGTGTGCAAACATGCATGCGCACACACACTGTACACATGCATTCCTTATGAATGTAGGTTAATTGAACAAACATGAAATTATATGTCGGCTAAAAAATTCTAGGGCAGGTGGTTCCAGAATGTACACCCATATCTGAAGGCTAGATGGAAATACTCGTATGGAAGAATTTGAAGGTCAAATACATGGCTTAGAAAATGTGAAAAGTAAGGCTAACTAAGAATAGTTAGGAGATGCTAAATTAATAACTAAGGAGATGCTAAATTAATAACTAAGGAGATGCTAAATTAGCTCTTCAGAGAGAGCAGGCTGGGCAGGTACAGAGAGGTGCCCAGCCTAAAACAGTGTTCATCAAAGTATGGTCCACAAACCACTGGCTGTGTCAAAAAGACCCACCTTCCTGAGACTGATTCAGTAGGACTAGGAACCTGCATTTATTTGTGTATTTATTTTTGGCTGCGTTGGGTCTTCGTTGCTGTGCACGGGCTTTCTCTAGTTGCGGCGAGCAGGGGCTACTCTTCGTTGTGGTTCGCGGGCTCCTCATTGCGGTGGCTTCTCTTGTTGTGAAGCATGGGCTCTAGGCGCGCCGGCTTCAGTAGTTGTGTCACGTGGGCTCAGTAGTTGTGGCTTGTGGGCTCTAGAGCGCAGGCTCAGTAGTTGTGGCGCACGGGCTTAGCTGCTCCGCGGCATGTGGGATCTTCCTGGACCAGGGCTTGAACCCGTGTCCCCTGCATTGGCAGGCGGATTCTTAACCACTGCGCCACCAGGGAAGCCCCAATAAAGCATTCTCGATTGCTGAGTACAGGATACAAAGATTAGATGTTACTCTCGACCCCTCTTCTTCCTCCCCTCCCAGGAGCATGTAGTGCAGTAATAGTAGCATATGCACAAAGTGCTTTGTGATTGCAAAAGAGGAAGCGAACATTTTGGCTTCGGGAGGGTAGGGGTGGAATAAGAGAAGGCTTCACAAAAGAGGTGACATGATTGTGTCTTTAAGGCTGAACAGGAGTTTGCTTCTCAGAGAATGGGTTGGGAAAGTGACAGTCCAAGAAGAAGAAGAAATGGAATGTGATGTATGTTCCAGAAAGACTGAATCATCTAATGTGCTTGAAGGAGACGGGCATGGGAGACGGCATTGGAAAATGCCCAAATTATCTGAACTACTACTCATGAAGAATTGTTCCTCTGTCCTTGCATGCTCCTGTGAAAAGCTGCTCAATACCTCCAGCAGAGCATTCCCACCCACCCCCAACGCTCCTTTAGTTAGAATGTATTACTATGTGTTGGTATTACATCTGCACTTTTGTAATGTAACAGTATTCATTTAACTTCTGGATTCAAGTAGACTGCTAAAGTTGGTGATATTATTAAAACTGAGAAAAGTTTGGAACAACATTCCACTTTCAAGAGAAAATAGTTCATTCAGCTCTAGAGTTGGAAAATAAAAATACAGTGTCTTTGCCAAAAATAGAGGTCGAATCTAAATAGAAGTCAGACCAAAACTAGAAGTTTTAATCTGAAAGAAGCTCAATAGTTATTAAGCATGGCAGTACATGTAAAAATTTGTTCAATGGCTTATGATGATAATTTAAAATCCTTGAGGAGATGGCCAATCCTCTTACGACCACACAGAACACAGAAATGAAACAAAACATCTTGAATGCTCATGCATGCCTTCAGATAGGCTCATAATGTGTGTATATGTGTATATATATATATTTTTTTAATGAAATATTACAACATCATTTCTGCATGAATGAAACCAACAAGCCCTGTCCATAAGTCCCTAGAACCAGGATTGATAGACAGGGGTGATGAAAAATTGATGCTTCCTATTTGTGGCAGAATGTATTTTCCAAAGATGGCTGCACCAATATCCATCCTATTTTACATGCTCTTACAATGTGACATTGACACTCCTCTATTCAGGGGTGTGGGTTTCCCTTCCCTAGAACATGGATGAGCCTGTGATTACAGAGAATGTGATGCTATGTGATTTCTAAGGCTAAATCAGAAAAGAGGACATAGCTTCTGCCTGAATCTCTCTCTTGGGAATGCGTGCCCTTGGGATTCTGACACTATGCTGTAAGTAAGCCCAAAGTAGCCCATGCAGAGAGATCACATGGAAAGGCCTGTGTGGAGAAGAACCAAGGCCCCCCAGTCAACAGCCAACATCAACTCTCTGATTTGAGAGTAAATGAGCCTTCAGATGATTCTAGCTAGCCTCCAGCCTTCGAGTATTCTACAAGGACCTCAGACATCATAGGGCAGAGATAAACTGTCCCCATGTGCCCTGTCTGTATTTATGACCCACAGAATTTGTAAGCATAATAAAAATGATTTCATCCATCAATGATAATTTTTTTTTTTTTTGAGGTACGCGGGCCTCTCACTGTTGTGGCCTCTCCCGTTGCGGGGCACAGGCTCCGGACGCGCAGGCTCAGCGGCCATGGCTCACGGGCCCAGCCGCTCCGCGGCACGTGGGATCCTCCCGGACCGGGGCACGAACCCACGTCCCCTGCATCGGCAGGCGGACTCTCAACCACTGCGCCACCAGGGAAGCCCCATCAATGATAATTTTTGACAGTGACTAAGAGATCATAGGACCCCTAGGACTAAAAATGTGGAAAACCTTTAAGGTTCTCCTTGATCTACATACTGGAAAGAACCTGAGGTTTGATGAAGTGGAGTCCAATGAGTCACCATGATGTAAGACAGGACTCCTTACCCAGTCCCCAGACCTAAAGCTCCTTGAATGAAGGCAAGGCTGCTTATCCTTGAAAAAGACCTGTGGTAGCACCTCAAGTAATGCCTACTAAAAATCTTCTCCTACCCTTTCCCAAGAGAACATGCAAACATTTACAAGAGTAGCTGCGCAGTAGGGAAAGGGCAGCCATTTAGAGTATTATTGGACACTGGCTCTGTGCTGACCCTAATCCCTGGGGACACTAAGTATGACTGTGCTCAGAATGTGAGCTCATGGGGTCAGGGGAAAACGGAGTTTTGACCTAAGTTGATGTCACAATGGGTCCAGTGGGGCTTCCCTGGTGGCGCAGTGGTTTAGAATCCGCCTGCCAATTCAGGGGACACGGGTTCAAGCCCTGGTCCAGGAAGACCCCACATGCTGCGGAGCAACTAAGCCCATGAACCACAACTACTGAGCCTGTGCTCCAGAGCCCACAAGCCACAACTACTGAGCCTGTGTGCCACAACTACTGAAGCCCGTGCGTCTAGAGCCCGTGCTCTGCAACAAAAGAAGCCACCGCAGTGAGAAGGCCACGCACTGCAACGAAGAGCAGCCCCCGCTCGCTGCAACTAGTGAAAGCCCACACGCAGCAATGAAGTCCCAACGCAGCCAAAAATAAATAAATAAAATAAAATAAAAGAGGGTCCAGTGAGTCCATGAACTCTCCTGTGGTTGATATTCTAAATGTACAGATGCAATACACATGCTTGGTCTGGTCGTACACCGGTCGTAATTTCTACCTTGACTTCCTTTACCCATGGAGATAAGGCTGTTATGGTGGATGACTGAAACTACCTCCTTCCTCCCGAAATAGTAAACCACTACTGCATCCCTAGGGAAGTCACAGAGATTATAGGAGTGGGGATTCCTACCACATTAATGTTTAACTTGCCTATTTGGCTCTTGTAGAAGACATACAAGTCTTGGAGAATGACTGTATTGTTAAATGAATCAGTGGTAACTCTACCTTCAGTTGCTGTTTCAGATAACAGTCTCTATATTGGAGCAATTAAACTTACCTCCAGAGCCTATTCTATGGTGACTGATCTGACAAATGCTATCTTCTCCATCCTTGACAGAGAGCACCAGAGAGAGTTTGCTTTTATCTGGCAAAGATGGTGTAGACTACTGTCTTACTCAGGTCTACCTCAACTCTCTCTGGACCAGGGACCTTGACCTGTCGCCCTCCCACAAAACATCATACTGTCTGCACATTGATGAGCTGATCAGAAATCAGGGAGTACAAACTGCTCTAGATTCCTTGGTAAAGTACAGGTGTGCCAGAGGGTGGGAAATGCAGCAGCCTGTTATTTCAGTGATGCTTCTGGGGGTCTCGTGGCACAGGGAATTTCTGGATATCCCCTTCAAAGTGAAAGACAGATGGCTGTACCTTTCACTCCTTAAAACTAAAAAAGAGGCACAATGCTTGATGGATCCTTTATACTTTGGAGGAAACATTTACCCACATTTGGGATTGCTCCTCTGACCCCTTACTGAGTAACCCATTTACCTGCCAGCTTTCAGTGACAGCCAGAGCAGGAGAACCCGCTCCAGGCACTCCAGGCTACAGAAAGCTCTCTTGATTGACTTCTGTGGCCCAGGGCCTCCAATGGTATCCAAGGGGTCTGGGCCAGATTGGAGGGATAGATGGAGCCTGTAGAGAGCTCTGATAGCATAAATCAAACTCATGCTTTCTTTGACAAATCACTATCCTCCTTTTGAGAAACCCTTGGTTTGTTACTGAATGCCCGAACATGGGACACCCAGTCACCATGTTATCCATTGTATACTGGGCTATTTGACCCACTGAGACATATAGGTGGGGTTTTCAGGGCTAAAGCAGGTCCTGCAGGCAAATAAGATTCACAAGAAAATGGCTCGCATTCCCAATGCACCTTCTCTTTTGTACTGCGGCTTTCCCCAACTTGTCCTAATGTGCAGTTGTTAATGTGGGCTTGTTTTTCTCATACCAAGACATACATACCTCCAGGAGTACTCTGCAGTGTGCTAGGGAGTACCTGAAGCCTATGACCAGTTTCGATGGATGAAAAAATTTGAGCTCAGTTTGAGCATAACTTTGAGCAGAACTCCTGATTGTTTATTTCTCTTGAAAGGCATGATGTTGGAGGTATGGACCTACACTGATTTATGGGCACTAGATAACAAATAATAAATTGCACTTTGAGTAAACAGATTAGAGTATGTTAAAGCCTCAGAAACAGAACTCTGAACAATACATAAGATCCAAAAGGTATACTTCCCATGCACCCTTTCTCAGGAAGCTACTTGAGGATGTACTCCACCAAAGCAAAGGTATAAAGAGGAAGAAGGCATGGGGTCAAGGAAACAGTATACCTAACAGAGGAGAGACAGAGCAGGCCTAAGGTGCAACCAGTTCGGTTTGGGGCAGTAGGCTGAAGGAGTTCAGAAAAGTTATGCCAGAAAATTTTTTTAAAAGAGAAAAAAGTAGAAAACAGCTACGTATAATGAATATGTATATGAAAAACAGTGTGCAAAGGAGTTTTACAATTCTGTGGGAGAATTTTGTTAAAGTAAGAGAAAGGTATACAAGGAAGTAAGAAAATATTATAAGGGGATGATTATCAGCTCAAAGAACATAAAAAGTTGCAATAAAGAAGAACAATACATAGTTAAAATAAGTTAAGCACTCAATGCTAATTTAGCCAAAAGTTATGATATTTAAAGGATGAAGGGAGGAAAAATGAGATGGAATGGGATGGTGTAAGAAAGCTAAATCCTCAGATTCAATCATAGGCAGGCAATTGTGTCTAAAATATATATATCGGGCTTCCCTGGTGGCGCAGTGGTTGAGAGTCTGCCTGCCGATGCAGGGGACGCAGGTTCGTGCCCCGGTCTGGGAAGATCCCACATGCTAGTCTGCCTGCCGATGCAGGGGACGCAGGTTCGTGCCCCGGTCTGGGAAGACCCCACATGCTGCGGAGCGGCTGGGCCCTGAGCCATGGCCGCTGAGCCTGCGCGTCCGGAGCCTGTCCTCTGCAACGGGAGAGGCCGCAACAGTGAGAGGCCCGTGTACCGCAAAAAAATAAATAAATAAATAAAATAAAATAAAATAAAAAATATATATCAAACTGACACAGCAGTGTAAAGCAACTATACTCCAATAAAAACAAACAAAAAACAAAAAAATAAAATATATACACCACAGAGCTTATTGTTTAGAAACATGGAGGTAAATACTAGGAAAAACAGAAAACAAAAATAGTTAAATACGGTTGTTTCTGGATGCCAAAAGGGATTGGGACAGAGGAGTCCCAACAGTAGTTCTATTTAGAACTTTCTCCATTTCCTCTATGGTAATTTGTCTATTTTTTTAAAATCACTATTAGATTGCTTTAGTTTGGAAGTTTGTATTATCCTAGAGAATTACCATATCATCCTATGGTTTCAAATTTACTGGCATTGTATTTGATCAAAGTATTCACTTGAAATTATTTTAACTCTTCCTATATTTACAGTTATTCCCTCATTCTTGTTTCTAATTTTGTGTTTTTGGAGAGCATTTCTTTGGTAACTAAACTTACTGAGTATTCATATCTGAACTTATCTTTCTGAAAAAAAATTCTGCATTCCCTGAACATGCTCAATAAATCTCCAATGGGAATTTATTTTTTAAAATTTTTTTGCCGTGCTGCTTGGCTTGTGGGATCTCAATCTCAGCTCCCTGACCAGGGATTGAACCGGGGCCATGTCAGCAAAAGTCCAGAATCCTAACCACTAGGCCACCAGGGAACTCCCTCCAATGGAAATTTTGAAGCTCTGCAAAATTTTAATGCCATAAATTTGTGTTGTTAATTTTCCACCTAGCGGCTCTGCAAAATCAAATAAGTATCTGTTGAAAAACACTGAAGGGCAAGGTGCTTGACATCAACCAGAAGAAAACAGACATTCAGTACTTCACATGGGCATGGGAGAAAGAAAGCTCAATGGATGGAGGAGGTGGATGTCACCTCGGAACTAAGCAGTAAGTGCATGCACATGCTCACTCACACACACACACACACACACGCCCCCAGTACTGTGTAAAGCCCTCCGACAACTACACAGAAAGTAAGCTCCAACCCAGCAGGGATTTCTTTTACCACTGCATCCCCAGAACCTAGAATAGTGTGCCTGCCACTTGCAGGTCCTCCATAAACATCTGTTGAATTAATGATTCTACAGATATTTTAAAATAATGCCACCTGTAGAAAATTTTTACAAGTAGATATTTTCCTACCAGCTATGAAGATTAAGGAATGGAGAGTTGGAAATATTGAGATACCAGAAACTAAGCTGTTGTCTCGATATTACAAAGTTTGTGACAAAGTCCCTAAACTCTTTCCTTGTCCATGAAATTTTCCCTACTTGATGCCTCAGTAATTATTTAAAAATGCAAATGCCAAGGTTTATTTATTCCACAAGTATTAATCAATTATACCTTCTTGGATCATATTTATCCATATATTATCTATAACCTGTATTATCAATAATCCTTAGTCTGTGAAGAAACTGAGGATCAAGAGGTTGAGTGATTGGGGGCTTCCTTGGTGGCACAGTGGTTGGGACTCTACCTGCCAATGCAGGGGACACGGGTTTGAGCCCTGGTCCAGGAAGATCCCGCATGCCACAGAGCAACTAAGCCCGTGCACCAAAACTACTGAGGCCGGGTGCCACAACTACTGAAGCCCGTGCGCCTACAGCCCGTGCTCCACAACAAGAGAAGCCACTGTGATGAGAAGCCCGCGCACCGCAACGAAGGGTAGCCCCTGCTCGCTGCAACTAGAGAAAGCCCACTCGCAGCAACGAAGACCCAACGCAGCCAAAAATACAATAAATAAATTTTTGAAAAAAAGAAAAAGAAAATTGAGGGATTGTTTAAGAAAAAAGGTTGAGTGGTTAGCCCAGAGGTGCACACCTAGACTCAGGTGTAGGTACCTCGATTTCAACATTGCAGCCTTTCCCACTCTACCAGGCAGCTTCTAAAAGTCTGCTATGTGTGCAGCTCTGCCCTGAACACAATTAGTGAAACCTAAGGTGGTCCCTGGAACACGAACCGTAGAAGAGGCTTTCCATTCCTTCAGTACTGTGGCAACGTAAACTGGTATGGGTGAGGCAGGTATAC
This sequence comes from Physeter macrocephalus, assembly GCF_002837175.3. Classification (NCBI taxonomy): domain Eukaryota; kingdom Metazoa; phylum Chordata; class Mammalia; order Artiodactyla; family Physeteridae; genus Physeter; species Physeter macrocephalus. The sequence continues at coordinate 6,644,937 of NC_041219.1, read as the reverse complement.
AAGTACAATACACTGTGGTTTTCTCAAGTCGGTAGCTTCATCTCCAACACACTGATACTCTCAGCTGTATTCTCTAGTCGTGCCCTGTGTGCTCCACAGAGCATTTAACATTTCTGGGATTTCTCTCATTACAGAAATAATGTTTTACCAGCTATCTGGGCATCCCTTAGCTCCAGTCAAATTGACACAGAAAATTAACCATCACACCTAGTCTTATACAGAAGAGATGATCATTTATTGCTAAGACAGCTTCACATAATGAAGCTGAATACGTGTTATAGTTTTATTAGAGTAAACTCCTTGAAGTGAAATTGTTGTCACTTCACTTGATTGTCACAGTGGTTGTCAGGTATGCACACTTCAGTTATACATACTATTGATATGTTTGATTATTTTTCTGAGTGGTTGAACCAATTTTCCAGCAATCAGTAGGATTTAACATTTTCTCAAAACCTCACCAACACCTGGTCTTATGAAACATTAAGTTTTACCAATCTGATGGGTGTGAAATGGTATTCCATTATTGTTGTCATTTGAATTTCCCTGAGATTATTGGAATACAGCATTGTTTCACATTTATTGACCATTTGAGTTTTTTCGTGAATTGACTGTACATAACCTTCACTGATTTTCCCATTATGTCATATGTCATTTTCTTAATGATTTCTTAATGATTTGTCATTTTCATAAATGCTGGATAGTCCTTTGTTGATTACTTGTTTTACCATTATCTTCTACTAGTCTGTGGCTTACAGTTTTACTTTGTTTACAATAATTTTAGTCATATGGAAATTATTGTTTTAACATGTTCAAATGTATCAATCTTTTCCTTTTATGATTTGTTCTTTAAACCTTATTTGAGAAAATATTTCTTAGGCCTATGTCATAAAGATATTTTCCTATTCCAACTGCTGAAAGTTTTATAGTTTTCTTTTCACATTTAGGTTTTATTCCATTTGGAATTTGTTGTTTTGGGTGTGAAGTATGTATCACATTTTATTTCTTTTTTACATAGAGCTAATTGCTCAAGCATCATTTATTCATAAGGTCACTCTTTCCCTGATGAATTTCCCACATCTTCTATGTCTCTCAGTAAAATTTAATCATTTCTAGCTTAATTTCACTGAGGATATAATCTTTATTATTTCACTGCTATGAAATTTGTTAAGGCTTTCTTTATGGCCCAGAATGTGATCAGTTTGGGGAAATGTTATGCGGGCACTTGAAATGATGTGCACTCTGCTGCTACTGGATATACTATTTTATATATGTCAATTGGGTCAGTTGTTAAACATGTTATTCAAATCTGCTGGATGTGTATTGATATTGCTTTTGTCTGATTGTTTATCAGTTACAAACAGAGGTGTGTTAAAAATCTCTCATCATGATAGACGTGTATATTTCTCCCTTGAGATATTTCTACATATTTCTGCTTTAATTTTTTTGTTTTTATGTATTTCAAGGTTATATTTTTAGGTACTTCCCAATATAGAATTGTTATATTTTGCTGAATTAACTTTTATAATTATGAAATGTCCCTTTTTATCTCTAGTAACATTTTTTTGCTTCAAAGCCTACTGTATTTCATATAATACAAATACTCCAGTTTTTCTTTCTTCATTTTTTTGGGGGTTGATGTTTGTATGGTGTATGTTTTCCAGTCTATGATCTCTACCTTTTAATTGGAAGAGTTAGTCCATTTATATTTAATATAATTATAAATTTGGGTTTAAATCTACTATCTTTTTTAAAAAAAATTTATTCTACCTGTCTACATTCTTTTTACTCTTTTATTGCATTAAAAAAAATGGCTTCTTTTATATTATTTCATTTTCCCCACTTATTAGCTTTGTATTTATATACTTTTTTACTGTATAAATTCTTGAATTCAACACAGAACCACTAAATCAGAAATTAGGGTGAAATTTCTGATTCAATGGGTCTAGGATGGGACTTGAGAATGTGCATTTCTAACAAGTTCACAGATGATGCTGATGCTTCTCATCCACTGCTCACACTTTGAGAACCATTGGTTTGGAGGAGGAAATTGACTAGATATAAAGAGATTAGTAAAGAGATACTATAATAATCAAAACAAATGATAATATCTTTGACCAGGATAGTGGCAGTGAAAGTTGAAGAAGTATTAATACCAGAGAATAATGATACCATTGATAGAAACAAAAGACTCCAGAATAGAAGCTGGTGTTAGAGAGATAAAGATGATTTTCTTTTGCCATTTTTCTCCTTGTAACAGAGGAAACAGAGGTAATTATAATCAGAATAGATCTTACTCTCACTAAGCAGTATTATTGTCTGGTTTTCCATTTTTAAGAACTATCTTAAAATAAAGTTGTGTTGATAAAGACAATTGTATAAATATATTTATTACACAGGAAAAACTGGATTAAACTCCTAGGATTTAGAATGTAATTTTCTAGGATTTAATTTCTGCTAATGAGATACAACATCAATATATGCTGCTGCAATATTGTTAGATTATAACTAGTAAATTGGACATTGGAGAAGGTTTCAAAGTCCATTTGGTCTACTGCATCAGTTAGATGAATGGCACAGAAGAATTTAGATGAATGGATATTTCTTCACATGTGCTTCGGTATACAGAGAACTTCTAGTGACCCAATCTGCTGGACACTGCTACTCAACCAAGCAAATACATGAAACAAGTTTGTTTGATTAGTTTATTTACAAAAATGATCATAAATTTAAATAATTTAATAAGCACATAGTTCCCTCCACCTTTTCTTTTGGCCATGCCACATGGCTTGTGGGATCTTAGTTCCCTGACCAGGGATTGAACCTGTGCCTCCTGCAGTGGAAGTACCGAGTCCTAACCACTGGACCACCAGGGAATTCCAGTTTTCAATTTTATAACAGTGTTTATTTTAAAGGAAAAGAGGTTATTACTAAAACTTAAAAGTACAAATTTTTACACATTGATTTATGTGACCTAGAGAATACCAAAGGCACAGCATGAGGAATAATAAGAAACATATGTAATATTAAAAACCATTCTATTCAGTATTTTACTGTGAATATTTACGATAATTGTAATATACATGTACTGTTTATCTAGGAACTCAATATGAAATTCTGCTAAAGACGAGAAAAAAATTTTAAACCCAAGGTAAATAAAACTTGACATCTTCATTCATAAATGAGTACCAAAAAAATTTTAGATAAACAAAATTGACAACTTGTAAAAATCTTTATAATTCTGAGGCAAGTTTGTGATAAAATATATGCATCTTTCCTCCAAACTTTAACTGAAATATATTGTAACATCACAAATCTCTCTTATAAAAGTAAAAAGTTTCTGATTAGAGTTTGAGATACATAATTTTGGGAGTTCTTACAAATAATAGAGATCTTCATAAAAGCATCCACAAATGGATGTCAGGGAAGGATTATGATGAGTAATCTCAGACAGGAAAATCCTAGCAGCCTGCAGATTAGATTGTTTCTAAAGAGCTATAATATAAGTGGATATTATCTGACCAAGTTTTCAAATATCTTATCATATTAGTCACCTACTCAAAAGCCTTCCTTGACTTCTGTATTAGTTTCCTATTGCTGCTATAGCATAAATTTAGTGGCTCAAAACAACACAAATGTATTATCTTACAATTCTGAAGGTCAGAATTCCAAAATGGGTCTCACTGAACTAATATCAAGACACCAGCTGGGCTATATTCCTTTCTGAAGGCTCTAAGCAAGAATCCATTTTCTTGCCTTTTCCCACTCCCTTGGAAAAAGGGACTGCCTGCATTCTTTGGCTTGTGTCCTCCTTCTGTATTCAAAGCTGGCAACAGTCAGTTGAGTCTTCTTCAAATTGTATCCCTCTGACCTCTGACCTCCTCCTCCACATTTAAGGACCCTTGTGATTATACTTGGCCCACCAGGATATCTCCCTATCTTAAGGTCAGCTGATTAGCAACCTTCACTCATCTGCAAACTTAATTCCCCTCTGCTGTGTAACATAAGATATTCACAGGTTCTGGGGGTTAGGGTGTGGACATCCTTGGGAGGTGGTATTATTCTTCCTACCATGGCTTCCCAATGTCCAGCAAACCCATCCTATCTGTCAAGGACCTCTGCATTACTGGCCCTAATTTACTCTCCTGTCTTACCCCCAGGGCTCTGATCTTTGTGCCCTGGGTTCCAGCCACACCAGTTTACCTGCTGATCCTCCAATACAGCCCATACTCCACAGCTCCACAGCTTTGCTCCTGGCATTTTTCTCTTCCTTGATGTTCTCTTCATTCATCCTCACCTTTCCTCCCAAGATAAAAACTCTATTCGTTCTCAAAATTTCATGGCAAATGTTTCATTCTCCAGGAAGCTTTTCCCCTAATCATTCCAATCTAGATGTTTCTGTCATATTGTTTGTACCTCCCAGTAGAACTTGAGGTTTTGCCTTGTTTGATATCTTATCTCCTCTGTTAGATAATGATCTCCTTGAGGGAAGAAACTCAAGAATTCATCCTCCCTTCTATGTCAGTTAGGCATATCTAAAACTGAACCCTTGCTTTTCATGCAGACTCCTCCAAAATTACTCTTCCTCCAGTTTTCCCATCTAATAAGATAATCTTCCAACCCCAGTTGTGCTTTTGCCACAAACCTTGTAGTCATCCTCGATTCTTTTTTCTCCCATTCCTCACATCCAACCCATCAGTGGACCTTATCAATGCTACTCCCTGATCTAAGTCACCATCACCTTTCGCTTGTCCTACTGGACTCCCTATTTCCAATCTTGCCTTTGATCCTCTCGCCTTTGCACAAGTCAGCGCGTGTGCACGCGCGCGTGCGCGCGCACGCGCACACACACACACACACACACACACATTCTGTTCTCATCTCAGCAGCCAGAGGGATCATTTAAATTTTTTAAAAGTCTGAGTCTGATTCTATTTCAGTCCTGCTTAATGTCAGATAGCTTACCATCATGCTTAGCCTAGAATCCAAAGTCCTTATAATGTTCTATAAGGCCCTCGCCTCATCTCCCACTGTTCTCTGCCTACTCACTGTCATCCTCACTGCTCCTCACACAGGCCTGGCAGTCACTTGCCTCAGAGCCTTTGCACTTGCTGTTGTGGAACACTCTTTCTCCAGATAGCCACATGATTCATTTCCTTATGTCCCTTAGGCCACTGATCATCCTCTTATGTTCTTTGGGTGTCTGGAAATATCACTTCATCAGAGTCACCCTCCCTGACCATCCTATGCAAAAGAGGAGACTTCATTCCTTCTATCACTGTCTATACCTTTATGCTGCTTGAATTTTCTTTGCACACCTATCGTTACATGATACTACATTATAAATCTATTTCTTATCTGTCACTCTCCACTAAAATGTAAGCTCCATGTGGGCAGAGACTTTGTTCTGATCTCTATTCCAGTCCTAGAACCTGGAAACACACACACACACACACAGCACAAAGTGGCACTTAATAAATATTTGTTAAATGAATGAATTCATCTTTGTATGTCCTCCTGTTTTTTGACCAGTTCTCTGATCATAATAGATGCTGAAGAAGTATTTGTGGGATTAAATTTTATGTACATCCCCAATATTACTTCATATCATCACCAGAGGAAAAACAACCATAGTAAGCCACTTTTTCATGGAGAAATAAAGACTGTAGACAAGCTGTCACAATTCAGATGAGCCTTTTATTACTTAGTTTTGATATGATGGACCTCCCTAGAGCACAAGGTATTGCACATTTAATTCAAGGATGGAGTTCAGAAATTAACCCCAGCAGACCACACCATCTACACAGGAAGTGTGTGTGTGCTGGGGGGAGAGGCACACTAGTATGGATGTGTAGGATACCAAGAAGGTAACTAAGCCACAATTCCCTGTAGTTCATTACATCCAATTTCAATTCCAGGGTATATACTTAAAAGCCTGAAGCCTCTTCTAGTTCTTGCCTAAGTTTTTATTCTCTTGAATGCGTTTCTCTTACTTTTATAGTAGTACTGGTTTCTTAGAAATAGACATTTGTCCTCTCTTTCTAGGTTTTTCATATCAGAGAAAGAAAAAAAACTCAAAAATAAAACATATAGCCTCTAATCACCTGCTCTCTCTTGTTCCATATACAAGAGGCTGGTTTTAAAAATTCATCTTTTCTTTGCAATCCAATGTAATCAACGAGGCAAAAGCAAATGTTTGGAACTGCACAAGCTCATTTCATTTACATTAAACCAATTTTAAATGTTTGGAACTGCATAAGTTCATTTCATTTACATTAAACTAATTTTAAATGATTCTCCTTTTCCTTCAGAATTTGAGTCCCCCCTTTCAAACCAACTCCGTTTATTCAGTAGCATCAAGTAACATTTTTTAACCCAAACACACAAATATTAATCACAATGAATCCTTTCAGTTCTTATTTTACTTTTCTTGAACAACAGATAAGGACATTTTCTAAGCCAGTGTTTATTTTTACTCTGTCTACAGACTAGAATTACTTGTAGAACTTTTTTAAAAACACCAATGCCCAGGACCCACCCAAGACCAAGTCTGAATCTGTGAAGGCTGGACCCAGGCATCAGAATTTCTTTTTATCTTCTTTTTTTTTTTTTTTTTTTTTTGGCCCTGCCATGCAGCTTGCGGAATCTTAGTTCCCTGACCAGGGATTGAACCGGGCCCTCGGCAGTGAAAGCATAAAGCATGGAGTCCTAACCACTGGATTGCCAGGGAACTCCCCACAATTTCTTTTCAAAGTTCCCCCAGTGATTCTAACGTATGGCCATGGATGAGAACCAAACCTCTTAGCACACACAACTGCGAGTCACAAAGAGATAAGGCAGTGATGAGAACAGTTGCCAGAGGAAGCTGACCCCAAATTTAGATTTTGCTACGGTCAATTCAAAGAGCAGATCCTTGCCCTGTGGATAATTAGGACTTGACTTGATAATTAGGATAACTGACTTGAGTACTATATTACATGGCTGAATACAGTGATTGCTTTAGAAACAAGGATATGATTCAAAACATAAGTTGAATAGGACTTAAAGATACTTTAAAGAAATTATTAGTCAAAGGTCAAATTTATTCACACTGTCTTCTTTAGTAGTCTATGGCTTAAGATGTTAGATATGTGCAACATTCTTTCCCCTTCCCTGCTTTTTACTGTATCTAATGCAGCAAACTCAAGGGAGGGGAGAAAGTCCTTGTTCTCTTTTTCTAAAAAGAGATTTCCCAAATGGCTTCTTGTGGTAGTGGGCCATGAAGAAGTGAAAGTTGAAGGTGATTAGGATCCATGACACTGTAGGGAATCTAGACATTCTACAAAGAGAATGGGTGGGGCATCAGGCCTTCAATAAAAAGGTAAGGTCTGGGTAGCCGAGATGCAACAGCAACGGGCCGTGGGTATTGCCTAATTGCAAAGGCACTGTGGAAACATTCTGCTTACATACTGGACTCTGGCACAATGTTTTGGTTGAGCTGAATTTTTCCATCACTAATTGCTTACGAGAATTTCCAAATTGAGCACTTCATTGCTCAAAAGTCGAAAAGTGACTGCAAAAGAACATACTTATGTTCTATATATGGTACAATGCAATCATAATTTGGATAAAGACATATATACTGCTTTGGCCGAGGAAACCCGACAAAATTGAATGGGATGTTGTTCATCATTTTCTGTAACAACTTATCTTTCTGCAGTTTTGTCATTTCTTGTATACTTTATAAAATCTTATTTTGTTCAGATACTTCTTCAAAACGATTGTGGCCAGGATCCAAACTGGCACTGGAAGAAAACTGATTATTTGCAACAAAAAGAGAGAAATATCAAATCCTAGGATTACATATAAAGCATTACCACTCCTTCCAAGTGATTTAAAAATCTATGTCCTAGGGGCTTCCCTGGTGGCGCAGTGGTTGCGTGTCCGCCTGCCAATGCAGGGGAACCGGGTTCGCTCCCCGGTCTGGGAGGCTCCCACATGCCGCGGAGCGGCTGGGCCCGTGAGCCATGGCCGCTGGGCCTGCGCGTCCGGAGCCTGTGCTCCGCAACGGGAGAGGCCACAGCAGAGGGAGGCCTGCGTACCACAAAAAAAAAAAAAAAATCTATGTCCTAAATCCCAATTTATTTTTTTTTGTCAGATCCTTCAAAATTACCTGGAAATTGTGAAGCAGCCTTTATGTAGTAAATTCTATTTTCTCAATGTCTTGATTAGATATTAGCCACTGACTGGAAAATGTGTATGTAATTTATTAGTGCCTGAACCACAATCCTAAACTAATTAGCAATGTTTCACCAATTATAACAACACCTTTTAAATGATGAACTACCATATAATTTCTAAATCACTATTTCTTTTTGACACCTTTCTTTTATATTAATGATTTAATCCTGAAAAAAGTGATGTTTCTAAAACCCTGCAATTTGTTTTGAAATCCCTGAACGTTGAGAAGATTAATTTACAACATTTGTCTTTGAAATATTATTGCTTCTTCAAGACTTTGAAAATTATACTCTATCTAAATTCTGTACTTCTATATTTACTGCTTATATATTATCTTCATTTTTAAGGTCCTCTTCCTTTGTCAGCAAGAGCATCTTTTTAAAGAGAAGTCATATATTTTTCTTTAAAGGAATTCCCTTTTTAAAATTTCCCCAATTCAAGAATTTACTGTTTAGGAGACACGAACAAGAGGTTTACTGTAGAGAAATGATAAGATTATTTTAAATACTTGTAAAATATTGATATAGAATTCTTTTTTTGGATTGATATAATTATATCCTGTCACACTTAAAGTTGTTCCTGTGTACACAAGACTCATTCCCTTCTGGACTGCTTTCTTGCTTTATTTTCAAGCACTGCTCTCACAAAGAGGGAAAATGCCAGTAACTTTAAAGAAGATACACATCTTTACTTTGATAGTTAAGCAACAAGAAGAGCAAAAAAGGCCAAGAGAAGAAAGAAAAAACGAAAGAAAATCCTTCTTTCAAAATCAGGTGTACTACAAAGCTCAATTAGTTCACAGACTGAGGACACTGCTTTTTATAAGTTTTTTTCTCCACTGGGAACAGCTTTCTGAGTGTCCCTCTCTCTGCTCTCCATCCCTCGAGTCTTAACCAGGTTTTTTCGTTTTTGCTTGTGAGAACGAAAAAAGTTGCAAAGGAAGGAATATTCGGTACATTTCACGGCGGGTTTTCTATTTTCAGAAAGTTTTACCGTTTCCCAGGAGGCTCCCAATTGTTTCTAGACACACAGAGCCTAGGAGTCACTAGGCTCCCTCTAGACCCTTCTGAGAATCTATTTCATGAAAACTAGGAGTCTGACGTACCCGCCCAAAATGGATCTACGCAGAATTTTGCGTTTGATTCCACGTCGTTTGTCGACCCATGAAAGTTCATCTTTGGACCACAAGTTAAAAACGTCTGTCTAAAGTTAAAAGGCAAGGAAACCTCTAACACCTTTCAAGGGGCTAAAAGACTCCCTGCACCTCCCTAGACGAGTTCTGGACGCGGCCAGGAGGAGCTCGGACCTTGACCATGCGCCGGAGTAGGTGTATCCCCGCTACGCACTGGCTTTAACCCGAGGAAAAGTTAACTTTCGGCTCCTTGCATTTCTCCAAAGTCAATCCTCTAGGGCCTTAACCTAAGCTGGGGCAAGGCCTCAAAATCTGGGACCAGGGAAGACAGGTGTGTAAAGAAAGCCTCCGGGCACCACGCACGGGTCGCCGTGCACAAACCCGCCTGAAGGACCGGGGGGCCCGGGGCTCCCCGATACACTTACTCCTGGTTTGATTATAGCCTGCGAAGCCTCGTCGCCTCCTGGTTAACGCGAGCATACTCCGAGCCACCCCGCGCAGGGTCTAACACTGATGCTCCCCCCAAACCTCAAGATCTCCGCAGGAGCGAGGCATCCCTCACGGGGCGTCCTTACCTTGGGGTTGGTCAGGAGCTGGTGCTCGTCGCTGTGCAGTAGCGCCCTGGAGTTGGACTCGGAGTTGTTCACGTAGACCTGGACGCAGGGGTACTGCGAGGTGCCCCTGCAGTCGGCGCCACAGGTGAAGGTGCACTCGAACACCTCGCCGATCTGCTGCACCGACAGCACCGTGCAGTTGGCCGCCGTGGCTTGCAGATCCTGCAGCGCGGGACTGAGCCAGCAGAAACCGAAGATAAAGAGCGACACGACGCCGGAGATGATGAGAAACAAGCCGAGCCGGATGCTCTTGTCCTCGGCTTCCGTGTACTCGTAAGCCACCCGGAGCTTCGCCATCGCCCCCCACTCCCGGCGGCAGGCACGCTCCCCCCGCCCCCTCCCGCCCCCGGCGCCGAGCCCGACTGCCTCGGGCGGGAGGAGCCGCCGCCGCGCGACAGCAGGGGAGTGGGCGGCCAGGGGGAGCGCGCGAGAACAAAGGGGCCGAGGCCGGCGACGCCCCCGGCGGCGGCAGCGCCCCCCCACCTCCCCGCCCAGCCGCCGCCCGGGTCCCAGAGGCTCGCGGCGCTGCCGCGGTTTCAGAGCCTCCTGCACCCTCGGGCGCTCGGAGCGCTCGGGCGGCTCCTGCCTCCAGCGCCCCCTGCCAGCCTCCGCCCCCGCGCTTTCCCCGCCTCCCCCACCCCGCCTCCTCTCGCCCAGTGTCTCCCAGTCTCCATCGCCCGCCTGCCGCTGATCCGCGGACTCGCCGGGCAGCTGCCCCGAGGGCAGGAGCCGCAGGGCTGAGGCGAGCCCGGGGGCTCCCCCGCGAGGGAGGCAGCTCCGCCCGGCCCCACCCGCCGCCGACCGGAGTCCTCCCGCCCCGCCCCGGGGCGTTTCCCGTGGGCGAGGGGCGGGCGAGCCCCGGGGATAGCGGCTGCTGGCGCTCGGGATTCTTGTTAAATCCCTTTGGAGGGACATCCGAGATAAAAGCTTAGGATCAATATAATTTAACAGGAGTGAAAGTTTAAAACACAAAACAAAAAGCAAACGAGGGAGAGCGCAAGTGAAGCGGCGGGAATTTTGAACTCCAAACGGGGATTGGTCAGCCAGCGGGGAGAGTGAGCCAGCGGCCAGGCGGCGGGCACTCCCGAGGAAACGGGTCGCCGGAACCAGCAAGACTCGGCTGGAAACCCCTGGGCAAGCGGCGTGCGCTGGGGGTCGCCCCCGGGGAAACCCTGGCGCCAATTCCCACGCTTGGGGCGGGAGCGCACGCTTGGGGCGCGAGGCGTGACCCGCTACCGCCCCCTCCCCGCCAGCGAGAGCTGTAATGGTCGAGCCTCAGGGTCCCGGCGCTGCCAACCGCCCCGGCGCAGCCGGCGGTCCCCCGGCCCCAGTCCGGCCCGGAGGGTAGCAGGAGAGGAGTCAAACAGGCTGAGTCAGACGGAGTTTGCAGTGGAGGCAACACACGTGGGGGCAGGAACCTGCGACCGGCAAGACCCGGGAAAGTCGCTTCCTGGGTCCTGGGTGGACCTCGCGGCAACTTAGGTCTCCGGCTGCCGGGTCGACCCCAACTCAATTTGACCTACGGCAGGGGCTGACTGAGTAGGGACGGGAGGAAACAGGTGCAGAGGCTTGCAGCCCTGGAAGGAGACACCACTTTCCCCATCAGGACCGTCCCCTCGCTCCCGGCCTCCCGAGAACAGGATCCTCTCTGTTCTGTCTCGCTCCTTAGGAGTCTTGCCACCCTTGGCCCATCCCGGAATTTGTAGATGAGCTTTCCAGGAGCGCTGTGCAAGGCGATAGCGGCGTGCAGACTCACTTTGGGACAGGTACCGTTCCTAGAGCTGCGTCCTGCTCTCTTAATTCTTCCCTCCACACCCACCTCCCCACCTCGCCCGCGCATACCTTCAGCCTCTATACTTTTCGTGACCTTTAAAAAAAAAGTTAAGATGATCTTTTTCCAAACCACACTTCTATCAAAATATCAAACTTGGAGAACTATTTCGACCAACATTTTGAAGAGTCAGAATGTTCACTTTGCAAAATATATAAAGATATATTTTTCTTGACTTGCAAGTCCTAAATGAATATACTCTTAATTAAATTCAGTTATGTTCCTGATGAATATGGAAACACCAAGTCATGGAATTCTTGACTTCTCTTTCTTGGATTTCAAATGTTACTTTACTGGTGTAGTACTTTTCAGCTGAAGTCCCGATCTGATACTTTGAAGTACTCCTTGATGTGGCAGGTAACAGTATTTATAAGCAAGGGGTAAAGCAAGTTTAATTACAGGAAGACCCTAAGTGTTTTTCTGAATAAATTAAGAAGGTGCAGGGTTTGGAGAAGACACTTTTGTACTTTAATACCTTTCAAGTTTTGAGAGACTAGATTTCTTTCCTTCTTTACCTAGGAATTATATTATTTTCTTCCCTTTCTGTTGGCATAAAGACAATTGTTAGTGGTTACACACACTACCTGAAAGGAAAAGTGAGTTTAATAGTTGAAGCAGCTTAACCTAAGATCACAGATTTTCAGCGTGGATCTTTTTCCTACGACAGGTTATAATTATCTTCCTTTTCAAGAAGGCTAAAGCCAATCTAAGATCTGAGGCAGTGGTGAGCAAATAAGATCCTATTATCTTATAAGATCTCGTAGCTCTGATATGCTGAGCAACTTGATCTTGAGGCAGAATTAATTCCTATAGCGTTCATAAAACACAGGGATGGGGGTGTCTAAAAATAATTTAATGAATATGATTCATTTTTCAATGATTCCAGAGCTCAAAGAGTTCTGTGAATGAACCCTTTGCCTCAAAACTGAAGCAAGATGGTCTTCCAAGTAAATCCAGAGAACAAACATCTGAAAATTCTGTCTTAATTTAACTTAAACTCTTAAAGGCTTTTAAATCCATTTTTTCAAGTTCTGCATTTAGTCACTTTCCTTCTTTATAATTATTCTAAAAGTATTTGAAGAAACTGTTGCCATCTAGCCTTCTGTTCTTTAAACATTTACTTTTCTCCTCTTATTTCCTATTTTTAAATTAGCTTGCTTCTCTTCTGAACCTTTCATTATTTCATGTGTTTCTTATTGAAAGTCAAACATATCAAAAGACTTTCCAAATTTCTGTTTTATCCTTAATGGAACACTGTGTTTGTTATCAGTTTCATTTATTTGAGGTGGGGCTGCCTTTTCACATTTCCAAGGAAGGTTGGGTATGTCAGCCCCTCAGTTTCTGAAAACAGGTCACCATTGACTCTCTTAAGTTAGAATAGTAGTAAGAACCCCTGGGATGTCAGAGATGCTAAGCTCTGAGGTCCCTGAGCATCTTGTTTCTCGTGGAGGGCAGAGGCACAGGAAAAAAAGAAAAAGAAAAGCGAGTCCTTTCTTTGCATAGTTGTCCACCAGTTAAAATTAAGATTAAAACTGCAGTACTCAGAACTAGACTGACTTATTTGATGTACTTCATTGTCTACAACAATGTTTTCAGGAGAATCATGGCCAAGCCTTGATGAAGTTCTTTTTAAAAGAAAAATAAAATCTATCTAAACAAGGACATTAAAACCATTGTTATTTATAGTTTGTTCTCATGATCAGTATTCTTCAAGAAGTTCTGTGACTGATGTTAAAGTTGCAATATACAGTTTCATATGTATATATACTTTATTTTTGTATATATACTTTTATTGAAAGATTCTAAAAAGAATGATCATAAGTAGGGCTTTGGTATCCTAGGAATAGAAGGGAATTTGGGACATGTTGGGAAAATGTTTATACATGGTTTTAAAAATTGGTACGTTGTGAAGTTTTTCAATAACAAACTGCTCCTGTACACTTGGATAGCTAAAATATATAGGGGAGAAAATTAATACTGTATCATCACCTTTTCTCACTAAAATTCACATGCTGGATAAGTTTTAGACATTTGCAACTAGAATAACTAGGTAAGAATAAATATGAATGAAAGCATGAGTGATCCAACAACAAAAAAATATAGAAAAAATTTATCTTTTCCGTTCAGCTTATATAACTTTAGATTTTGTTATTGTCGCAGAAAATTGTTTCCTTTTTATTTGGTCTTAACTTAAAAAATGCTTACAGTTGTACTAAATCGTTTCCAGCTTGCTGATATTAACTTTCTTGCCATCCTTCATTGTGAATGTTAAATATTTGTTATTAGCGTCAGAATTTTACATTTGAAATAAATTTTCTATGTGGCCACTATCTTTTCTAATTACATTTATTTTTTCCTATCCGTAAACTTTACCTATTATATTGAGCATATAATTATTGAGGACATTACTTACTATTTCTAAATATTTATAATCATATTACAGCAGGAAGGGATCTTAAATATTACCTAGCTACATATTAAGCAGGAAAGAGAGCTTCCAAAGACTTTGCATTTTGTTTGAAATAGTAAAGAATGATTATTTAAAAAATATTTTTTCAAAGTTCAAATTTGTTTGCATACAGCCTTTATCTTTGCAATTGAAAAAGAAAAGCAAAAAGCACAGATAATCACTTCATATTAGTAAATTCATAATACTGTACTGGAAGTGCTGGCTGGATTTCTTAAATTCTTGCCACCTGTCTATCATGTTAATGGAAGTGAACTTCTATGGGAGGTATATATACACATATGTAGCAAAAGGGAAATCAGCTTTGAAATTGGAAAGCAAGAAGCTAAGAAATTCTGGTCTCAACATTGAGTAAATAGTTTATAACTGATATTCTTAGATTGTTTCCTCCTCCCCATACAAAAGGTTTTGGACTAGAAGATAGTTTTAACATTTCATGATTTTTATTCCAAGTTGATTTTGTTCTTCCCATGTTCTTCAAAAACTTGGGTATTACTCTCTAACGGCACCTAGTCCTGTTAAAGAGTCTTTTAATAATTCCCAAATATGGAGAGCACCTCCTAGTACAGTGACTAAAAGGGAGAGTGTTTGTCTTCGGAGAAATGGACCGATGCCTACTGAACACCTACTATAAGCAAATGCTCTAATTTAATCTTACCGTGAGATGAAGAGGAACAAGATTAAGTAACTTTCCAAGATTGTGCATGTATTGACTATGGCAGATTACAAGACCCATTCTTTTTCTACTGTACTATGCCATCTCTAAGGAATTTCTGTATTTAATAAAAAAGAAATGTAGGTAATACAAGCAGATTTAAAATGTGCTTATATACTTATATTCAAGTATGCTTAGGCTTGATCAACATCCATATTGTGAAACCTGACTATGAAGAGGGGGGCAGTGGGTAGAGAATCAAGGAGCTGATGATTTAATCTGATCCTCCTGTTTAATTTTACTCTGAAACACTTGTGTTGAAAATAGCTCTTTTTTAGATGCATAGCAAATATAAGTAGTACTGTTTTATGCAGGAGAGGGAGATTAAGTGTAGTATTTAGGTTTCAGAGAGACTTGTTAGAAATTCAAGCTATTCAAAGTAGAGGTAAACACAGGGAACAACTAGATGTTAACACAAGTCATTAAATAGTTCCAGGGTAGAAGAAAAGCCTATCCTCTTAATGCACAGAATCACCTACTACTTTTTTTTTTTTTTTTTTTTTTTTGTGGTATGCGGGCCTCCCTCTGCTGCGGCCTCTCCCGTTGCGGAGCACAGGCTCCGGACGCGCAGGCTCAGCGGCCATGGCTCACGGGCCCAGCCGCTCCGCGGCACGTGGGATCCTCCCAGACCAGGGCGCGAACCCGGTTCCCCTGCATCGGCAGGCGGACGCGCAACAACTGCGCCACCAGGGAAGCCCCTCACCTACTACTTTTAATAACAGTTTCCTTGCTTCTGCTTGGACACTTCCAGTGATGAAAAATTCACTAACTCCTGGGACTTCCCTGGTGGTGCAGTGGTTAAGAATCCGCCTGCCAATGCAGGGGACACAGCTTCGATCCCTGGTCCGGAAAGATCCCACACGCCGCGGAGCAAGCAAGCCCGTGCGCCACGACTACTGAGCCTGCACTCGAGAGCCCACGAGCCACAACTACTGAAGCCCACGCACCTAGAGCCCGTGCTCGGCAACAAGAGAAGCCACTGCAAGGAGAAGCCCGCGCACCGCAAGGAAGAGTAGACCCTGCTCTCCACAACTAGAGAAAGCCCACGCACAGCAATGAAGACCAAATGCAGCCAAAAATAAATTTATTATTAAAAAAAGAAAAATTCATTAACTCCTAATGCTACTCATCTGATTTTTGGACCTTTTAAAAATGTATGATGTACAATTTACTTTCTTGTAAATTGAAATCTGCCTTGCCATAACATCCATGTAAATATCCTTATTCTGCCCTCTGGTGTTACACAGGTTAAAGATAGTCTGCCTTACAAATGATAATCTGCCTTACAAACTTCAGATGTGGGAAGACAACTGTCATGTCCTTAGGCCCTTTCTTCTTCATCTTAAATTTCTTCAATATTCTCTTTTGATATGGTTTAGAAAACTACGGTCATATCCTTACCCCAAAATGCTAAGAAAAATAGATAGTTTGAAGTTGGAAACATTCTCTAAAACTAGAGTCTGCACCTTTCTTTTCCATGTTATCTAGTCTACAAACACTTCTAGGATGGTGGATTTTGTTGTTCACTAACATTATCATTGCAAAATGATTTGGGCTCATATTTATTAGACAGAATTGGGATTCCAAAAAGTGATGTGCAAGTCAACTAATTTAATATTCAAATATTAAATCATTTAGAATAAGCTGAAAAAAATAATTTTTAAAAACAGGTATATTTTCACTCAATAAAGGGACATAACTTGTTTTATATTTCAAGAATATTAACCATTTGAAGATAATAAATTACTTAAAACATTGAAAATAAAAAATCAAACATGTCTGACTCCTAAGAGGAGAAATATTTAACAGCTCAAATTTTCTCTTAAGACAGACCATTTTTCATGCAACTGTTACATATGGTAATTAAAACTACATCTTAAAATAAATGTTCAGTATGTAACAGATTTAAAGGTAGCTTCAAAGCATTCTGGCTGCCCCAAATCTTTATTTTTATACAAAGGATGAAACTATTTATGTCATTCCTACATGTATTTTTTTCCTCATTGAGCTGTATATTTTTGAATAATCATCAATTTCACAGTTCAATTTTTTTTCATTAAAAATGAGTATCCATTGAGCTGGTCCTAGAAATAATCAAGTTCACCCAGCCACTTATTGATATCATAACACTCTTGAAATTTGATGCATTTCTTCCAAAATGTTTAAAGAACTCTCATGTGTTATTCCTAAAATTATCTTCAGTATATACTAGAGAATAGATTAGTCTGGAAGAAAAACATCACTTGTTAAAAGTTTTAAAAATTAAATTATGTGGTCAAAATGTTACTTAGGCTAAAGACAAATGCATGTTAGCAGAACATTATGTTTCAGGATATGCTTACGAAAATTAATAAGAGACTAGCTCTGATTCATAGTGAAAATTTCTGTTTGTTTTCCTCAGCTAGTATCCTCAGTTGTTGCTTAAAGGAACTACCACTTGGGGCATAGGGCGTTTTATTTCACCTTCTCTAACAAAAATGTCGAAATATATTTGTGGTGTGGTAGAAGCCTATCAGGCCTTGGAAATGAAAACTTAGTTTTGCTGTAGAGAAGGTAAGTAAGTTATTAGCTAAAGTATTTTGGCAAGTGTCAAGTGGTGGTCATAAGCTATTAGACTATGCAATAATTTGGGTTTTCAACAGAGATAGGAAATTATGACAATGAAGACTATCATCATTGTGAATTTTCAAGAAGTCATTCATTTACGGACTTCCCTGGTGGCACAGTGGTTAAGAATCCGCCTGCCAATGCAGGGGACATGGGTTCGAGCCCTGGTCCGGGAAGATCCCACATGCCTCGGAGCAACTAAGCCCCTGCACCACAATTACTGAGTCTGTGCTCTAGAGCCCGCGAGCCGCAACTACTCTGAAGTCCGTGAGCCTAGAGCCTGTGCTCCGCAACAAGAGAAGCAGCCGCAATGAGAAGCCCGCGCACCGCAATGGAGAGTAGCCCCCGCTCCACACAACTAGAGAAAGCCCGCACGTAGCAACGAAGACCCAATGCAGCCAAAAATAAAATAATTTTTAAAAAAAGTCATTTAAATGACCGAGGGAAAACTGTGGCAGACAACTGAAAATATTTAGCTTTTTAAACTGCATATTGAATTCTTATGATAAATATATCATTAAAATCTCGTCAGGTCGTAGTATTTATACAACAGGATGACTGGATTTTAAGAAGTTTCAGTTGATGGACATAGGGTTGATAATGCACATAGCTGCCCTTAGCAGTTTTTATGCATACAAATTGAAGTGGAAATCTAGCAAAAATATCCCTAGGAAATAGCTAAGATTTGAGCGGTGGGGGGAAAGCATCTTTGTTGTGTTATACTTGGAAATGGATTTAGCTCTCCTCATATTCTGCTCTAATAAATGCTACTGTAATAATGTAGTTTCTGCACTAGAACACTGGTTGATACAGTAGAAAGTATCAAGTAAAAATGCCCCCGATATATAGGAATGTATTAACCCAAGATCAACTTCATTGGGTTTCACCAGAATTTTATTCTAGTTAATACTTATACAGTAGGCAAAGTATAGTTTAAGTGTAATTGGTAGTTCACTAACTTCAGAAATGACTTGTGATACTTAACTAAATTTTGTATTCTTGGCCTCTCCCTAGACAGTCGAAAATCAGAGTATGTAAACATGAGGCCTAAAATATGTATTTTAATGTTTTGCAGTTGATTCTTATGCACATTGTTTGAGAATTACCTAACTAGAGGATAACTTTGACTCTGGTGAGCTCCTGCAGTGGTCTAAATCCAAACTAAACTTTTTATAATCAAATTTAATGATCAGTTTTCTTTATGAATAAGAGGATTATTGCTTAATCTAATTTTTGTGATCACTACTGTGGCAAAAAACAGGAGATTGCATACTAATGCAATGTATAATTTCAGGCTGAAATTCACCTCAAAATTTAATAACTATCTCTTCACTCCTTTGAATGTAGAACTACATTCATTTATGTATGCATAAATAAACCTGGTGAATATACACATACATCTAATTTACTATTTGTTGTGCTTTAGTGTTTCATGTTCCTATTCCAAAATTAAAAAAAAAAAGTTGAGGGAAGTTGTCTTAACTCTTTTTTGATTAAATTCCTTTCCAAAGATATTGCAGTAATTTAAAGTAAACCTTACCTATGACTCAGAGAAGAGCACATTTTAGACTAGGTCAGTGTTTTAAGTATATAATTTTTAGCCCTGATGACGAGACCTTCTTCAACTTCAGGTGAAGAAGAGTATCAACATCTTAAAAGAGCTGAAGTTATCAAATCCAACGTTATTCTCAGTCCTCTGAATAGCAAGTGACAGTCATCTAGTTTCTGCTTGAATGTTTTTGTTGATGGAATCCTCACTTCATGAAGCATTTAATACCGTGGGATAGCACCTTAAAATAGATAACCAAAATCTGTCTCAACTTCCACCTGCTGGTTTGAGACTTGCCCTCTTCTTCATCTAAGACCTTCTTATATTTGAAGACAGCTGTTATGTCTCTCCTTAGTTGTCCACCGTCTCTTCTTCAAAGGCTACATCTCATCAACTCAATTCTTCCCATGCATGACATCTTTGAAATTGCTATGCATTTTGTAGTTGGTGATTTCTCATACTTCAATTGAACTACTTTTTTTTCCTTAGTGATATACAAAATAATGGTATACCTTAAAATTGTTGGCAAATAGGCTTGCTGAAATACAGTAATCCCACTTAAACATTTTTTCAATCAATGACAGGAACTCTTGAGGTCACCCAGTTCAACTCCTTACCTTATATACAGAACACTGTCCAGCCCGTCTCTCCTCGGTTGTTGGATGAGGTTGAATTTAATGCCTTACAAACCAACTCATTTCAAAATCTCAATTACCTCAGTTACATTTTAATATTGTGCTGAAATCTTTCTTACGGGTCATAGTTCTGCCCTTCAGTTACACAAATGAAATGTGTCTTTCACTGACAGCTCTTGAGTGTGATACTTGAAGACAGATACTGTTTCCAAAGTTCATTCTCTAATGCTAAACATTCCTTCTTCCTGTTTTTTTTTTTTAATATTTTGGGGATACTCAAAAACCTACCTCATGATGCTATGCTGAAGACAGATGTATTAATGCATGTAAAACACTTAGTATGTTGCTTGGTAGCTAGAAGGCATGCCACATTCTCTTCTGCCTTCCCCAGTCATGGCCGCTCTTAAAACACAGCAAACTTCCTACCTTGTTCTGAGCACTACTTTTGTTAATGTAGTTGAGGATTACTTTAGTATTTTTGGCAATAAAATCACAATTTACGGGCTTCCCTGGTGGCGCAGTGGTTGAGTCCACCTGCCGAACGGGTTCGTGCCCCGGTCCGCGGAGCGCCTGGGCCCGTGAGCCATGACCGCTGCACCTGCGCGTCCGGAGCCTTGTGCTCCGCAACGGGAGGGGCCACGGCAATGGGAGGCCCGCGTAACGGGGGGGGGGGGGGGGGGATCACAATTTACATTCATCTACATATGAACCACTCTTAAGCCATGGTATATTCTACCATCCTTTATTCTTTTAGAAACCAAAGTGTAAAACTAAGTAATTATCCTGGTGCAATATGTCCTATTTGATGTAACAAAAAAAAATTACTGGGTTAGATTTAGATTCCAATTTTGACTTTCAATGTGTTTGCTTCATCTCCTAGATCTGTCATTTATTCATGGTATAATTCATTGGTAACACTAGCAGCAAGGAGAGAACCTTGTGACATGCCATTAGGAGCTAGGTTTTAAAGACAATTGAGATATGTCTGGCTTACCTTATTTTCCAGAGACTTGTTTTAACAGAACCAGTTAGTTACTAAGTATTCCTATATCTTCTCTGTTAACTACACAGACAAACCATGGTTAAGAGAGGACGTTAAAGACGGACATTCGGAGCTTCACTGGTGGCGCAGTGGTTGGGAGTCTGCCGGCTGATGCAGAGAACACGGGTTCGTGCCCCGGCCCGGGAGGATCCCGCATGCCGCGGAGCGGCTGGGCCCGTGAGCCATGGCCGCTGAGCCTGCGCGTCCGGAGCCTGTGCCCCCGGAGCCTGTGCCCCGCAACGGGAGGGACCACAGCGGTGAGAGGCCCGCGTACCACACACACACAAAAATAAATAAAAGAGTAAAAAAAAAAAAAAAAAAAAAAAAAAAAAGACATTCCCTTTATTACACACATGCACATTTAGGTTTTCAGCAACTTTTTTGCAAAATTGATGCTATTAACCAAATTTAAGTTAAAATAAGTGCAGCCATGCTCAGATGCCAAAGAATGGAAGATCTATCTATGGTTTTGGAATGCAGGATTCAGAAGGATCAGTTAGGGTAGAGTGGGAAAAATTTTAAAGTTTTGAAAATTAATTGAAAATACTTAAAAAAGATTCTCTTGAAAATGGAACTACAGCAAAAAATAGTTATTTCAAAGCCAACTGCTTTTATCTGTATTTTATTTTCAAATTAAAATTATCAATTTATACCATTCAATCAACATGTATTTACCAAACACCTACTGTGTCCCTAGTTCAGTAGCAAAAAGGAAAAGACCAGTTAAATGGTTTATATACTGTAAGAATTTAAATAAATTTTCAGTTCTTAATTAAAATTTGTTATATCTAAGGAAAACTGTGCAATGAAAAATCCCTGAAGATGGAGTTTGTTATAGTATCACCACAAGAAGCACAAAATATATTTGAAACTAAATAGCTGAAAGGCCTTTCCTTTCCTTTTGTTTGCAGAAAGCCAATTATAGTATAATCACAAAAATTTAACATAATGTACATGACACTAGTTATATAGGGAAAAATTAAGATAATTAAATGTAAGAAAGAAAATTCGAAATATTAGTTTATGTCTTCTGTACATGTACAATATAACCACAAGTTATAAAACCAAGGAATATAACAGTGTGTTATATTAAAGAGTTTAATATCGTATTTTAAAGATTTCAAATAGAATTTTAAAACTTGGATTTGGAGTCAAGAACATGGTAATTTCTGACAAGTTCTGACAATTTTATTAACAAGTTATAAAAAGTTGGTTTACATGTAAGAGTTTTCTCATTTTGATGATTCAGGGTAAATAGAATTCAGAAAACTGGAAAAGTGTGCACTTAAAACTTTGCATATGGCAGTTAAAGCAAACAGCTAGAGGCCAGACAACAAATCACTTTAGCTATTTTGTTTTTCTGAGTCATTCACACAGTACCTACCAGTCATGATGGTGGTGACACTTTATACTGTTATGTTTATATTCATAAGAATAAAGATACCCTCTTCCATTTTCTTTTTTCTTTCCAGCTGTTTCTTATGATTATGTAGGACAAGTTACATTTTACGAAGTAAATTATTATGAAAAAATGTAACCTCTTTTTAAGAAATCGATTTCTGGATTTAACAGATGTCAAATTACGTATGTGTTCTGTGAAGTTTTTTTGCACAAAAGTTGAACTAGAATACATAAGTTCCATTTTCCTACAGAAGAGATGCTTTGGTTTAAATCTAAAGATTAAAAAATCCTGATATTTTCATGTCAGTTTCTCATATCTCAAAATATATAGAAAAAGGTAAATCTGAAGTCATTTTATATTCCTGATATACAAATACAGCAAGGTCATAAATGTTTCATTTTCAAACATGATTTGGTACATGTCAACAAACTTCCACTCTTCATAGAAAAATACGTTAAAAATGAAAATTTGAAGAATCAAAACTCATTTTTTTTTTTTACTTCTTCTAGTTCTTTCAAAACTTCAGTCTTCAAACATTTTTAAATATAGTATCTGTAGATGGAAAAGAATCCATCAACTTGTATGTGAAATAACCAGGAGATCAAAATCGAAGGGGAAGTCTACCCCACTCCTCCTCTTTGGCTTACCTTAATTTGCACATTATTTCTTTAAGATATATCTCAAAGGTCTAACAAGAAATATCTTATACACTTCTCACAAAAGCAGAGTATTTTGATTGGGTCTCAAGAGAGTTCAGGAAGTTTTATTTCTAATGCTGCCATTATTCATTTTAAAAAAAGTTTTCTCTGTTCTGAACTTGGTTAATACTAAGAATGTCTACATTTTTAACCTACAAGTGAAACAGTATATGGTTCCATTAAATAAGCTGTCAAAAGCTGGAAAAAAAAGACTACGTTTTAAATTGTTTAGTCACACCATTCAGTTGTAAAACTTTAGGTTGTTTTTCCTCTGTTTTTCATGTTGAAGAAATAATTTCACAATTTCAAATCAAAGTCAACACTGCAGTGAGGAGAGCTTTTCTACTTTATTACAAAGAGAAGAAGCCTTTATGTGGTCAGAAAATACAAGATTGATCTTTTTTTCTCTTCCTATGAAACGCTGCTGTTCAAACAGCCAGAGTGAATTGTCTCAGTTCACTTCTTTAAGTCCCATCACATTCACTTGGGTATGGATGTCCTTGGCTGCTGAAAATCTGGCCCTTTAGTGCACAGGGCGACAAAGTCCCCTGACCAGCAGTTCCAGAATGTCCCATTTTCATATATTGCATCCATGCACACCTCCTAAAAATGAGGTACAGCAGGGCAAACATTTTCCAAAATAGATGTCATATATATAATATATACACATTCGTACAT
Organism: Physeter macrocephalus; assembly: GCF_002837175.3. Lineage (NCBI taxonomy): Eukaryota > Metazoa > Chordata > Mammalia > Artiodactyla > Physeteridae > Physeter > Physeter macrocephalus. Next base: position 6,621,350 of record NC_041219.1, on the reverse strand, counting down.
ACATACCTTTATTCATGTGATGTCCAAAAATTTAAAAAAAATGTACACATTTATTACAAAATCGTAACAAAGACTGGACAGTGTTTTGCTCATTCTGGAAAGATGAAGCTCAGTAATAACACAACCCTGGAAACCATCCAGAGATTGTGGCAATATCTTTCTTCTAAACAGTCATATATTCTTGCGTTAAGCTTGGCGAAACTGCCTTTCAAAAACAGAAGGGGAAGTAAAATGAAGGAAGCAGACCTTGCTCATCTTTCCAAATGAAATACGAGAAGGATCTTCACATAAAAATGCACAAACATTTGTTATTTTATTACCAATAGTGCTACAATGAACAATGCAAATTTTGTGGTCTAATTCTGTTGAGTCTTTTGTGGGTTTTCTTTTTTACATTTTAGAAACTAAATGGTAAACTTCTGTCAGTGTACTTGCTTGTCTTTACAGACCCAAGTCTGTCTGCTGGCAAAAAAGAAAATAAATGAAAAAATTCAGACCCTGCTTGAACTAGAGAAAAACAAATTACAAATTTAGTTGTTGGGCAGCACATAATTAGTAAGGCAGGACCTCAAATGGTGACCCTTTGGCGTAAGCCAATTGCCAGATCCTCAAGGAATTAAAACCAGGGTGCCTGAGCCACATCAGTTCTGCAGTTATGTTGAGTATTGTGCTGAGACAGCCATACCCCAAGAAAAGGGAAGTCTTTTTTTAGAAGGCTTGCTGAGCAGGGTTGTAGTTGAAGGTGGATGGCAGGTGAGGCCGTTCTTCTAATTTGTCATATTCCAGATGGAACTCCTATAAAACCAAATTTAAAAATTTAGATGACTTCCTTTCCGTTTGATCTCACATTTTTGTCAAAATATATTTTATTTACTATATGAACAAATAAAATAACTACAGGTATGAGAATGAACAGAGATATTAACAACTTTTTCCCACTAAGTAAAATATAGCTTTAAGAAAAATAATATGCTGTAGTTTCTATCTGATAAGTACAAAAATGCAGACTTCCTGCATAAAAACCAGAGACTAGTCATGAACATTTATTTTATGACACAGAAATTCTATGCATTTTTTTTGCTCAAAAATAAAAGTTTGAAGGGAGCAATTACTATATCACTAATAAAAAGCACTGAAAATTACAGGATATTTAAAGTAAAGCTACCTTCAATGAAGTATAAAATTTAAAACTTTACTTTTTTTTCCATGAAAAAAGTTTAGAAATAAAGGATTTTCCAATTTGTCTTATCACATGTTTTTTTTAAAAAAAGCAAACAAAGTTATTCTAAACTTGTTATCTCGGGAAAACAATGAACTTAAAACTCACACATCTCCAGACTTCCCATTTCACGAACCCAAAACCCTGAAAAGATGTAACTGCCACCCCAAACTAGACAGTAGTTTTGCTGTAGGCACATCTGAAGATGAATATATAGCTCATTTTAATTAAACTTTCAAAACACTACATGAATTTTAAAATTTAAGAATGGTGAAGCAAATTCTTCATGATACTCCCCAAAATCAAAAGGTGCAGAATATGACTCTGTATATTAAAAAAAAGCAAACCAAAAACGTACCTTTTAAAATCCAAAACCTAGAGGTTCGAAAATTACTAATTCTACAAACTGAATTGAAGTAGCACAAACTATCTCAGTTAATCCCATTTAAAACACTATGAACCATAATATGTATTACGTACTAAAGAAAGCCAACAAGCAATGTTAGTACCATGGCTTAACATATTTCACCTTATCTGTCTTATTTCAAATTAACCCCACAGTGGATGTTCCCATTATTAAATTAAGTGAAAATTTCATTATTAAATTAAAATGAAAACCTAGGTCATGATTAAATTTTGAGATATAAAACCAAGTATTTAGAATTTAAGGATATTACAATAACAATTACAGAAATAGCAGGTATAATTTATCAGAAGCCTAATATGTGTCAAAACTAGAGACAGAGCTAAGTTTATTCTCATCTTTTTAAGTCTGTGAAGTAGATATCATTATCTTCATTTTTGCATTGGAGGAAAATGAGGCTCACAAGTAACTTGCCCAAGTCATATAATAATTGGCAGATATAGGATTAGGATCCAGATCTGTAGGACACCAAAGCACATGATTTTTCTAGTATAACACATTATTTTTAATATTTTTAGCCCAAGATCCAAAACCAAAACTACTTAATTACACCCCTATCCATAAATAATGTTGAAAAAATTCAGTCCACTGACAAATGCTGATAGAAGGCACCCTGTGATGACTTTTAAAAAGTTCACTTTAGAGTTAACTAAAGCACAGAGCTTCTTTGCTTATCAGTAAAAACTAGCAAACACCAGAATCACCATCACAATCACCATAGCCTCCTTAATGCATTGTGTAGGCACCTCTCCCTCTCTCTCCCTACTCTGTCCAGGCTTTAAAAGAATTTTATTGCCTGGCTGAAGATAAATATCTATATTAGTGGAGGAAGTATCTTCTTGCTGTAGCATTCTTTTATTAAAATTGGCTAATTTTAGTTCTAAAATATGTGGAGTTATTGGGTAAAAAGTCTATTTGTAACTGACAAATCATATACTCCACTAAGTTATATTTATATAAATTAAAATTTTCTTCAATTGTCTTATCCTCATCATTGTGCACTGGTGAACTACACTGTATAATCAGAATTTAAACTAGAGTAACTTCATCAATGCACACATTTCCCCCTGCTACATATTAAAAAAAAAAAAAAAGATCAGTTTAAACCTAGGGAGCATAAATATTTTAATATGATTATTAAGAAAATCTCAAAGACCTTATATATCAGATTCAGAATCAAATTTTGTCTCCCGTTTTTTTAAATAATTATTTTCTATATATTTTCATTCTTCTTTAAAGACATAAAGCTTACAATCTCTTTGTTCCCTAACTCTGATTACTGATAGTATCTTTTTTATATGTTTATGTTATATGTACACACATAACACATACCACACACACACACCTTTGTATAATCTGTAGGGGCAAGAAGTGTGTCTGTTTTGTTTATCACTACCTACTACTGAGAATACTACTGAGCTGCCAGGCTCCCAGAGGGTGTGTAATTAATGGTTGATGAATCAATGAACACAAATTTTCTTCATTTGTTTTAGGAACAGAACACTTAAATTTTTAAAATATTCAAAGATCAGGTATTAGAAGTTCTATGTATATATTTGCTTTAATGGAGAAAAGATTTTTAGATTACAGTTTAATGGTTTAAAGGCTAGAAAGAGTTCTAGGTATAAAAAATCACATTTATAGCAGGTTATATGATATGATAAAGAATCCTAAGCATTAAAAATCCTATTCATGGGCTTCCCTGGTGGCGCAGTGGTTGAGAGTCCGCCTGCCGATGCAGGGGACACGGGTTCGTGCCCCGGTCCGGGAAGATCCCACATGCCGCGGAGCGGCTGGGCCCGTGAGGTCCACAACAGTGAGAAGCCCGCGTACCGCAAAAAAAAAAAAAAAAAAAAAAAAAAAAAAATCCTATTCAGTGTTGGACCCACAAGGTGAAGTCGGACTGAAAGAGTTCTGAAACTTTTAAGTCTTTAAGTTTGAGAAAGCTATTGATAATGGGGGGGGGAACTTCTATCACCTAAAAATTCTCTGTGGATAAAATTATTTTAAAAATCTTACTCATTGAGACTATATATACTGTAACAAATTTTTAAATTAATGGGATAGTGAATTATCCTAGCTAAATTACATATAGGATAGACCACATAGTTTGCTGAAAAATCAAGATTATCTAAAAGAGAATAAGCAAATACAGTGTCAAAATTTTTATGTACATACATTATTGACATACAGGAAATTCTTTATATAAACAATGGGCTGAATCCTAGAACTCACAGAATTTTTAGGGGATAAGGAATACTTCTGATTTAAATAATCTAATCCCTTACTTAAAATTACAGTTCTTCAATTCTCTGAAAATATTAAGTTATTTGCAAAAATGAAAGAAAGAACCTCATACAAGTGAGATTAAAGACCTGATTATGGTCTAGATCAGGTCAATACTTTTCAATGATACCATAACATCAAGCTATTACTTATAATACTAATTCATACTGAAGGCTTCTTATGAGTTAAAGCTATTAAATGCATGTTCTTTACCTGTGAGTAATAAACCACAACCACTTTACAGATGGGGACTTTGACTTGGGACATGGCACGTCAATGGATTTTCTGTAGTTTGATGAAGTCTGTTAATAAATATACTATGGAACTAAATTTCTTAATTCCTAATCCAATTTCTGGAAAAACACTGAAAACATCCTTAAAAAACAAAACAAACAAAAACTCAGAAGCCTTTGTGAAAAGTTTATTCTGTGAATATAACACAACTTAAAAGTCTTAAGTCCATGAATTATTTAAATATAATCAAAAGCAGTGAGCTGCATATTAATACTTGATAGAAATCAATATTTCTGCTTGCTTTCATCACTATGAAATGTTTGCTTTCATCACTATGAAAATAATTTTGTTGAAGAGTATCAGCACAAGTGGCCAGTAAATTACCTTAAGATTTTTCAAAAATAGTTTAATAATAATATTTCTCAAATTTTATTTTCCAACTTCACAGCTAAAAATTTTAAAGGTAAAAGTTAAGACAAAAGCTCAACTGTACATAGGAGAGATCAGATAAAATTAGGTAAAATTATTACTTTATGCACGCGCGTGCGCACACACACACACACATAAATAATTTTAACATGACATTTACCTGACTGAGGAATTGCTTTTGTGGGAAATTAGGGGCCTTATTAATGTTCAAGTTGTTTCTGAATATTTAATTTTATGGGGAGAACTTAGTTCTGGGAAACTGATTTTTTTCACTTAAGTTGATTTCTTCACAGATACCAAACTAAAATTCAACTAAAATTACACATCTATTATTGCAAATACCTATTTCTTTTTGTACATATGTTTGGAATAATTTATGATGATATTGAGCAAAAAGCTTCAAGTGAATAGAGAAAACTTCAGTCATTTACTATTAGAATTTTTCCCTTCCAAAGATACTCTTTCTCTCCTGGAGAACCAGGTTCTCAAACTATGAAGCCAAAGACCAGCATGATCACTGGCATCACTTGGGAAGTTGCTAGCAATGCAAATCCTCAGGTCCCACCCACAGACTTGCTGAACCAGAAACAATGGAGGTATGACCCAGCAATCTGTGTTTTAACATAGCCTCCAGGTAATTCTGATGCAAGCTGAAGTTTGAGAACCACTGACCTAACCTAACAACAATCAGAATTTTTCCATCTTGGAAGAACAGTAACAAGCTGTAATAATAATGATGATAAAAACAACAGCAACAAACTACCACAACTACTCTCCTATATCAAATACCCAATATATGCCAAGCACTGTACTCAGTGTATATGTGTGCCTGTGTAATATCAATTAAGCTACATGATAAATCAGGAGGCAAAAATCATTTTGATTTAAAAGATAAGGAAGCAGACATGGAAAGGAAACTTATACAAGGTCAAAGTATGAATAGCAGAAACAGGAGTTAATTTCAAATCCTGATACAAAAAACTAAGGTTTTCTACTTCACTACATTTCTTAAAGAACAGGTAACATACACAATGTCCTGTATACTATCTGTAATTAATTACTTACTACTTATTTCATGGATCTACCTTTTAAAGTCAAGACATGCATATTAATTAGAATTGTTAAAATAACTCAAATACAGTGTAGGGTGGTATACAGACTTGGTCTGAGAAGCAATGACATTTACCATTAGAGAAACACGCAAAAGTAATAATAAAAAAAGATTTAACCTTTTAACCTGTATGTGTCTTCTTTTGGGCGTTTTTGTTGGGCTCATCCTTTCTATTTCTTTTTCATGTTTTATATGAAGTCTTATTGTGATGTAAAATTTTGTAATAATTATCTGGTAAGCATTTTACACTATCTTTTTAAAATGTTTTACTCTTTTATCAGTTTAGTAAAGCTGATTAAAAAAAAAAAAAACCAAAACCCTCAAGCCAACAACTAAAAAATTACCCAATGAACTGTCAAGAAGTATTTTTTTTCTGTTTAAATTTAATAAAACCAACAAAACTAACTCTTTAGTTTTTAATCCTAAGACTCATCAATGGAAAAGGCATTCAGAGAAATCCTGGAGTTATGAAATCAGATGTGAGTTATATTTTCTTCCAGGTAGACTAAGTACATACATAAGGAACTAAACACAAATGTGTAATATGCTATGACACTGATGCAAACTGTTCACATAGGACAGTTAGAAAGGTGTTTTTGTGAGGAAAAGTTGCAAACCAAAACAACTTTTTCCACTGGCCTCTTTCCCCAAATATTCAGCATACTAGTCAAAGGAACAATGATGATTAATGCTTGCGATTTTCTTTCTTTATATCACTTGCAAATAAAAACTCAAGCACATTTCCTGCAAAGAGTGAAAGTGTTTAAAAAGCCTATATACTGGTTTTATATGAAAATATATATATATTATATAAAAATATATATAAAAATATATTTATACTGGCTTTAGGAAAAATCTCATATTTGCTTAAAGTAATAATAATATAAGAATACATGACCAGGATTGCAAGAGGGTATCTTTATTTTACAACTGAGTAGACACAAAAATATTTCAAGTGTTACCAAGGCTTGTGAAAAATTACAAAATTTCTTACCAAATTCAATCATTTTCCTAAACTACAGGTAAAATGAACTGTTTCCAGATACTCTCCTAGAGTTTAAATCAAGCCAAGGGGTGGAGACCTTTTAAAAGACTCAGCAAATATCGGCACATTATTGGAATGGATGTACTGGTACATATAAACAGATAAAAGAGGACACTTCTTTTTAAAATCTAGATTTATAGTTACACATTTGCACATGGAAAAAAATATACCTTAGCTACTTTCCTCCAGTTAAGACAGTCAAAGAAGTAATATGTTCCCCTCTCATATGTATTGGTTTTCATTGTTGGCTCCATGCCTGGTGCCCTGGTAATCCATACTCGTTCTTCTTTGTGGTATCTCCAATCACGGTTAAAACTTCAATTTTTAAGAGAAAAAGACAATTAATTTTTTCCTGTGGCTCACATAAAACATTTTCTACATTTTGTAAAACATTTTTCAGAAAAGTCACACATAAAACACATAAATATTGATGCTTCTTTTCCCTGATTTTTATTGTTATTAAATACACCTAGTAAAATAAATATAGGAAAAGACTTTCTTAATTTGCCCAAAAACCACACTCTTTAATTAACACACACATCTTTATTTAACTGAAGAAATTTTTTATGCAAACAAAATGAGATCTTAAAAGCTCTATGAGCAATGTGATAAAAACTTTGGCAGACCAAAGATACAGTGTCCAGAAACTTCACTCCTTTCTCGTTCTTCTTAATATTCAATAGAAATTAAGATACCTATTAAAACAAACAAAACGCCCAACTATTTGTATTATTTTGTAAGAAACTAAATACAAAGCCTATTTGAATTAACTACATAAATTCACATAAAATTGGTAACTATGCTGAAAAACCTCCATGCAAACAAATACCGTCCTATCAATACAATGAAGTAACGGTTATTTTAGACATATATTTTATTTTAGACATATATTTTATATATATTTATATAATTTTACTCATAAATATGAGACAGAACTACCAGTGATGAATGAATGAATGAATGATTAATTTATTTACTTATGAATAAATTAAAAGGAACAGGTAACAATTGCTATCTTACAAAAAATGAGGGAAAACATGGAAAAAAACATTCTCAATTGAGAAATAAAAAATAATTTATTATCAACACAGTGAATTTTACATTTTAAAGTATCTGATCCAAGGCCATTTATAGAAATGTTATTAGGAATATTATAAAATACTTATTAAATCTATAAAAAGGTCTCCCAATCATTACATTGTAAGTTTTTAGTAACAATTCACTCTACAGTAAACATGATTAATAGAATAGTCTATTGGTAACAAAATGTTACCACCTGGACATATAAAAAATGACACAAAATTTTTATTCTTAGAGCATCAGGTAAAAACAATAATGCTCAGAAAAACAATGTATTCAATGGACCAATTTCTTAAGACTAATTTATTTAAGTTGGCCAACAGGCTTCTGATAATGAATGTGGACTTTATCAATATTTCAAAATACACAAGAAATATGCACAGTGCCTTGCCCATATAATGCTCAATAAATATTTCTTAAATGATGAAATTCACTGTCATTAACATATGTGGTTCCACCACAAGGAGTAAGATGAACCACAGTTATGAACCATACCTTATACTTCATATTTATAAAAATTAGATTAATCACACCCATGAATCAAGTTGATTCTGTCTTCTTAGACATTTACAGTTATTTAAGTTTGAAATTGTTTTTATGTATACAGTGATTATGAAGACATGGTAATATAAGGTTTCAATCTAAATTAATTTTTACTAAATATAAAAAACTTAGATTTCTTGATGAAGAAATATTTCCACTTTAAAAACAAAGACAAAAACTACAGCCACCATCATTTTAAAAAAGAAGTTTTTAGAATAAACAATATCCACTATAACACAAAAGTTTTTAAAAATACTTTGAACATACAGCTCTACTGCAGCTAAAAGTTGTAATACGTCTCCTCCATTCATGTAATAGAGATAGAAGAGAAGGTCTTCTCCGTATCGACCAAGTTTTATTGCAGCCAGCTGGAAAAGAAATAAATTATTCTGAAATGTAAAATGAGCTTGAGAATCCTAACATATAATTGACTGCACTAAAATCAAAATGGAAAGATAAAAGAGAAACCCCTCTTTGTAGCAGATAAAACTGTTACTACATGATTACAGAGGTATAGTTATATAATTCTAAAGGGAAGTTTCATCATTTAAATGACTAAAGTCATTTAATAATTATTTCTGATACATTTATTTTAAGTACTAATAGGGGAAAAAAAGCTAAATAAAAACTTCTAAGCAAGACCTAACGCTGTCTTACTCGAGGTGTTTATTAATACTCAATGTGGCAATAGTGGAACACTGTGCTGCTCAGAGATGCAGGACTTACATTCAACTCTTAGTTTCATTACTTACTAATATGACCATATCCAAGTTATTTAATGTCTTTGAACTTTCAGTTATAAAATGTAGTCAATGATACCTATAAGGATTACTAAAAATGTAAATGACATTAAGTGACAATGTGAATGCACCTTCTGTAGAGTGCCTCACAGAAGACTTAAAAGAAATAGTAACTGAATCTACATCTGACAGCGATTCACAAATCGATCATGTACTTTTTTAGCAAATCACAGTTAAGTACAAAAATCATAAAGGGATAGTTCTTTATTTTATTTAAATGGATGACGAAAAGATGACTGCTTTACATGTCGCTCCACAAAGCAGAAACATAACTGCCTACCAAACTATCAAACACAAGGTTCAATAGTCTCAAATTCTCACAGTAAGGCAAATCTTTATTAAAAGCTCACTGAAATGAAAACATTCTTCTCTTTACCTAGTCTTGTATCTAAATGTTTAACTGTTGTTACACACTCTCTGAATGTTATTTTTCTCTCCATTCATATTATCCCCATTCAGGCAGCAGTCTTGAATGTGACAAATTCTCCTAAATTATTATTTCTTAAGCTCGCATAAGAAAAGGTTCTGGAACCCTCAGGTAATTGGAGCAAAAAATGAGTGCTATAGTGGAGGTGGCAGCAAATCATACAGTCCACAGAAAAAACTAGCTCTATCTCGTACTTCTTGTCTTCCATCTACTCAAATATTAAATGACATGTCGAGAAATACGCGTATCTCTTTAGGTCCCTGTCTACAACATCAACAACCGTTTGGCTACACAACTGCATGGCAAAGACGCAGAACGCTGTCATTTATATATATTTATACATATTTATGCACGTAAGTATAACATAAATATATCATTTTTAACAAACTGTATCTGTCCTTTCACATACCAAAATCTAGATACCATTCTAACAAAATTGAACTCTCAGTGCTTTCCCCTAAAGCAAAGTGTTGTTTTCTTTCTCAGGAAAAAAAAAAAAAGATTAAAGTTCTAATCTGTTAATAGTTATTTTATAACTAGAAATTCAGGTAATTAAAACACAGAAAAAGATTACATAAAAAAGTCAAAGATTACAGTTTTAAAATATATATTTTTTCATTAAAAACATTTTATCTGTAAACATAAAATGAGAATATCAGAAGGAAATTTATCAAATTTTCCAAGTTACTTTATTCCCATCAACTGTGGTTATGATTGTACCCTGTTACTAATAACTATAAGAAAGATTTTACTGGTCCTAACATTGTTTTTAAAATATTTTTAAAATATAACCCAGACCTCATCAAAACACAGGATTATAAACAAAAATAGAAATTAAACTGTTACATATAACTGAATGGACATACAAAAGCATACCCGAGACCACTGCTAAATATTTCAAAAGTATTATGCTGTCTGAACTGCAAAATAGCACCTGAAAATAGATAAGTTCATGCTGAGTAGAATAATAAACTACACTCACCTTATCCCTAATGTGAATGTTCGTTAAGTACTCAGATGGAACATGGAAGTCTGGATAATAAAATGAAAAAAGCCTTATTAACTGATTCTCAGTTACAAATATATTTTTTAAAGGTCTGAACAAAAATAGATTCTCCTACCTATGTCTTGAGGTCGACAAGGTGAAGATGCCCAGGGTGATGCAAATTTGGGGTAGAGATTTCTGAATAAGGGAGAAAAAAACCATTCTCAAGTCCAAAGTAGAAAAAGAGATTTCTAATTTTATTTCAGCAAATCAGGAAAAACGACTTCAAATGTAAAATGAGCATCTTTAAATTTCTAATATCTTTTCTTGGTTTTACTATGACTTATACAGCAGGAAACTGAAACAAGGTTAAAAAAACATACATACATACACACACATATCTGTATATGAATTATTACTTCAACTCAGAATGCTTTAAATTCATTAATACAATGAATTAAAGTAAAATTACTTTCCCATTTATATGGCCAGAGAAAAAATATCAGCAATTATTAAAAACCAAAGCTCAAATTCAGCAAACATTTACTGAGTGTCCATTATTATATGCCTGGCACTAACATGCTTATACATCAGCAAACATAACAAAGATCACTGATAACGTGAAACTTACTTTCTGGTTGAAGATGGTGGATTGGGAGGGAGGCAGACAAAAACAATTTACGTAATACATAAATAATATTCCATGTTAGTGGTGGGGTAGGGAGGGAAGATTAGTTGCATAATTAAATAGGGTAATCAGGTTAGGGCACATTTAAAAGGTCACGTGTGAACAAAGATTTGAAGGATATGAGGGAGATAACATCATATCTGTTATCTGGTAGAAAACTACTGTAGTCAGAGGGAACTGCTAGAGCAACTAATGCAGAGTTATGACTGACATGTCTGACGTACAGCAAGAAGGCTAGTGAAACTGGAACAGGGTGAACAAGGGGAGAAGCTGTTAAGGTGTAGGTAGAGGAGAGACACAGATCATGCCTGTACAGATTAGTAGGCCTATCAAAAACCCAAAAGGGTTTTTAATCATAATAAAACTGCAAAACCTTACTGTGTATTGAGCAGAGAATGAACTTATTCAGAAAGGACTGTCCTGGCTGTCATATGAACAAAAGATTATAAGGGGCAAAGGGAGAATCAGGGACACCTGGTGATTGGCTAATGGAGTAATGCAGGCAAGAGAAGATGGTGATTCAAACCAGGGTGGGAGCAGTTAAAGGTAGTGAGAAACAGGGAATTCCCTGGCAGTCCAGTGGTTAGGACTTGGTGCTCTCACTGCTGGGGCCCTCAGGTTCGATCCTTGGTGGGGAACTAAGATCCCATAAGCTGCGAAGTACAGCCGAGAAAAAAAAAAAAAAAAAAAAGAAAAAGTGAGAAATAATGTAACAATGATTCCACTATGTCAGACGTTACTGATTGGTTAAGGAGAAGTTCCCAAAAGTAACTGCTGAATTTAATGACACAAAAGCAGTTTTAGTAAAGTGGTGAGGGCAAAATCCTAAATGAAATGGGTTTAACAGAGAATAGGACAAATAGGAGATACAAAGATGGCTCTCCTGAGGAGTTTTGCTCCAAAGGAGAATAAAGAAATGGGGGTGTGGGGGGGCAATAACTTATAGAATAAGCTGGATCAAGAGAAGGTTAATGTGAAAGAAGTAACAGCGTATTTGTATGCTGATGGAAATGATGCAACAAAGTGCAAAAAATTGTTAGATCCATATCTTTGAGTTTTCAAAGGTTTTAGGTAGAAAGCATGGATCAACTATGGCAACAGGGTGGAAGACAAGAGTAAGGTAGGTGCAGATGGTTGTAGGTGACTGATTTCGTGGCAGGACTACACTGACACTCTTCTGATTACTTCCTTCGTTCTTAGTAAAGTAGAAATAAAAAGCAAGGTCACCATCTGACACTAAGCACAGGGGAAAAGGTATTAGGGGTTTGAAGAGGCAAGTGTAAAACAGTTGCACAAGAGAACAAAAGAATGAATGGAGTAGGCATGCCAGCTTGATTATGGCTGGCAGAATTAAGGGCTCATTCTTGAGGTTCCTGGCCATGAATCTGAAGTGAGACCAGGCAGTGAAGTTGTGTATTTTTCTCTAGCTAGGCTTAGTAGCACAGGTCAAGAGTGGAATAGGCAGATATAACCAGGGTTGTAGTTTTTGCCAAGCAAGTATGACAAAGCAAGAGAGGGACAAAGCAGTCAGGGGTATATGTAAACAAGCAATCATGACTGACCATAGAATTTAACTGGAGAAGAAGCAAGTGAATTCATCTAAGGGGAAGAGAGACAGGGATGTTGAGGAACAGTAAAAAGGTACAAGAATCAGTGGGATGAAGGTCCCAATGGAATCTAATGATTACAGGAGCCCGTAGAAGAGGGAGAGAAATGGAAAACAGGAAGTGGCATGGCAGCACAATCTTACAGAGAAACTGAGGTTATCAAAAATGACAAAGTCAAAGGGATGACTAAAGAAGTGAGCAGCTGAGGTATGATGAAGGGTAAGATTTTTAGAGGAGAGAAATTCAAGAAGCTGGGATTTCAGGATTTAGGAAAGACCATATATGAGTATATTGAAACTGCTAAATTATAAGAGGAATATTACTATAAAGTGAGAGTGATCCAGGAACTACTGTAAGAGGGAATGACCCAAAGAGTCAGCAAATACCAGCAACACTGAGTGGCAGCAGACGATATAATTTGCAGACGTGAAATTAAAAACTGCAGGGAGGTATTATACACAAATGTAGGGAGAAAAGAAAGAAACTTACTCAGGAGAGTTCAGATTGAGGCCTAATGTTGTTAAGTCACTTCCTAATGCAAGATGTACCATTCCTGGGTCTGTCTCTGCTGCCCTGATAAATGTTAACAGGCCAATCATTCCAAACTGGTCTGTCACCATCCCTTGGGGAATGTTAGTAACCCGACCTAGATAAGAAAAACATAGTCATTTTTATCTTTGAGGAAAAAGTAAAAAAAGTGAATTCTATAATATCTTTGATATATTTTATAGAGTCCCACCATCAGGTAACACCTGGATCCCTTTTTTCTGCTGGTTATTATTTTGTGTTGTTGAACTTTTATCTCCAGGGAATTTGGGACCATCTGTACTTGAAGTTGTCTTGCCAGATGTATTCAAATTCTAACATGAAAAAAATTAAATGTGACATTAAAATTTGTTATGTGTAAAAATTTCAAGTTCATATACTAGTACTTTTCTATTCATTTTTTATTATATTTAAGTTGGTAGTAAATTATTACCTGTTTTTCAAGTTCTACATGAAATTTTTTGTTTCCACAACTGTGCCATGGTATACAAATAAATCCTGTATTGTACATATTTGAGTAGTTAAAGGACAAGAAATATACGGAAAATATTTTTATTTATCTCAGATCTTCAGTCACAGACCAAAAAAACCTCTCTATCTCAGAACTTTTCGTTTTGGGATACACTTGAAGTTACACCCCTCAATACTTTATTAGTATTTTTAGAAGTATATTTTAGAAGTATATTTAGAAGACAAACTAAATATAGTACATTACCTAAAATATCACCATAAAAACCTCCAAGATAAGTTAGAAAATATGAATTTTTTATTTTTTATTTTTAAAATTTTAAATATGAACTTTAAAAATTCATATTTATTTTAATTCTTAACCATTAATCTTCTTTTATCAATTATTTTAACAATATACAACTCCCATCACACACACAAAAAGCTATTTTCAGTGAAATGTGGAAGAAATAAACACACTCGTTAAGTCAGAAAGAGGAAGCTGGGTTGGCTGAATCAACACAGGAATAAAAATGTGTATAAAGATTCTTCAAGGAGAAAACTTACTCAAGAAAAACACAGCTCCTTAGAAGGCTATAATATCAAACTTCATGGGATCCAGCTGACAGGGACTACAATAAAAGTCTAAATTAACTCTGAGAAGTTCAACAGAAATTTGCAAACCTATATGAAATAGGGAAAAAAATAGGCTATCTTCTAAGTTATAAAGGTTTTCCACATTCTTCAGAAGTTAGATTATTACAGATATTCAAGATAAACAATTTCATAATAATACTTAATAAGTCCTTAATATAGTGTACAAAACTTAATGTAACAGAAATCTGAAGGAAAAAAACTATATAATTCACATACATAATTCTCAAGTTACTTACAGATTTACTGTCATCATTACTTGATGTTGGATCTTTATAACTGGAACCAGGTAACGCCGGAAAATCTTCGTTGTGTATTGAGAAGTCCTGGGATTGCTCATTTGCTGGTTTTGTTACCATTCCAACTATGTAATGAAAATAATCCAGAGAATTGCAATTGAAATTCATGATATTTTGCTACAAAATTATAAAAAGTTAACTTTTCTCACAATAATATACCAAAAGGATTTTTAAATTATGCTATGAAAGCAAACTTCAAAAAAATTGGTGTTCTGGGTAACAATGAATAACTAAATTCTTATATACTGATTAATAACTAAATATATAAAATAATACAAGGGAAATAAGTGGTAATCCTATAATTCTAATCTAATGTCATATATAGATGCTGAAAAAACATAATTTGATATTGGTAATAATTATTAAAATTTTTCATTTAAAAACTTGCTTTAAATATTTGACTAGTTATTATAAAAACCAGTTAATTGTCAAATACAAATGAACAAAATAAA
The DNA here is from genome assembly GCF_002837175.3 of Physeter macrocephalus. Lineage (NCBI taxonomy): Eukaryota > Metazoa > Chordata > Mammalia > Artiodactyla > Physeteridae > Physeter > Physeter macrocephalus. Next base: position 6,606,074 of record NC_041219.1, on the reverse strand, counting down.
TTTTAAAGAACATGTCAGTATTCTACTTGAAAGTGACTTACAGGGTGAGCAAATTGCAATCAATTATAAAACAACTCCATATTATTTCAGATTTTCTTGGACTCCATGTAATAGATGTAAAACATGCAAGAACTGGGAAGTAATCCTCCCACTATACTTGGCATTACTCAGGCCCTTATTGGAGAACAATATCCAGTTTGGGACTCCACAATTCAAGAACGATATGGAGAAACTAGAGATGGTCCAAGGAGAGCAACGGGAATGATTAAAGGGATGAAAAAATGGACCTATGAGGAAAGGTTAAAAACATTAGAGTCTGAACTGAGAATCAAGTAGCTAGGTACTCAACTTCCAGGGCAGATCATTTTTGTTTTTTTCTGGGGGGGGGGGAGGCTAATTAGGAAACTCTTAATGTGTATAATAATAAATTTTTCCCTTCTTCACATGTTATTATTTCTATTCATATTTTGAAAGCCACAGAAATCCCTCTTGGTTGAAAATGGGAAAAATAGTTTTCTTAGAAAAGTGATGAAATGATCCCTCTAAGTTCATTGTTTCTGCTACTGGTCTGTATCAGATTCTAGCAAAAGGAAACAAGTATGTGCAAAGGATAAAAAGAATATGGTTACATTCCTGTTACATAATTTTCATGTCTAGTTCATTTATCATCTATCGGCCAAATCTCTTATTTATTAAAGACAGTGAAAAAGGGTATTAATGGTGACCAAGAGTCTACATAAACTATACAAGATCCATGGCAGTTCTCAACAGGAGGTAATTTTTTTCCCCATGAGACATTTGTCAAAATCTGGAGAGATCTGTGGTTGTCACAATGCAGGGGTGGGTGGGTGGTGCTACTGGCAGCGAGTAGGCAGAGGCCAGGGATGTTGCTAAATATTCTACAATGCACAGGACAGCCCCTCATTTACAAGAAACTACCTACTCAAATGTCAGTAGTGTGGAGGTTGAGAAACTGGCTTAGAAAAAATTGTTAATGTATGGTTAGTCATTATTAATCACTAGGAATGTGGGAATGTATTCCTTTAAAAATTGTGTGATGAATTGAGAAGAGGCAGACCATAGCATCATTATTAAGGTGAATTAAGGCAGAAATGCCAGAAGAAAATAACTTCTGAATACCAACGAAGACTTCCTTTTGGGATTTCTATACAAATTAAGTTTTCCCATTTAACTTTGCTATCATGGTATTCTGGGAGAAAAAAGCACTTTGCATTTATCAACTATGAAAAAATTACACTACTCTGATTAGAAAACACATAAACACATGTGTGCACACACACATGCATATACATACATATATATATGTGTATGTGTGTGCAATAGAAAGTTTTCACTGGCCATAATTAAAAAGCTTAATTAATTACCATAAGGAGCTCTTCCAGCCAAGGGGTTTATTAATGGAGTTGGGTTACCACTTCCTTCCCTTCTATTTCGGTCTGCTAATGCTGGAAAATCTGAAAGGTCCAATCCTGTCACATTTTCACTTCCATCTAAATAACAAGAAAAAACACTAGTTACTGATTCTACAAACATTTTAAAGAGGTTATTAAAGACCAACTATAATAAAGTTTGAAATAACAGTGCCTTCTTCCTAAACAATGTACAGCACCGTACTTGGTATATGTAAATGTACAATAAATACTTGTGGATTGACTTCATGTGAAAGAATTTTATGAACAATTAAGCAAAGCAATATGTACTTACTAGCATAATAAAAATCCCATAATCCTAGAGACTTAGGAGTAAAGAGAATAAGGAGTAAGGTGATACATTATTTCCCCTGTGAAAGATGGTACTCAAGTTATAGGTTGTTAGTTAGCAAGAGGGGACACTGTTGCGATAAAACTACTCTTTCATTATATCCAAAAGCAGAGGTTGTATCTGGAATGCTTGGAGCTTCATTTATAACACAAGTGTGATAATGACACTGCCTCCTGCAAATAGCCTGAATCATATTTGAGGCATAGGCAATGGAAGCAGAAGCCCTAAGGACTTCTTTTTTCCTGTGGCCTATTAGTCCCATAAACAAATGTGTATGCATGTTGAGCGTGTGAAAGTGTGTGTGTGCACGCGCGCATGCACGTGTGTTTTGCAGTTGAGAGTATAAAGTAGGGTGGAGAACGTAGGTAAATGTAGGGTTCCCATGTCTAGTGAGTGAATTTTATGAGAATATGATACAAAGCCCAGAAGTTTATATTACCTATTACACAGTAGGCGCTCAATAAATATACAAGGAATGAATAAAATTTATTTTTGTTCATTTTGAATTAAAAAAAATCAGTTTCTTTCCTTTTAAAAAATAAATTTAACCCAACATTTCTACTTTGCCTATTTTAATCATCACCTTAGTCTCCTCTCAACATTTATTATTCTATTATTCTTACAATCTTATAGTCTTAATTTTTGAAGAATTTATTTTCTAGCTTAGCTTTACCCTGCACTATACTTTTTCTTTAATCTGTTTCATCGAGTGTATTATAACCATTTTCAATTTATTTTGCCCCCTTTTCCAGTTAATTTTAATTTTTCTCTAAGTTTCATAATTAGAAGAATCTCAGAAAGAAACTATTAACTCAAGATTACTTTGTTGATAGAAAATAGTTACATTCCAAGTCAGGTGACAATTCAAATTTATGAAGGGTAAAAGATAAAATCATTCATACCCATTGTTTTTAAAGAAACCGCAGCTCATGAATTCTGAATTTTAAAAAGATACTACTATATAAAGGGCAACAATAGACATTAACAATTTATATAGTGCTTTAATTTAAAAAGCAATCTCTTTTGAATTACTTGATTACAAATTAACTAAAAACTTTCAATAAGTATTAACTTTTAATACACTTCTTCAGGTCCTCTTAAGATGGAGTTTAAAACTGCCATATGTTATTTGAGAATAATTTTAACCTAAAAATAGTATTAACTATCACATTTTTATTTTTAGGGTAAGACTTGGAAACAATTTTCCTAGTGTAAAATATACTTAGTTAAAAATGACTTTAAAAAATAATTCTAAAATTCACAGAAGTGTATAAACCATAATTCAGAATATAAGATGGCACTGTGAGACACACTGTTACTTTATGGTTCATTTAGGGGAAAAAAAACCTCGCTAATTAAACTATGATATGCAGCCTAATTTCAGAGATATTAAAATATTAAAAAAATCTGCATTTGAGGAACAATGAAATAGGGTATTTCCTATTAGAACGCAAAACTTTAAATGCTAAAATTTGACATTTTAAAGTCTCACTTGGTCAATCTATGCTACTAAACATACAATAACACTGAAAAATTAAAAGCCGATAGCCAGAAATGTCATTTCAATTACTAAATCTTCTCGTGCTTTCACATAACGCCCCATTTCATTGATCATTCTTTCACCTTCCACTTCCTTCACGTGTATTTCTCTCTCAACAATCATATTCATTTTTGCTCCTATGACCATGACAACATCCTTTATTTCCTTTCTCAGGAAAGGGTTTGGAGGCAAGGGTGGAAGAAGGTGAAATCTGAAGCAGAATAGCAACAAAGCCTCCTGTTCTCTTCTGTCTGAAGCAGCTGATAAAAGTAAACCAACAGACTGCAAGAATTCTTTACTGTCAAAATCAGGATTGGTTTTCCATGTAATTAAATTCTGAATTTTACACAAAATTGGATTAAAAATTTGTAAGAGTTAAATGCCAAAATTAGTATTATTAAAACTATTCAGAAAAAATTGTAAGCACTCCATATAATTTTAAAGGTTTCTTCAATCTGGGTCTCTATAGCCAGAATGCCATACCACTCAACCTAGTTTAGAGTGTAGTGACAGGACTGAGATAGGAAAAGCTCTTGAAGCAAAAAAGATTCTGAGGCACAAGTATAGACTAAATAAATGTTTACGCTTTCTCCAAGTGTTAAGGAAATAAATCTGATGTTATAACACTATGCTATTAACATGCCAAGTGAAAAAAATATATTTATCTTTCAACTGTTCACTGAATTAAATCCTATTTCCTGTCAAATTCTCCCTAAATTAAGTTCTATCATCTTAACACAAAAATTCCTTTAATATTTTGACTAGTATGTTGAATTGCTTTATATTTCAAGATCTATCATATTTTTATAGGGTACTAGCTCCAGAATAAGCTTACCTGTTCCATTAAAAATGTTACTTGATAAGGAGTTATTCATTCCAAATGCCTGATTCCTGTTCATTCCAAATCCAGACATACTGGGTACATAGAAAATAATTTTAGATATACAGTAAGAACACTAACTTTCAGATGAAGAAAAACAAAAGTGTTTACTTTTGATCTCCTCATATAAAACAACATGTTTAAAAACAAATACTAATTTTTTTTGAGTTGAATCTTTATTGTTATTTAAAGCTTCCCTAAAGTCCTTCCATGAACAACTGAGAACCAAAACATCTTAAACAGATGAATTAAAAAACAAAAAGCAAAGAATTTACATACGCCTTGAGGAAAATAGAGATTAAGGGTATAGTTTTGTATACTTGGAGAGCCAACTTACTGTATATAATGGAAGAAGTAATTCACCTCAAAAACAGGCAATTTAGTTTAAGACTACTGTTCCTGAATACTTGTTTTTCTTCCACTACTGGTAAAATGTGCTATTATTACTTTTCATAAAAGATCTTCTTTCATACAGTCTGTCTTTCCCAACTAGAACATAAACTCCTCATGGACAGGGTTCACGTCATATACTTCTTTGCATCTCCTGCCCTTAGCATTCAGGAGGCTACAAAAGGCACTCAGTAAATGTTCAGTTGACGTGAATTAAATGGTGCTTTTCTTTAACTGAATTCAGTGTTCTAAAACACATCATCTAGTTTATCTTTTAGCTACTTAAAAATAAAAATCTCTCCATAGTGCTCTTAATTCTAAAGTAAGGTACTTGGTAAATAGTTACCAAAGCTTCCCTTTTTTGCATAAGCCTAAACATGGGAAAACAAACAAACAAACAAAAAGGCTGAATTTAAAGCAAGGCCAGAGTAATTAAGCATGTCAAAAAGAATCGTTAATGCAAATTCTAAAATGAAAGTATGCATCTTTAACATCAAATAATCTGATAAAAGACAGTGTATTACTGTTATGAGTAAGGTTAAACTGTTTGAAGATGACTGGGTTTTTAATTTTTTGCCTAGATTTGTAAAACTAACTATGGCCAAACAATATTTTCATAAAATAATGCAGCTGGTGAAACACTCTAGAGAAGAGTAGAAAAGTCAATAGAAAGTTCTGTTTAATAGCATGTTAGAACTGCTGATGATATAGGTACCCTCAAACACTGAATAAGTAGTAAGAGATGAAAACATTCCATAATACATACAACTTATCAATAGTAATAAGCAGGGCTTTAGAGACCCATACTTCATTGACAATTTATAAGCAAAGTATTTTTTAAAAACTAGAATGTGAAAAAATATGGAAAGGCAAAAATTTAAATATACATTCAATGAACGATACTACAAGAATGCAGAAAGATGTGTTAAAGCCCAAGAAGTATTATATCATTAGGAAACTGTCAAGGAGATGAGAATTTTGATAACCCTTTACAAAAATAACTTCTGTAAAAATTAAGAGCAGTCAAATTATAAAAGAAGTATTCATAAGTCTAAATAAAAGTAAGAATTGGAGGTTATGGGATGAAGATTAAAAAGGAAATGTGCTAATAACCTATTTTAATTCAGAATTTACGAGTACTAGATAAAAGAAAGTGAATTAAATGGCTTTGATGATAGCAACATCCTTTCCCCCCATATTCCCCATTAAAAAAAATGAACAAACTAAAATTTTTTTACAGTAAAGAAAGCCCTATTGTAGACATAACTCTCATATAAATTACCTGAATAGCTTTAACATCCTAACGAAATGGGTAACTGTTTTTCATATTGTTAATTATTATTTGCATAGCAGTATATGCAATGACCAGTGCAAAAAGGAGTGAAAAGCACAAATTCATCTTTTTGTTTTAAATCCCAGGACATGACACTATTTTCAAATACTACAGATGTAGTCTTCAAAAAGTCTTTGTCATTAAGTCTCCAAAGAACAAAACTGAAATTCACTTGAAAAGGAACTTAACCAAAGCATAAATGAAGCAAGGCAGTAACAGTCAAACATGTCTCCAGTCCTATTCATAGGTATGAAGCTCTTACCACACAGGTGACCAGCCTCATTTAATAGAGGAAGGACATATCAACAAAAATTTGCCGGTTGGCAACCTAAGAACAATCCTTTTCTAACAACAGTAACAAAAAAGCAAACTGATTTTCAAAAGAACATGTCTTTAGTTTGGGAGGTTAAGGTTGTGATGTGTAACAGAAAGAGAAGCTTTGGTCAAAATATATGATGAAACACACTTATGAAACAGAAGCCAAGACTCAAGAACAGAACGTTGAATATGAAAAGGCAAATTTGAAAATACCCAGAAAGAACAATTATACACAGTATCAATAAACATCTTACCTGTTCACAGTAAAAGGCTGTCGAGAAGGCTGCTGCTTTGGCATACATATTATGCTTGGCGAGCTTCTGTTGGGGCTACCTAACCCTGAACTGCTCATGCTATTTGTCCTGCTAGGAATTCCAATGCCCTGACCAACCTGGGAGTGGTTCATCATATTCCTAGGATTCATAGGCAAAATACCCCTGAAAAAGAAGTCCATTATACTAAATAAGCTCTCTACAATCACTCATTAAAATTCTCTGTAAATAATCAATTGGCCTAACCCTAGAATCTCAAATATACTTTCAAATTGCATTGCTAATTTTTATTCATTTAACTCTTTTGTCTGGTCATTTGAAAAGAAAAAAAGCTCTTTGAAAAGCCAAAGTAAACAAACCAACAAGAAAGGGCAAATCACAGAAGAATATATGGTGATATCGAAGATGAGAGAACTATTGGTGTGACTATGACATAAAATACAAATGTATTTCACATATATATTCAGAATAATTTCATTCCAAATGTATGTCATTCTATCTTCTTCATACTAATATGCACCATTTTTGTAATCTATTTTATTTTATTCTCACTAGAGCAATGGATGTGTGGTGAGGGAGCAATAAACAGAATTATCTGAGGAGTGATCTGAAATTGCACATCCTCCTTCGAGGAAGAGAGCCTGCTTTTGAAAAAAGCCCCCCAGGTGGTGATTAATCCTCGATACCCATCCCAGCTAATAACCAGTACACTAGCTGCAAGATAAAAGCATCTTACACTATGCTTATCAATTGGCAATGAAATAAAATGAGCATAGGGTATCAACTTTCTTTTCCTCAGTGAAAGGCACTGAACCAGAAAATCAAATAGTTACCTTATTAAAAAACTAAAAAGCTTGCTTAATCTACAAAGATACATTTTGAGAAATATTCTGGTCCATCAATAAATACCTGCTTGGAGATGGAGGCGTGTGAAGTGACATTGTTGGTACCCCTGTTGTTGGCGTGACGTGGCTCGGTAACTGAGTGCCTTGTGATAAGCTGCGATTTAACTGAGGGGTATTGTTGCTCATCCCCCTCATTGGAAGGCCTAGTGCACCTATTAAAAAAATTCAGAAGAAGGAAATTCATTGCCATCAGGAATGAAATTGTTATCCATCTTCTGGAGTTGGTAATTTAAAACATTTAAAAATGACCTAACGTTAATATAATATGCAAATTTTAAATGGAAATATTCATTTCACTCCAAATGGACTCTGATTTTAACAAAAATGTATGTCTAAAATTTAATATTATGAATTTTCATATTGCTTCCATTATTCTCTTTCATATTTCTTTGCTTTCATATTTCTATCTTCTTTGCATATTTCTATTTTACAATAACTGTCTGCCAATGACTATAACAAATTAGATGACTTATGTTTCAAAATAAAAACATTTTGTACAAATATGCTTTTAAGAAATTTGCAATCTTGTGTGTTTTTATGTTTTAAATCATAACTGAGGTACGCAGACATTTAATCCCCACTTTGCTGAAGTAGCTTTAATTTTTATATGATCCTTTTCAAATGCATTTAAGAAAAAGTCTCTTTATTACTATTTACACATACATACTTCTCAACATTACAATTTTTTACAAACCCAACATAAAATGTCAGCAACTGTTAAAAACTCAACCTGATATAGTTATAAGAGACAAGAATATATAACATTTTAAAAGATTTCAAAGTACAATGACCTTCTATTTGTCTAGTATTTCTGGGGCCAGATGTGGAAATGGATGTGTTCCAATATGTGTATTTTTCAAAACCTACTGAGGAGCTTACCATTCAGAAACAAAACATTAAAAAGAAAAATTAACCATCTGGGATAAACTTATTGTTTCCTGCCTTGTGTTAATATGAAATATAAATTATTATTTTGTTAATGATTCAGAATTACTGTGGATATTTAATGTTCTGGATGTTTTTTCCCCCTTTTATCCCTCAAAGCAAGGATGTTCAGCTGTCACTTATGTTGTCATCACACCTGACTATGGATGTCAGTATGCCTCCTTGCCTCCTTCCTTACTCACACATTTTGGTGCCTTCTGTTACTAGTCTGTTGTGGAATGGCACATCAGTCAACCAAACATTCTGAACTGAAGGTTAAATAAAAGTGGTAAGATAGAATGAGTTACTGAATAAGTAGAGGACTTTAGCAATAGGGATTTAAAGTGACTCCCTCCCTACTTTTTGGTCTAGTTTTGGGTCTAAGAATTCCAAAGACCTGAATATTTTGAAAGTATGACTTCCAAAAATTGGAATATATATATTATGTTCTGAATATTTTCCTTCAAATATCTCTGCAAATTTATTTTTTTGCATAACAGTCACCTGTTTGTAACAGTAACACTTTGTAACCCAGGGATACCAGTGAATCACAAAGATTTCACTGGAATCTGCCAGCTTCAGTACTCAGCTTGCAGCCTAACTGCTTCTCAACTGAACGAAGCCAATAAATCCAACTCAATATAGCTGTTATATTCTATGTGTACTCATATTCCATGAAGATCTGAGCTTGGTTCTGCATTTCTTTAAGTCACACAAAGGGAACTGATCTAGATCATACGTTGGTTTAGTCATTATATGTATGTCTGGTCACTACAAGTTTTGTGACCACGAGTATACCGCTAGCTACAGCCACTTTCTCTGAATTTGGGACAAGATAAGGAAGAACAAGAGATTAAAAACCAGCCTATGTAAGATTTCTTCAGAAGATACCAGTCTTTTCCTTTTCTCAAGCACACTAGTTTTCCTCTAGGCCCTCTAGATGCTCCCATAATGAACCACCAACATGACACTTTTCACATCACTTACTCAACAAACATTTATTGTGTGCCTACCATGTGTCAAGCAGTGTGTTAGCTGCTGGGGATACAACAGTGAACAAGATAGAAAAAGCTCCTACCCTCAGGGAGCTTACATCCTTTTCCCTAAATATCCTGTCCTAAAGTCAGCTATAGCTGCAAATTTCCCACAGGAATGTGTTTCTCACAGTTACTGACAACCAAGAAACCTAATCCAATGTTCACATTTTACAGATGAGGAACCTGAGCCTCAGATAAGTTAACTAACTTCTCCAAGGTGACACAAAGAACCAAGACTCCTAGTGTTCTTAATGGCAGCCCTATGGGAGCCCAATAAAACACTAAATGAGCACCCTTGTGAGTACCTACTGACTTGTAACACCTTTTATCTATTCTTTTTTTTTCTCTTGCTTTCTTTTTCTGAATATGTTTACTTCAAACTTTTTCTAAACCAACATCTCTTATCTCTTCCCTCCATTTTCTTTCTCTTCTTCTCTATACCTGTCAAGTTTTCTTTTCCTCCACATTTCACTCTCTACACCTTCAACATTATAAACATACATGTTCCAAAAAATTGCACCCTTTGGCTCTTCAATAAACCCTTCTAAAGACTCATGAGATTTGTTTACTTCAACCCTTCATATACTTATTATTCTATGCTGTATTATGAAAATACGTAACTTCAGAAATATTTTAGAGATTGGAGATTATCTGAACATTAGCAAATAAAATTTTGGAGAAGGAAACAAGAATGGGTAAGGTAATATATTTAGTCAATTAAGGACTGGCACACAATTTATAGTGAGGAGAGTAGAGGAAGACAATATGAAATAAAGAACTCAAAGATTAGCATTTACTTTTATTTTTCCTTTAAAAAACACTTGATTTCATAAAAACAGCTAATAAATTCAAAAGTTCTGAGTTGCATTTTATTGAACCTGGTGGGTAGGAAAAAAAAATCAAAAGAGAAGAGAGGAATGCATCAATTTCAAACTGGATCATCAACTCTTGAATACTTTATAATTGAGTTATTTTAAATTCAATTTAAAAACTGAATTCCTTTAAAACATATAGAATTAATACCAATGAGTAAGAACAGAGAAAGATTTATTTCTAGGAAACAAAATACATGGTCATTAAATTTGAGTTGCTTGAGTCAAACTATTACAACTGGGTAGGGTCAAGGGAGGGAAAATTTTACTATTACTAGTATAATTAGAAACATGATAGAAAATTATCTAAAATGTTATACCAAGAAGACATGTAAGCTGAAAGGGGGAAGAGGGGGAATAAAAAAATTAGCTTTAAAAAAACCCAACAAACTGACACAAAATAACTACAAGTAAAAAAACATAAATATGTATGCCTGAGCTTGTGCACTGGAAGGGCAGTAGAATTAAATTTTATCAAGCACCTAAGAAATATGTGAAGCACTATGCTACTTCATCTCATAAAAAATATTATAGAGAAGGTATTTATCCCCTTTTTATAGACAAGGAATAAAAGAATGATTTTAAAAAGTTATAAAGCAGTTTAAAAGGTTACAGTTTTGAAGCAAAGTTTTCTTTCTATTTGACAAAGTGATAATAAAGGATAATACCATATTAGAAGGAATACATGAACATATTCTAAGTAGATTCCTATTTCCTATTTGGCAGGGTGCTAAACAAAGAATGAACTGAATTCTTTATTGATCATTTTTCAGAAATCCAAAAGAATATGACCTAAGAAATGTTTCCATGAATTACTTCCGTTGCACAAACTGATTAACAGCACATTCCTTAAATAGTTATGGCATGATATGCCATGCTTTATTCAATCTTTTGTTAAAGATTAACAATATTAATAATAATACAAGTTATAAGAAAAAAAATACCAGCAACCAAATCCTTGAATACTCATACTTAAATGAAGTCTCCTGAAATCTTTAAGGAGAAGGGAGACAAATTTTAATTGATGCAAGAGGGCTTAAAGAATCCCCCATTCCATTCCCAAAGCAACTACCCTCCCTAAACTCACTGTCTTGCCCACACATAAAGGGCAACAATCTTCTTACCTCCAACCTGTCCCCATGTCTTCTTACCTCCAACTTGTCCTGAACCTAGCTGGTTAATCTTCCCTGTAACACTATTTCATTATACAATTTCCTTCATTAAAATCAAAGTATTTTAGAGACAGAAAAGTCTCCAGAGAGTATCCAACCAAGTTACAGATGAAGATCATTTCAACTTAATTATAGATGAACTAACATCAGACATTAAGTGACTTGCCCAAGATCACAAAAAATGAAGACCAAAAACCATGATCCAGGGACTTCCCTGGTGGTCCAGTGGTTAAGACTCTGTGCTTCCACTGCAAGGGGCATGGGATTGATCCCTGGTCAGGGAACTAAGACCCTGCATGCCGCTGATGCAGCAAAAAACCCCAAAAAACAAGAAATACAAAGCAAAAAACAACACACACATACACAAAAACAAACAAACAAACAAAAACCATGATCCAATTTCTGGACTCTAATTTCAATCCCTTTTTTCAACCAGTCACACTTTCCGCTTCTTGAAGGAGCTGCTAACCTTCACATTACGCGGGAAACTTTAATATCTGGGTCCCACACCCAGAAGCTGTGACTTAGTCTGGGTCTGGGAAGTTCATGGGCAGTGGGATTTTAAAACTCTGTAGGTGCTTCTAGAAGGGCAGTCAGGGCTGAGAATCACTGTCCTAAAGTTAAATCCAATCACAGTGCAGTCTTTACAATGCTCTGTCAAGACCCAAAAGATTCTTCTAATCTTTATTTTTCCCAGCTTTACTGAGATATAACTGACATAATACTCTTCTAATCAATTTTAATACTTTACTCACCCCAATACAAACTCTTTTTAGAGACCACATACTTGACTTACAATCTTCTTTGTAATTTCCCTAGACCCCTCCCCAAAATATGCCCCGGTATCTTTACTCATATCCTTCTCCCCACCTAGAATACTTTCCTTCCTCTTGTTCTACAGAGATATACAAGACTATTTAAAAAAGAAAAAAAAAAAATCTCAAAAACCAAACCGCTATGATCAAGGTGTTTACATGCAGTACATGTACAGTGTACTTGGTGTATATGGGGGGCAACACTCAGACATGAAAGTAGAATGAATTTGGGATCAGAACATGTTTCCTAGGCAATACTGTACATGAACTGAATAATGAAAGAGACCTAGCCAGGCCATTTGGTGGTGGTGATGAGGAGTCAGGGGAATAAAAATGTCACACCAGTTTGGTATGAGAAAACTGCAAGATATATGAAAATGAGGACAAGTGATATGCCTGGAGGAAGGGTGGGCTTACCTTCTGGGTAGTAAGGATGTATGAGACAAGCATGGATGGAGCTAACCTGGCTTCAAAATCCTCAACTATGAGAAGTTGCTGCTGTGTTAGAACCAGCCGGGAGTCCCAAACATCTGGCTGGATCTTTACAGCAGGTGGCACTCCATCTGTGGAACAGCTGTGTGAATCTCCTACATATACTTTGTACTCCTCCTCCTCAACCTAAGTTTGCATGATACATTAGTAGCACCCTTTCACAAAGTAATGCAGGTCTCTAACCTTAGAGATCATCCTTGATCCCTCTCTCTCTTTCATATCCTACATCCCCAAATCAATGGCTCTATGGCCAAAATATCCCAAATTTAACCATTTCTCAACACCTCCAGTACTAGTCCAAAGCCACCCTACTTTCCTGCCTAGACTACTGCACTAATTGTCTTTCTCTTTTTCTTGTCACTTGTCCCTCCTCCACTCAGTCCATTTTCTACACAGCAAGGTGATCTTTTAAAAATGAAACTGTATCTTAAAATCCTCCCCATTAAACTTAGAATAAATCCAAATGCTTTACCAAATCTTTACAAGACTCCATGTCCTGACACTTGCTACCCATTAACCTTCCACTTTCTTTGTTCATTACACTGGCCCTCTCATTCATCCTTTAACACATGAAGTTCATTCTTACATTCTCATGAGTAAGACCATTTGCATTTGCTGTTGTCTGTACCTGAAAAGCTCTTTCCCAGATCTTTCCAAGGGCTTCCACTTCTCAACAGACTGGTTTCCATTCAAATACTACCTCCTCAGAGACAGCCTCTTTGCCTGCTCGAAAACTACTGATCCCATCCACTCATCCATTAACCTGACAATTTTTTATAGTACTTATTATCAGAATCATATTATTTATTTACTAAGTAAATAAATTTATTTGCATGCTTATTCTCTGTCTTCCTTCATTAAAATATAAGCTCCATGAAAGCAGGAACTTTGTTATTTGCCATACTCTTCAATCCTGGAATAATTCTTCACTCACGGTAGGTACTAGATAAATAACACAATAAATGAATAAATCCTATCATAATGCCTTAGTCAGCAGATTCTTGGAATCTGTGTATTTAACATATGCAGTTTCTACTGTGTGCAAATTGCTTTCTAGGGTCATGACATTCAGTAAGTAATATGTAGCATCCAGGTTTCAAAGAAACTGCTGTTCTCATGTTCACATAGTAAAACTTACAAAGTAAGGCAATCCTGGCTCTACTACTTACTCCCTAGGCAAGTCCCTTAACCTTTAATCGGGTTGTTGTGAAGATTAAATGAGTTTATATTTATAACAAGTACTTAACATAGCACCTGACACATAGAAAATACTGAATAACTATTAGCTTTTGGGGAGTGAGGGTCAGGTGGGGGGATGAAACATGCCTATGGAAAGAAAATCAACAGGTGGGCCTAAAGGTGAGATAAAATGAGATAGTCTAATGAAGTAATAATGGTTTTCACCTATAAATAGTTGTTTTCTGGGGGAAAAGAGTATAACTGCGTTCTTGAACTTGAAAAGTAGCAAATATCTTGAGATAGATTCCATAAAATTGTGAAGATTTGTACTTCTTGGCTAAAACCAATGTAACAGCCTAATAGATTTCCCTTGTCTTGATAAAGCAAACCACTCAAAAATTTATCCCATGCTGTAGATTTTGTTCCCACTACTAAAACAACCTTACTCATAGTCTCTTCAAGGACAATGTCAAACATGACCTCATCTGTAAATCCTGTCCTGATCATTTAAGGTATGTGATTACTCCTACTTTTCAAGTATCCAGAAAACTCTGTACTTCTTCCTGTTTTGTAGGAAAATAACTTGTGTATTTATCCTACTAGAATATATATAAGGACCATACCTTGTTCATCATGCATTCAACATTTAGTGAGTGCCTATCGTGTACAGAGTATTGAGGATACAAAGGCAATGAAGACATGCAATAAATAAACGCAGCAACACCGAAGGCATATATACACTGTACAGAGATGGCATAAAAGAGAATGCTCTCTTCTACAACACATCCGTAGTCTCTAGCATGATGCAATATATATGGTAGGCACTCAAAAATATCTGTTAAACTCTATTCCTACCACCTTTTTGAACCTTTCCCGTACCACTGTAGCTTACTGTGCTTTTCTCTCCAATCCGCAAGTCTGTCCATATCATTCAACATGATACCTTTTAACCTATGGTATTTAATACTTTGCATATAAATATGTGTTGACCTCCCCAACTATAAAATGCTTCTAGAGAGCAAGAACTCCCAGGGCATTCATTATTAATTCAAGTATCTGTTAAATGATCCTATTTCGTAAAAGCTACCAAAATGTGTCACATGACTAACTATACTGTCAACAGCGTTATTTCTGAACCATTCCACCTGTGCTCTGGTTCTCCACAAAACAAGTAGCTTTCATATATGTATTCTTAAAATAGGAGGCCAAAGGGATGTTGCTGAAAGCATAAGGCTATGCCACTGCTTTTAAGCCAGGAGTCCGGATCCCAGAAAGAGAAGTTTATTTCCTTTCCCAGCTAGTGGTCTGGGTCCTCTGAGAATTCAGATACAAATGTATATAATAGATTCATTCAGACAGCTAGTTAACCCATGTGGCTAGATTATAGGCATATAAGAAGTACTCCTTTTTCTCAAATCCTCCAAGGCCCTAAATCCTGTTGGTAAGACAGAAAAAGTCACACCAACGATACTACCACTTAATTTCAATGCATTGACTATCCAGGGGAAATTAATTCCTGGCTCCCTGTTTTTTCCCATCTAGTACACAGCTTCAGGGAGCCCAGGGGTCTTTAAACCTAGACAGTGTACTTAAAATCTTACGCACAAGTAGAGAACAAGTAGAAAACATCGTGCAACTTGAATACAAGATTCCATTCACCAGCTTCTACAGTTACCACTTGATGCACAGTAGTCACATAAACCCTTGGATGAAAAGTTACATATTTGGATACAACTATACTGTACTAGAACCCATGATCACACAAGCTCCTAATCCAGCATTTTCTGGCTACCCTTGTGTACTATACAATCACTTCCACCCAAATCTGGCGAAAAGTCGCTTTAAACAGCTCTGTATCCATTCCAAGAGGAATTCCTTCCCTTGTTTTAAACTCAGTCAGTCTCAGTTTTGGAGAAGGCACTCTTCCTTCTCCACCTCTAATCTCTCTAATCATCAAGAACACAAAACAGATAGTAAAACTCCATTTTAATGGCTCAAATTCCTACTGAACTTTGCCAATCTGAATACAGAGTTAATGGTGGTACTCAATACACTTGAGGGGCAAAAGAACTTTGTAATATCAAGCCCAATGCACAATTAAAGTTAGCTGCCAAAAGAATAACATCATGAATTTATTCCCACCTACTTATTCTATCTCCCCATCCTTTATTAAGGTCAGCCCCTCAAGTTTTATCTTTCTGACTTACTTATACTACCGAAGCCCTGACCCTCTAGTCCTACATGGTAGCTGGTGTTCTCCTCTCTGAGAAGATGTGTATTCAAACTACTTACCAGCTGAAAGACTTATCTGGCCCTGTCAGGTCTATCCTAACAGACAGAGACTAGAAATTCAGGCTCTATTTTATTTTATTTTATTTTATTTTACTAGTTGTAGCTTAGAAGCTACACTGTGGACTAGAAAGGAATAATTGTACCCTGACTTGAGACATTTCAGTTTCAGTTGATCCAAGGTTCATTTTAAAAAATAAGTTAATACCTACAATGTCAGTTAAAAGAGTGAGTCATGAATTGAAAATGCTGTTCATCAATGCTACAATAATAAAGCCATTTATTATACTAAACTCCAACAGTAAATATTTGTTGTATGTAACTTCTTTTTAAATTACTAAGTACTTAAAATACTTTTCCTAATGAAAATAACTTTGCTCATTTATTAATCTTTGTATATCCTTAACCATCAGCACAATCATGTACACAAATTAAGTCAATAAATGTCTACCTTACCAATGAAATAACTATATTCCAAACCTAATCCATTCTATAACTTAGCCCGATTATAACTTCACATTTGTAGGTTAAAAAAATTAGATCAGATTTTCAAAGTCCATATAGCTGATTATATTGTAAAATAATTGCCATTCTCCTTCATTAAATAACCTTGGCTTCTCAAATATAACTTCTCTCTATTCCATTATCTACTTCCTGCTGTGATAAATTGTGGGCTTTAAAAAGAAAGCAATGTAAGTTCTTTGCAGTTTCTCTATAGAAATAAAGGGTAGCTTTAAAATTTAACTAGATATTTTGAACGTAAGGGTTACCAGAAAGGTGAAAGTAGTAGGCTTCAAACAAAACCAGTCCAAATGAAACAAACTGCTAGCTAATAACATTCCCTCAATAACTAGAATGAACATTTGCTGATAAATAAGCAACATCTTTTTTGTGTAATAAAAGGCTTAAAAATGTTTTCTACTTAACTAGAGGAAAACTAGTATCTGTAATTAATAATTTTCCTTACTAATTCTGTACTAACAAAATTGTGTTTCATAGCAAAAAGAATGCCACAAGAGGTAGAGAGAAAAAAAAATAGATGGAAACTATATTTGTCTAGCAAAATAAGTTTTTTCCCCTTACTAAATTTCAAAATAAAATTGAAGGGTAAAGTGGTATGACAAACTACTCTTAAATCTATCAAACCTTTACCTTTTATTATACTGGGAAAGGGTTCCAAATCACATAACTGATTTTTATTTGAAGATGGTTAAATTATTTGGTCATCAGATTGTCTGCTTCAGTTACCCTATTATTCTGTAATCTCTGATGGGAATTTACATCCCTTTTAACACTCCCCTCCCACTACAGAGATGAGAGATCAGCAGTCTCTGACGTTAAAAGATATGACAAATCTTATTAATATATAAAAGTTTGGAAAATTAATTTAAAAAAGGGAAAATTTTATAATTTAGTTTTATAAAAATTATGTCATAATAATAGTTAACATTTATTGAGCGCTTACTATGCGCCAGGCACTGTGCTGAGAGGTATAAAAGTATTACAACACATAAAAGAAATAAAATCTTGTATAGGGAAAAAGCTTTGAACTGTTAGTCAAAAACAGAGATTGTATACCCAGACTGAGCCAAAGTAAAAGAAGTATTTGCTAAACAAAGAGAACATTTCACAAACTGCTAGGTAATGGGCTTACATTAATAATACGACCAAAAAACACAAACAAAACAACCTACTTAACTGACCAATCAAAAAACCTTTAACTTCCTCCAACTGAAAACATAGAGAATGTCTATTTTTAATTTGTTTAGCAAATCTTCTTCAAAAATATTGCAAAGGAACATACATATACAAAAGATGAAGAAATAAATTGTGATCTACCCTGTATCCAAATAATTTTGAATCAGAAAGGTCTGAAATAATGAGGTTTTTCGCTAAGTAAAATAAGAAAAACTGAAAATTAAATATCTTTCCTTTTAAACCCTAGAATAAACCCACAAGGGCAGCATTATTCTTTATTTGGTAGTTATTTTTTTTCTTTAAATAAAGTATCCCAGAATAAATACAAAATTCTTACTTTGTTGCCCGTATAAACTTGCCCCAAACTGAGACAGCTGACCTGATGTAGATGGTGATGCCAGCATCTAGAAACAAATTAATTATATTAGAGCATAAAGAAAGTACACAGAACATTGCACTGACACTTTACAAATCTGTACAACATATCATAATATGTGAGAATCAAATCCATATTTCCCAATCTTCAGAAAAACAAAAACAAACACTGCATAATAAATTCCATGTTACTTAAGAGCGTATCACAATTGCATGACATCAAACTATGCAAATAAAATTAATTTTTGATCACTACAAAGTTTTTTTCCCCCAGTTACTCTAAATGAAACTATGACAGCATCATTACCTCACTTAAAAAAAAAACTAGGCTAACAAATACATGTAGACAGTACTTCAAAGTCTAAATTTAAGTAAAATTACTTGATTCTTAAATAATATATTAAGCTAAATTCTAAATTCAGTTTATTAAAGTTGAAAATAAAACTACCTAAATAGAAAAGTTTTGTATTTTGTAATAGTTACTGATTTTTATATAGAAATATGTGTATCAAATGGGTAGAAAAATCTAACAAACATACACACAACCATGTACGTGGAGAGGTGATACAATACCAAAGGACAAACCCAAAATACTTACAAATATGTATAGACATGGTATATAATGTACATTGCATGTACATTCATGGCACTTGTGTACAATGCCTTTCAATTTTTTGCATCATCTTTTTTTTCCTAGAATAAAAATTATTTGAAGGCATGCTATATTAATTTTTTACTTCTTCATAGAGACTAGCACTGCATGTGGCAGTGCTATAAAAAACTAGATACGTAAACTGAGTAAATGAAAATGTGTATGTGTAAGTGCATGTCTGTGTATTCCCTGTCTTATATTAAGCAACCATCAAAACACCGTAATTAAATAAGACATGAGCTATGTCATCAAAAGGGTTATAATCTAGTGGAAGGACAGAATGAATTACACAACTAATTATGTTCCAAGGCACAGTGTGGTAAGTGCTCTTAAGGAAGTATAAAGTATCACTGGAGGAAGATATTTCTAAAAAAGGGTGAGGTAACAGGAATACTTTGTAGAATGGTAACATCTGATGTGGGTACAGATGAGGGGTCTTCCAGTGTGAGAATATGCAGTGAGTGCAATAAAAGTTAGTGACATGATTAGAATACAAACAAAATAAGAAGCATCAGTGACTGAACAAGAGGGTAATTAGGGAAGGGAGATAAGGCCTACCCTACGCACACTGGGGAATAGAAGAATGGGAAATAAAAGAGTGATGGGACCAGATGCAAAAGGTCTTCTTAAATGTTATGCAAAGATGGCTACTAACTATGGCGATAAAGAGAAAAAATAATTTTAAGCCAGGAAGTGACATGATCAAACTGTGCTTTGAGACGATAATTCCAACAGCAAAACTGGATGAAAATGGTAAGATACTAAGCTAGAACAGAACTGCGACTACGAAGGAGTCCTATTGAATGGTTGAGATATAGGGGAAAAGAGATGGGTGGAGAATCACCAGACAGGGAACTATCAGAGGCCTCTCTGGTTTCCAGTGAAGGACTGGGCTGACATTGACCACAGTAGGAAAGCCGGGGGAGAAATATTTAAACAGTAGAGGTTTATACAATACACATTTCATGCTATTTTCATGTCAAAGTTCTAAATTGTTTTAATTATTCTGAAATGCACGGAAGTTTTTATACAACAGTAGTTGTATAACTAATGACATACACCAGACTCTTCTGGGGTTGGGCTAAGTTACTACTCTAAACACAGCAGTATTTAAATATAGTAACAAATTTTCTAAAAAAGCATCAAACCTTATAAATATTCCTTCTGAAATCTGGAGGGTATACAATATAAACAGTTAAACTGAAAGAATACGCATTTTATGCCTGACCAAGTTCTTTTGTTAGGCACAATTATCGTTACTATTACCACATAAGCGCAAATATTTTAAGCACATTAAAGGTTCATTTCTAAATTGCAAGAACAAGATCAAAGAACATATGTAACATACAATGAAGCTTTAGTTGGTGACAGAAGGTAAAATGTTTATAATAAAATGCCTTAACAATCATGATTTTCTGTTATCATTATAAGCTATAAATAAAAGTAAAGAAGTATAGTTTCCAAAGGCTTCACATAAAAGATGCTGGCCAGCATGAATCCATGACTTAGAATGATCCATAATGTGAACATTCTAGAATGGACCACTAAAAATTTTACTTTTCCCAGAAATGTGTATGTTTATTGAGCACATAACTCCAAAGAACAGACATTTTATAGTCTACTTTCTCACAAAGGTTATACATCCACAAGTGAGTTATAGGTATGCCAACATATCACTCCTCTCAGCACTGGGAGATAAAGTAGAGAAGACGACACAACATGAAGGTAAAGGGGGAATGGCTCCCTGGGCCAAATATTTGAGTCGAAGAGCAGCAGGGTGACCCATTTACCAGTATGACATATTAAATATTAGCATTTTCTCTATGTGTGAGGTACATGAAGAAGGTTAGTAAACAATGCTTTAAAGAAACATGAAAGCAGTTTGTTTAATGGTTTATAACTTTCAAACCATCCAAGTAAAATAAGCATTGATCAGCTATACAAACCGATGTTAAAATGACTGCTTCAAAATGTGTCAAAAATGCAAATATATAATTTCTTATAAAATCAATCCTAGCGGTATGTATTTTTAAACTCTGAAAACATGCTTCATGAAATGTATCAGTGCTAAAAATGGATTTTAAAATGGATTTAACATATAATGAAGAAATATGGGGTAGAAACGCTATTTACAAGCGCAAAGAAAATACACAAGAAATGTACTCTGGCACAGAAATAACTACAATTAGCAGACGACAGAAAATTTATATAATTTTTTAACTGCTGAAAGTTAATTGTATAAAGGTAAATTTCTTAGAAAAATATAGAACTTTAGATCAAGAGACATATTAGAGTAGCTAATATAAGCATAAGTGGAAAGAGCCCGGCTTTGAGTCAGAAAAAAAATCTAGGTTTGAATCCTGATTCTGCCTCTTACCTATGGGAGAGCCGAGCCTCTGTTTCCTTCCTGTAAGATGGAAATAACACTACCCTACGTTATAGAGTTGAAGTGAAGATTAAATTAGATAAGGTATATACATATTAAGTGCTCAATAAATGGTAGCAGCTGCTGCTAGTAATCTAATCTTCCTCCCAATGCAGGACTCTCATTAATAGCAATCAGAGGGGCAGTCTTCGGGGAATTTATTGACTAGTACCCTAATTTTATATTCATTTTTTGCTTAAGAAGCTAAAGAAAGAAGTTTATCAAATGAATTCTAGATAAAATAAGGAGGAGAACTTGTGTTCTTAGAGGGGGAAAATAGTAGAAAAAGATTAAATGTCACACAATCAGTAGAATGCTGAAACCAATAAGCAGGTTACTGTGTTCCCAGTCTAAAACCATTATAACAACTATATTCTTTCTCATTTCTCAAACAGTCTATAATACAACACTTCATTCAAAAAACAATAAAAACCAGGAAGCAACTAGAAGAAACAGTAATGTAATACAAGTTATTTTCCTGACTCAACAAAGAGCTCCTTTATCCTTTTGCTTAATATACAGAATATCAAGGAAATCAACAAGTTAGAAACTGTATTTCTAAAATTATTTCCACTGTTACTAAATATAATTCTGAAATGCATGACCAAAAAAGCTCTAAAATTATTTTGTTTTACAAAATGTATATTTGAAAAACTTAATAATAGGCCATCTGGCTCCTTCCAGCAATCCATAACAGGAAAGAAGTGTTAATTATTCTATCCCCCTCATGCTTCCCAATAGTGATCACCTCTTGCCATTATTCCCTCCAATAAAATGTACCTTCAATCACAAAACCTATTTCAAGAAATATTAAAATCAGTATGGTCAAGAAATAATTTTCTACATAAAAAATGACTTCAAAATGCAACGAAGTTTTATTAAATAAAAATTCCCTGACCACAAAAGCAATTTAAAAATGAAATATATAAGTTTTTAAAGGTTCCTTAAAAATTCATTGTACAATATACTTAAAGGTATGGTGATAATATAATTCCTAGCATTCTGTTATTTATTCCAGGATGAAAACAACAAAGAAATATGATTTTGACTATATCATATCTACAAACAGAAAAAAACAAAGAAAGAAAGTTTTAAATCTAGATAGAATCTGAAAAACATTTAAAAATTAAAAACAGTATGGTTAAAAAAATAAGAAACCACTGAAGTCAGAATGAAATCTAGTAAACAAAAAGAAAGACTGTTAGAAGATAATATATTAAAAAGACCAAAAGAAGAAAAGGACAAGAGAGGAAGCAGGCAGAAAAACAAAATAGTCAATAAGTCATAGGACCTGGTAGCTTATGAAATCAGAAATCAATAACAAATTATGAGTTTACCAGATATTTCAAGTAATTTTGATTAAAACATTAAGTTTTCAAAAATAACATTTTCAGAAAGTGTAATATATGCTGAAATAGTCAATGTAATTAATTCCTATTACATTTAACAATCAAACATTTAACATTCAAAACATACTAAAGAAAGTATGGCAACAAAGATCTCTCTATTATATTGTCTGAATTTTAGGTTAGAGCCAAACCACAAATTTAAAGGTATATTAAAGGCTCTTAATATGCATTGCTAAACTGTTTTCTACAAAGTTTGTATTAATTATGCTTCCACAGCAGTTACTTCAATGTTCCCTCACAGATAATGGCTACTCTTCTACTTAAAAACAAAACCCAAAAAACCAAACAACAACAACAAAAACCCTCTTTGCTAGTATGAGAGGAAGAAAATGGTATTTTTGGACTATGATTTTTTATGATTGTTATTACTGGATGAAAAATTTTCTAATTATTTTTGTAGATGTATCAAAATTTGTTGTATCTTTTAAGTATACCATTTTAACTCCCTTTTATAAATAGGCTTTTATCTTTAAAATACAGTTTGAAGATTATTTAAATGGCAATGCATTTAAGAGATTTTACAACACTGCCTTCAAATCATTTGACATTTAATTCTAATTTCTTTCAAGTCTGATTTATTTAACTCTATTAGGTTATTGTTGC
The DNA here is from genome assembly GCF_002837175.3 of Physeter macrocephalus. Classification (NCBI taxonomy): domain Eukaryota; kingdom Metazoa; phylum Chordata; class Mammalia; order Artiodactyla; family Physeteridae; genus Physeter; species Physeter macrocephalus. Next base: position 6,582,712 of record NC_041219.1, on the reverse strand, counting down.
CATATAAAATTTTGACATACTTATATACATTCAAATTAAAAGTTTTAAAGGTTATTTTTGAGTTTTTTAAGGTAATCAATCGTATCTGCAAATAATATTAATTTTGTTATTTTCAATATCAACTCATTTCCTTCCCTTTCTCTAACAAAAAGACTCAGTAAGAGCCCACTATCTCCTACACCTTATAATAAGTTCTAAGAACACAGCAGTAAACTAGAGAGGCAAGGTCGCTGCCTTTGTTAAACTTAAATTCTAGTGGAGTAGACAGGAGAATAAATAATAAATACATACTTCAGGAAGAGACAGTTGCTGTAACTGTTAAAATGCAAGAAAGAAGTTAGGATATAGTAGTAGTGGTAGTACTGATAGTATACAAGGCTACTTAGGAAAAGAGTGATCAGAAAGGCTTCTCGGGTAAGATAGATTAACAGATACCTGGATGTAGTGAGAGAGAATACCATTGGAAGATCTGAAAAAACTAAGTGCAAGGTCCTGAGACAGAAACAAATTCAATGAGCTAGAGAGTCAGCCAGGATGACTCTGTATGTAGTTAAACACTAACCATGAGGATGACAACAATAATGGTGATAGAAGGTATACTTATTTTATATTAGATTTTAACAAAATATTTATTATAAATTGGCCTGAGAGAAATCCTAGTTGCCATAATTGCTGTAGGCTAACACAAGTATGAAAGTTAGGTACGAGTTCAAAATGGTTGCCATTTGTCAAAACAAGGAAGTAGTCTACTCTAATCAGTTTCATGAGTTTTTTTTTAAAGTAAGGATAGGTGCTACATTTCATGTCTTTACAGCACATATTAAAACAAGGGAAAATTGGTTCCCACAAGTTTGTGCGTCTAAAATGATTATGCTTAAGAATCACCAAACGAGTGCAACGAAGACTCAAAAGACTAGAAAATACGTTAGCAATCAAAATACAGATATAGTTTTTAAGAACACCTTAAAATTGCTTAGATTATACTGCCCCCCCAAGAGTTGTCTATTGTGTCTTGTATGAATGTTTTTCATTTTCTATAAGTCTCCAAAGAAAGATTATAATTAAAAACAAATAATCAAAAATCACACAATTACATGATACAGGAACTATGAGTATCCAAGCTTTACATATAGATAAGGAAACCAAGGCATGGAAGAGGTCATATAACTTGCCCAAAGCCACAGAGCTAATAAATGACAGCACTAAGATTCAAAAAAGGAAAAGGGAAAGGGAGAAATCAAGCCCATATCTGCCTACAATTTACTTAATCTTGTGAAAACATTTAAGTAATATATCTGTAATATTTATATTACTTTTATATCTCAAAAACAGCAAATTCAGCATTCTTTTGAAAGACACATACATGTACAGGCATCTCTTGAAATAAAAGGCCTTGGAAAATATGAAGTAGCCCTAAAGAAATACTTAGCAATTGAATCAGCACACAATCTTATAAAGAACAGTTTACCAAATACTTCTACAACCATGTGTATGATGAAGAAACAATTACGTTTTATGCTCTATGGTTAGGGTAAATCAGGACTTGGTTAGGTTTGGGGGGGTCTTTTTGCTTTTGGGGTTTTTTTTTGGATAGTTGGCTTAAAGATTCACTCAACTACTGGCCAGTTTTCCTTTATCATAAATTACAATTTAAAATAATTTTCTCACTGTTGCCAGGAAGAAAAAGAATACAAAATTATCCCAGTCATTTATTTATTATGTTTAAATTTTTTCTCTTTAAAAGCCTTATAAAGCACAAAATAATCATTATCTGCAGATGATATACATAACTACCGAAAAAACCAAAAGAATCAATGGCATAATGTTATTATTATAGTAGCAACATTTAATATTTACTATTTGGTCTTCTATAAGTTTTGCATAGTTATCATTCAGTCCTTAAAACCACCACCCATTAGACATGTACTATTTTTCTTATTTCATAGATGAGAAAACTGAGACATACAGAGACTGAGTAACTTGCCCAAGGGTACAGCTAGTAAACCCTGTGACTGAGATATAAACTCATAAAATAGAATGTCCAGAGCCCATACTCCCAATCAACAAAAACTAATAAAAAGAGTTTTGTAAGGTAGTTGGTTATAAAATAAATATATACACATACAAACTATTTCATATATCAGTAAAAACCAATTAGAAAAATGTAATGAAAACAGCAACCATAAAACCTTACTTATTAAACAGCATAAAGAACAGAAATAGAAGAGAGACATACTCTTCTGAAGGAAGGTAAACATCAGTATAAATGTGCAACAGTCAAAAACATTTTTGTATAGGATGTGAAAGACCTTACCTGACTAAGACGTGAAAATTGTCTATAAAGCTACAGCTATTCAACTATGTTGTAGTTCTTCCAAAGAATCAATATGATATACAGAACAAGAGTTAAGAAACAGGCCAAAAAAATCAGACATTAGTATATTTAAGGGAGAATTCCAATTAGCCATAAATGAATGGTCTAACTCAGGGGTGGGCAATTTACTGAATGCAGGCCAAATCCAGCACACTGTTTATATCTGTAGGGTGCATAAATTAAGAATGGTTTTTCACGTTTTAAATGGTTATATAAATACCTACATATTATCCTTTATTTAGCCTCTTGGCCCACAAAGCCTAAAATATTTACTATCTGGTTCTTTATGGAAAAGTCTTCTAACCTGTGATCTAAACTATAAAAAAAGTGTTGGGACAACTGGATACCAGATAACCTTATGGGGGTGGGGGGGTGGCATGAGGAGGGTAATCTGGCATCACAATATTCACACCTTAATCCAAAACACATTTCTTATGAATGTAAGTTATATGTGTAGAATTAAGCACAAAAGTGCTAGAAGAAAGTAGGTGGAGAAAGTCTTCCTAGGTATGATGTCAAAAACTGAAAACATTAAAACCAAAAAACCCACACAAAACTGATGAGTCAAATTCAATAAAAATGATAAATATTTTTACATTAAAAAAAACCTGAAAGCAGAAAATTGAAAAACTATTTATGACAAGAGGTTATTAACCTTAACATATGGAAAACACTGACAAATGAACAAGACTTATCATCTCAAAAGAGAAATAGAAAATGGCACAAAAACAGTAATCCACAAAGGAAGAAATAAAAATCGCCAACTACACGGAAAAGACACATTGCCCTGTGTGTGTGTGTGTGTGTAAGTTAAGCAATGTTTTACTGCACATTAAAACAGTAAGTTTCTTTTGTCTATCTGTAAAAACTTAAAGATAATAGCTGGTATTCTCAAGGGCACAGAGAGTGCTGATGAGAGTAAAAATTGGTACAAACTTTCTAGTGAAAGACATGTCAATATGGCCCAGAGATTTAACTACTAATATATTTTAAAATAAAAATATGTGAAATATAGAATTAAAATTTTAGCCATAAATTGTTCCCGACTAGCATTATTGGTAATTTTCCCCTCCCTGACCCCATGCATGTTTTCTAAAATTTGTACAATACCCCTTACTATTTTGTAATGAAAAAAGTTATCAGCAACACAGAAATTTATAAGTAGCTACTATATTATTATTCCCATTTTCAGATGAGAAAACTGAGGCCTGGAGAAGTTCTTGCTAATAGGCAAAGCCAAGATGCAAACCCATATCTGTCCTGTTGTAGAGCCCAAATTCTTAATCTCCATGTCTCACTACCTTATTAATTAATTAAAAAAAAAGTTTTGTGAAGCAAATCATTCTGTTATTTCTGTGAGAATTAACCTAGAATAGTAACCAACATATGTATATGACTGTATGTAATAATTCTGACTAAAAAATTCTGACATATAATACAGTATTTCTGTTCCCTAGAAGACAGACATCTCTGTCATTCATTCTCTGCACATACTTTTTTAAGAATTTCAGTTTGAAAGCTTTAGATCTTCCTGATAAGAATGACTGCTTTTCATCAATAAGTAATATTCCACTACCATTTTTGCATCAATCTTAACTTGCACTGTACAATCACAGTAACACACATGCAGGTTAGTTTCTGCAGTGATGCTACCAGAAAGACATCCCAAATTATTTAACTATAACATCAAATCTTAACCTTAGAAATTTATGTAAAAATTAATTCAGTTATAATTTACATCAAATAGCTAGAAAGGCAGTAAGATAATAGAAAATTAATTAGATGACATTATTCTGTCAGCTATTCAACTACACAAGAAAGCCACCAAACACAAAATTTGAAAACAGTCCTAATAATGCACTTGATAGTTTGTTGCCAAAATGACACAATTTTCAAATAAAAATAAAGGGGAATAACACCAAAACAGAAAAACAAAACAAAACTCCACCAAAATTCTAACTTAAACCTTGAGTACGCCTATTTGTGAAATTCTAAGACATAGGAAGTAATTTACTAATGATCAACTTTAATGAAAAATGATGGCATTTGTCACAAAACTTAGAATTTTAAAAGTGTTTTAAAACATCAGTAAGAATTTCATTAGATTAATATCTAGAGTAAATTGCTGTATAGACAGGGAAATTAGGAATAGCAAGTTTATAAAAGTTTGAAAGGGGAAAAAAAGTTGGGCAGGTACAAAGTACAAAAATGCAACTGGTCTAACTACAGTATACAGCGTATAATTTAAAGTAGCTTACCAGGATTTGAAAACAACAATGGAATTTATTTTAAAATATTTTATCAATTTGCTAATTATGACTTGGCTGTGTTCTAAATCCTTTCATTCCAAAAGAGATTACTGAACTACTAACCTTCCAAAGCATTTAACTCATACTTCTATAATATATCATCTTCCATGTTTTTGAATACAGTTCTTCAAAATTTTTCTATTGTAGCATACCTATAGCTAACAGAGGAGAGATGGTCTGCCTATCTGAGGTCTAGGATTATAACCAGAATATTAGAAAGCAAAGGAAAGGTTTCATTGTAGCCTGACATTATATCTTTAAATCTGTACATATCAGCTTTCTGCTCTTTATAAAAGTACTGTTTTAATATAAAAACAAGTTATTTCACAAATTAAAAAAACAATCGATGTTCTAGAAGTAATACCTTGTTTACCCCATGTCTTTTGAGTACTTCCTCCCACAGTATTACCATATCCCAACTTGAGAATCATACAACATTTTGTCTCCAATAAGAATGTAAGAAAGCTCATCATCTTTGTATCCCCAGGGCCTAGCACTATGCCTAAAACATAGTCACTCAACCAAAGGTGGTACTCTACAGTTCATATACTGCTTTTCAGGAATCAGAAAGAGACAGACATATACTATTGAGTAAACACAGCTTAACTGGTTAACTTACATCTTTTTCTGACCGATGCGGAAACATAGAAGACTGGCTGTAGTACATGTTTTCGTCATGGTAGTCACTGTCGACCCCCTCTACAAACTTCTTTCTTGAAGCACCAAACATGCTGTTTGTCACCTAAACAAAAATATTACTATTATCAAGAATATGTTTTGGAAAATGTCAGGCTTTACCTTACTCCTATGTGGAAAACATAAAATGAAGGGAGCATTGCTAAGATAAAGAAACAGATCAACTAAGAATTAATGATACAGGTGAGAAAGTCATAACAATGTAGTAGTAAATGTTTACTTTCAGGCCCTGAAATCAAGAGGAGAAACTTAAAGTCTGTCACATGCAATGATTCCAATTATTTTAAAAGAAAAAATATTACTTATTCTTGAATATTGGCAACCCAATATAATTTTCCCATACAAAGATTTTTTAAAAATTAAGTTTGGGTTTAATTATTCAAAATTTTCATATGCATCTTCAACATTATTGTCTTTGTCATCGTTATACCTACTTTTTAAATTATGTTTTCCAGAGCATATCATCTTCACTTACAATCTAATTTCACTGAGATATAGCACTTTTTGAGTCCATGTATACTGGCACACTGGAGATCTTATCTCAAGCCACAAGCTCTCACTCATGTAAAAGTAGGATAATTTTTTCACTCATCATCCTGGTATAAATTTATGATCTCTACTACATAACCTGCTTACTCTTTTGCTTTTTAAGTCTTTACCATATCCAACACTAGTAATTTTGAGCCCTCATCAAGATAATTACTAAATCTGTGCTAATTTTTATTTTATTTTATTCTTTCCATAAGGTGACCTGTATAAAGCTTCCAAAACTATCAATGACAGGTTATTTAATTAAGGTCAATGTGTCTTATCCCTAAATAGTACTTTGCAGTTCAAAGTAAACTGAAATGTCATGATAGGAGAGATTTGTAAGACTAGAATATACAGTGAATACACATTTTTTTCACAAAAAAAATGGGGAAAAACTCATCAAATTTGACATCCGTCTGGTACACTCATTATGAATAGGGGTATTTTCTTCCACTGTAAGAAAAAAGGAACTTTCTTTTACTTCTCATTTCAAAATGAAACACTGTAGTTACTGCTGTTAATCAGTAGACATGGTGAACTGGTATACTGCAGATTTTAAGGCCAAATTTGATGTGCAAGTTGGTTGAAAACCATGTTATTTAATAATTGCTTTATATTTTAAGTTCCTTGTTAAATCTGTAAGAAACTCAAATATTTAAGTATTCTTCCTGTTGAAGTCTGAGAAAAAGCTATTCAGTTAAATATGAACACCAGTCTGAAGACAACTTAACCACTGCTCTGCTGTATGCTTTTAGGCTATATATCTCTTTAGGTGTGAAATACAGAAAGATATTTTCAAGGATCTATTAATTTGTTAGAACATACTTTATCTTCTTTGGGCAGTGGACTCCCTGGTGAATCTCAGGCAAGTGCTTCTATAACTCTGAATGTAATTTTAGGGACTAGGTAGGATCCCTCATGCCTAGCCTTTAACCCCCTAAGTAGTCCCTAATAGGAAAGAGAGGTTTTTTAGTGAGTTTTATTTCAGAAAAGTAACAGTGGAAAAAAGCACTTTAGAGTCTGCAAATTAAGACTCTTTACACATGAGATTTTAAAGATTTGTTGTGTAAAAGTTAAGGATACATTTCATTCTCTTTAAAGGACAATTACTACTGAGTTCTAATTCTAAAAAAAGGATAAACACAGGAAAATGGCATGAAACTTGCAGAATTCACTAAAATTTCAGGAGCGTACCAGGGTATCTCTCATCAAATTTTACGTACATAAGTTAAGTCAAATGGATGCAAAGTGAACTTTAACAACTGTGATGTAACATTTATCATCAAAACCAATTAGACTCTTAGAATCCTAAAATTGAAATTAATTGTATTGAATAAAAAAACTTCATTTTAATATTGTACAAAGAGGTTTTACTGTTTTGAAAGCAAAACTAAACACGTGAAATGCCTCAGACAGAGGAAAACAGAAATGTTCTCTTTCATCAATACCAAATTTTCCCAGACTCACTGTGTGTGTGCCAGAGGGAGGGAGAGAAAACACAAACATGTAGAATTTCATTTTTGTTTTGTGTGCTTCAACACAGAAATTACACAACAGTAAAAATACTAATTATTTTTACATGACTTCAGAAAAAAAAAAAAAAAAAAAAAGAGGTAAGAGTGTAATACTCTGCCTTCAAATGCAAGCTCCAGTCCCAGGGATGGGTACTGGTATGAAACAAAGAATTCTGTGATCCATGGCAAAATCAGAAAGAAAAAGGAAGACAACATAGTAAGTTTTTCAAAAAAGCTAGTTTTGGACTTCTCTGGTGGCACAGTGGTTAAGAATCCACCTGCCAATGCAGGGGACACGGGTTTGAGCCCTGGTCCGGGAAGATCCATATGCTGTGGAACAACTAAGACTGTGCACCACAACTACTGAGACTGCGTTCTAAAGCCCGTGAGCCACAACTACTGAGCCCGCACGCCTAGAGCCCGTGCTCTGCAACAAGAGAAGCCACCGCAATGAGAAGCCCGCACACCACAAGAGTAGCCCGCACACCACACGAGTAGCCCCCGCTCGCCGCAGCTAGAGAAAGCCAGCGCACGGCAACAAAGACCCAGCTCAGCTTAAAAAAAAAAAAAAAAAGGAGTTTTATTTAATTTTAAAGGATGTGTCCTGTATTCCATATAGAATGATGGAATGGAGTAGAAAAGTATTTTAGACTAGCCAGGAAGGGTGAAACTAGGAAAGTAACAATGAAGCCGAGAAGTAAAGGAACTAACTAGGTAGAGACAGACAGGAAGAGCAGTCAGTGCAAAGTGAACAGCAAGATCCTCAGTGGTGCAGCTCAAGCAGAATGAATTCAGTGAAGATGGTAGGAACTGAAGTCAGAGATACTAGTGTGAGCAGATCATGTGCCTTGCAGGCCTGGGGAACTCTGGATTTTATTCTATGTGAAAATGAGAAGTCAAGAGAAGATTTGGGGGAATTCCCTGGTGGTCCAGTGGTTAGGACTCGGTGCTTTCACTGCCATGGGCCCAGGTTCAACACCTGGTCGGGGAACTAAGATCCCAAAAGCTGCACGACGCAGTCAAAAAAAAAAAAAAAAAAAAAACAAAAAAAAAAGAGAGAGAGGATCTGTGGGCAGTTTAAGTGACATAATTTGGCATATTTTATTTATGTATATATTTAATATGATTGTAGGTACTCTGTAAGGAATGGACAAAAGAGGGGACAAGAGTGGAAGCAGGGAAACAGGTTGGTGAGAGATGATGGTGGCTCAGACTACAGTGGTAGTGGTAGGGGATATGTCAACACTGTACTGAAATATATTGAAATTACTGGTTATGTCATATATATTAAAGTCAATTTGATAAACAGAAATTTTAAAAACTAATTTAAAGACAAAATCATACTTCATTCTACATTACATATAAAATTTGTTCAAATATTTGGTATATACAATTTGTCAGCTTTCTTCAAGCAAACATATAAAGGGCTTATATCAATTCTGTTAACTGACCAGCTTCTCTCTCAACTCTCGTATCACATGTTTTAACAAAGGAGAAGTAAAAACTGAGATTTCACCAAGAAAAATACATGAAATATGTTGTACCAAAAGCAATGTTTCTTAAGTCTTTTTTGAATACAGATCTAAAACACGTAACTAAGACATTTTATATTTGCTTTGATTCCATAAGAACTAATCAGGAGATACACACACACACACACACACACGTTAGCTTACACTAATTCTTTCTATCACCCTGACAACCCCCCCCTCAAAAAAAAGAGTTGGCCTCAAAATGTAGTAGAGAGGAATTAAACTGACAAGCAGAATGGAAGCACTAAGTTGTCTGGATTTTCCCAGTAAACACCTTCATTACTTAATTAGGACTATCTATGAGTTCCTAAGGTCTAACATTCTTAATATATAAATATATTTCAAAGCCAAATGCAGTAACTCAGAATGCTAACAGAAGATTCATAAAACCTCAAACTTGAAATAATCTTAACCAACAACTTCAAAGATGGGTAAAGTGGCCCCTGATCCAGGTGGGATGAATGGTAATTACAAAAGGGAAGGAATAAGAGGCAAGGCCTGGCGCTTTTTAAATGGTCACAGAAACAAAGTAGGACACTTTACAAGTGAAACTTCAAAAATAAATTTAGATATATATATATAGATAGATAGATAGATAGGTAGACAGATAGGAAAGGGTGAAAAATAGATCATATCCAAGGCAGGATGGGCGGTATTTAATCTTGCACAATTTTCCTTCAGCAAGACCTCTGGAGAGGAACTTACTCTAAAATCATTTATTGTCTATCATGCTGGCATGCTGGCCCAGGCATGGAATCCTATTCCCAGGGAACAGAAACACATCCCATGGCAGAGTGGTCCTTTTCCTGATAGCAAACAAATATAGTTTGATTTTGAAATCTACCTCCAGTCTTAAGGTTCCAGCAGCATATTTTAAAGTGCTGCTAGACATTTCTGTATGAGAAGTACATTTTAATAAACTAAATCAGTAATATTTAAAACTGACTTTCAGAGTTACTTTCTCCTGTTCTGTTCTGCATATCATCACATTCTAACCTTTCTTCACAATGGCTTTCACATTTGTTTTTTGCCATTCTACCTATCACCTTCTTAGTTTAAGCTATAGACTAGATTTTTTTTAGCCCTTTGACTGATCTCCCTTCACATTTCAGTGAACATGCTGAGGGTTTCCTATATGAATTATGCCAAAAACTGTGCCAATGAACACAAAAGCTTAGTAACAGCCCCAAGTCTTGAACAAGCTCACAGCCTAGCTAGGAGAAACACCTGTAAATAAACAATTACAGTATGAAAATCTATACAGGTGTTTTGGGAACACAAATAAGGGAATATCTAACTCTACCTGAGTGAAACAACTCAAAGATCTTATAAAGTAATATTTGGACAAATATTTAAATTTGTTAAAAAAATTTTTATTTTAAAAAAAGGAGAAGAGTGTAGGGTGGGAGATGTAGCAAACTTTGGCATAAGAAACAGCAGGCATAAGTTCTCGGAAGTGAGAGAAAGCTCAGAAACACAAAACTTTTAATACAGCCAACAAGGAGGATGTCTGGAAGGACAATGATAGGTGGTAAGGAAAAATAGGCTAAATTTCAATGCCAGGTTAAGAGGGTAAGGATATAGATGGGAAAGCCAGGTACAAAAATCTAGGTGAAGACTTGCCTCAACTAACACTTGACTATGATGTCATATTCATAACCACTACAATGACTGTCACTTTCCTACTCTCGTATCTCGTTAATTTCCCATAAAGGATGCAGACCAATATTCCTGAGATCACTACCTTAACATAATTTTGTAGCAGTAATTATCTCAAAATCCAACAACAATCTTATGCCTCAGCTAAATTTGGGTTATTCACAGTTGTTCCTATACATGACTATCTCTGAAAAATGCCATCTGTAACCCCTGACATCCTCAACAATTAAAACTCAAGCTGAGCAGATTAACTCTAAATATTTATTGAAATCATCTGTATCTTTCCATCTCTGTCATTTCTGAGAACAAGCATTTCCAATATCCTTCAATCAGGTCTTTATTAATCCATTCTCATTACCCTCAAATTTACTCTCCTACATCAGCCAAGTAAATTTTTAAAATAAAAATTTAACAGTCATGGTCCTGCTGATTGAAATGCCTCAACAGCTTTCCAAATCAGTAATAAGGCTTATAAGGCCCTATGTAACCTCTCTGACCTTAACTGTCTCCACAGGTCCCCTGCCACCACTAAACTGCTGCCACACCTTCAGTTACTCAAACACAAGTTCTCTTCCGCATCCGGACCTTTGCATAGGCTGATACCTCTACTTAGAATGCTCTTTCTCCCATTCTTTGAAACTTTCATACTAAATCAGGACCCCTGGCTTGCAGTCATTGAAAATACTTTATCATAACTATAATTATACAATAATAAGAAATAACTTTTATTGACCACTTACTATAATGCCAGGCAATATACTCCAAATGTTTCAAAATGTATTTATATAATCTTCATAATTTACTTAGTAATAACTATATAAACATGTATGTAATCCTCATGTATTTACTTATTTAGTCTTCATTTTTAGATGAGAAAACTGAGAACTGGAGAAGTTGGGTAACTTGCCCAAGGTCACATATCTGATGTGCCCAAGATTCCATATCTGATAAGTGACAGAGACGGGATATGATCCCAAACAATCTGCTAGAGACCCCCCTTTTAACCACGGTAGTACACTGACTCTCAGACATACAACTAATAGTTTAATGTTTGTATTCTCCCCAAACTGTAAGCTTCATGACAGGAGAAGCAGTAAAGGGCAAAAAGGGGTGGGGGGCTTACTTTGCAGTAAACAATGGTAAGTAGAGGGTGCCACATCAAATATTTGTGCATGTCAAAAAAAGATCTCTTTAGCAGAAGAATGAGAATGAACTGACTAGAGAGGTATGTGAAACAAAAGCTAGTCTCTACCAGACTGATCATATGTATTTTAGAAAAAGCAACATTAATTTTAGAATAAAATTATGCTTAAAAGAAAGAACACCACCACTATACCAATTAAAAAGTAATTACTATTTCCATATTCCAAATTAACTAATATTTTTACTTTCAAAATATAGTGAACATAATTTAATCATTCAAGGAATTAGAATGGTTATTACAAAACTCTAAATTTTTATTTTAAGCTACTGAAATAGACACTGTAGCATTAAACAAGTAGAATATGTTTACCAGTTGGGTTAAAAGAAGACCAAATCCCTAACGGCAACTTTTTCTTGTGATTCTATTTCTAAAGTAGCCAGGAGTTTTACTGTTAACATGCTGATACACGTGTCCCATCATAAAATCAACTCTTTCACAACACTGAAGTATGAAGACTTTTCTATAGCCAGTAACTTTTCATCTTTAGCAACAGAGTATGCATCCACCTTGTATTATAAAGGGTAAAGAGAGCCAAATGTAGGTGGGGGTTCGGGGTGACAGGACTGCTCTTTTACTCCTGTTTCCCTAATGGAGATTTTACTACTGCACTCTGATTGCTGAATACAAAATTTGACTTCTTACTTTTCCCTCCCAATTTCACTATCAGCAAACACTTCACACCCATACATATACACACAACTTCTCTGTTGTTTATAAAGCAGGCAGAAAATTAATAAAAATCACAGTCAATTGCCATTAACATTTATCTGCCTTTATCAAGATGTAGTCAATCAAAATTGAAACCAATCATGAGAAGCCATAATATCTGAAGATAATCTGGTTATCTTTATTACTGGCTTTTAGAGGGAAAAGCTGATAGGTCAAATCCACTGAGACACTGCCCAAATTCTATGGAACTAGAATACTGTACACCTATATCAAATATGATATACTACCACCTAAAAGTATTTATAACCCAAGGATCTTTTGTTTTAGTGGTATTTTTTGGTAATAGGATTCTGAGCTGCCAATCCTACTTCACAACTGTTATAAATAATCCTAATTTTATTTCGTTCTGGAAAACACTAAAAAAAAAAAAAGAAAAGAAAAGAAATGGGATTAAATAAAGGAGAGAAAGGCACTTACATTAGAAAAAAAATCTAGCTCCTCAAAGAACAAAGAATTTAATATCTGGAAGTCTTTAGGAAAAGAACAAATGATCTTTCCTCCTGTTAAAAAATATGCTACTCTTGAAGTCCTACTAGTTCTAGAATACTGTGGCTTGATATCTATAATATAAATAAATGTATAATGAATAGTTTACTAATCTACTTAGGATGGATCTAAGAAAAGTGAAGATTTAGATAAATTTTAAATTGATAATTTCTAAATTCATCAACTTAAATTGATATGGAAATAAAAGCAATTCATTTCATAGTTTTAGTTAATGCAGACTGCCTGATAAATGAGCAATAAAAGCCTTAATGAATACTGAAAAGGCAGTTAACAGGTAGATGCAAAGGAAACTCTGACTGGAAATGTGATTCAGCAGAAAACTAGGGGCTTATAGGAACATATCAACAATCATTATTTTGGAGAGTAGTTAAATATTTTGGCATAGAGTTCTTTACAGGGGTTACAGGAATACTTCGTAAGAGATATCATCCCCCGCAAAACAGGGTAGCTCACATTTGATAAAAAGATAGAGAGGGCATGCCAGGAAAGCGATGAAAACACATCACTCTTCCTAATCCAAAAACTGTTCACTGAAATCTGGTACCTGAAGCTGCTTTACTGAGATGACACTCCCAAAACCATGTACACCATACCTTAGGGTGTGCCCCTACCAAATCTACAAACTCTCTAAGGAGTATTACCAAAAGGCCTATCAGTGCTCCTGATCAGTCTGACTTTGATCTAGGGAGAATATGTCGTGCATGCTTCCACTTGAAGAAACAGATTTTGTGGTTTTTCAAATTCTTAAAGTTGCCTGTATCAATATGCCTCATACAGATTCAAACTTAGAACCACCAACATACAAACTTTAAAAGACATGTGCATCATCCTAAAATCAAAACACTAATAACTCAAAAAGTGCTAACTGTAAAAAAAAAAGCACACAATCATATATTAACTAAAGAACCAACTATAAATGGTATGCCTTATGACCAAAAAGTTAGATTTGAGAACTCACACAATAGGGCCTAAAATTAAAATAAGCAATATTTTATCCTTAAATATTAAGATATAAGTTTATAAATTACGAGTGGAAGAACATATAACAGTAGAAAGCCCATAAGCTTAGAATATAAAACAAATCCTCTAAATATGCAGGGAATGTTTTTAATGAGGGTGACTATCTTACGCCAGTGTCAGAGGTGGGGGTGGGGAGCGCTCGCTAACACAGAGGAGAGAGGGCGGGAATCCACAAGAAACTGATGGATGGTCTGCTTTGCTGGGGGATATGGATTTCTACAAGCCTCCCAATAAATTTAAGAAACACTCGAACTCAGAGGAAAGGAGAGAGAAACTGCTGAGGATTCTGTATTTTGAGGCCCTGCTTTGAGACTTGAAATGCCAAATACTTGGTGGCCCAATCTCTTTAATCCTGACATACTTTCTCTGAAGAAATGTTAGCCATCACAGGCTATATTCTATTTTTCCTGGGTATAATTTTGAATGTCTTGTTATTTGCAAAAGAATCTAGAAATAACGTGAATAAGAATTACATGGCATAGATCTGGGAGAACTAATGAAACAATTTTTGAAGCCTTTCTGAGAAGTAAGAACCTAAAATGATAGTATTTATTTGTGAGCAAAGTAGTGCAGACCCAGGGCTACACTGCTATAGAACTATTTCTAAAAATTCTGCATTAAGAAAAAAAAATCTGTATTGTTAGATCATGATTTTGGATACAAGGAACACAAGCAGAAAATGACAGGAGTGTTAGCATTTTACACACACACACACACACACACAGACACAGACACACACACACAGACACACAATTTGGTGAGCTAGTTCACTCAACAAATGTTTGCTGAACTTTCTACCAGATATTGTGCCTTCACTGCTTCTATACTTATTTTTGTTAACCTCAAATCTAGAGATGGGTAGAAATGTTCCAGTCTTCCTGTCTAGATTTCAAGGAGAAAGATGTTTGAAGTTTCTACTCCTTCAAATTTTAAAAATATAGCTACTTGCCTGAAACTTTGGGAACAGGAAGAACAGCATGTCTAAAGCTAGTGGAAGGAAACTAAAATATGCCTCCTTCTGATACCAAGTTAAACGTAGCAAAATTTTTAGTCTATGGATTTATGCTTTCCCTGACTTTTTCTCTTAGCTTCTTTTCTGAAAATGAGTTTCCTGGTCCTGCTATACTCTGTGGAGAATATGAAGTTTAAAAAAATCTAACAAACTTCCTTTTTATTACAACATTAATGGTTTATTCAGTTTAAGGTTTTCCCTCTTTCACATCTAACTAATAAGAAATGAAATTATTGCTTAGAACACTAGGACTTTAATAATTTATGAGATAATTTTATGAAAAGAATAATTTATAAGAAACACTATATTTTTAAACTAACAAAATGACTCACTGACAAAATGGCCCAACATCCACCCTTAAAATACTGATGACAGCACCATTTTTCCCCCGGCCTTTCCCACCACCTACTTACCTGTGCAACTTCTTTCAACATTGGCTACTCTGGGGATTGGAAAGCTCAGGGCTGGAGGCTGAAGTGAAGAAGGAAAGGTTGGAGGGTGAGCCATGGCACCAGCCCCGCACTAGGAGCGCCCCTGAGATACTACAGCAGGGTTGACACCATAGCTATGAAGTTCAAACTCCAGCAAACGATAAGAAAGGAGTCCAACCAGAACATGATAAACGATGGGATTCTTCCGCTCTTTGAAAAATAAGGAAATCATGCTATAAAGATCTGAATGTCCAGTTTCAACATTATGACTCCCTGTTCACCTCTTCATCGTTCCCCAACCCCAGATTCACCTCAGACTGATTCAAAGTGCTAATCAAAACAAAGAGGGTGGGGGGTGAAGTGCACAAGTAGAGCTTTCTATAAACTTGCACACAGAAAATGAGGATAGGGCTCACCTGGCCATCATAAAAACGTCCAAGACAATATGTTAAAATACTCTGCCTATCTGCTCCTTGAATACTTTCTTGCTCTCCTAAGCACTCAACATTAAATCTAAGGCTCTCATACACATTAACATTAATACCATCAGCCAGCAAAATGACAGCTGAACTATTTGGATGTACTGATATTTAAATTCCTAAAAGTGGGCCAATGAGCTTTTCAAAACCCAGGGATAACTTTCGGTATAAGGATATTCCTTGGGGGAACTTCCTGCCAAGTTCAGTGGTTAGGACTCTGCACTTCTGCTGGGGGCCGGGGTTTGATCCCTGGTCAGGGAACTAAGATCTTAAAAAAAAAGTATATTCCTCGGGAAGAAACTAATTTCTTAAAAATGTTCCACTCTGATAAAAGCAAATAAGGACCCCCTCAACTAAAATAACTTTAATCAAACTAGATGATAAAAAAATTAGACTTTTAAAGAAATAAATCTAAATACAGGACTTAAACTGTGACTTTTATGAGAATGTGAATCCTCATTTTATAATATAAAAAGTAAATTACTGATTCAGAGGAAACTAGACTCTGATTATTATGACTACTAACGCTAATAAAAACAGATGCTCATTTAAGTTATTTAAAGATAACATCTACTCAATAACAAATATTATTGGAGGTGGCAAATGTTTTAAAACAGTAAATTAAATATAATGAAGTATCAAAATCCTAAATTATGTTATATGAAGCAATTAAAAATAAAAAGTATTCCTTTAGCAAGGGAACACAGGACTTTTAAAATACTTCTAAACATCTTGCCATATAAATTAATTCAGTAAACATTATTCAGTGAGCAGCTACAATGTAATGTGCTAAATATATTTACATTTATACCCTTATGTACTTTATCCATTTGATGCTCAGAATAAAGAACATCACAAATCAAAGGAAGTAAAGAAGAAAACACATTTACAATGCTCCTGCACCATTACTCTGGCCTCCAGGCCTTAGTGAACTTACCCTTCATTACCTCTATCTCCTACCATTTCCCCCTTCTCTTATTGTGTTCCTGGCCCCACTGCCCCACTCCCTTGCTACTCCTCAAACACAAAAGGCATACTGATGTCTTCAGACCTTTGTACTTCTTGTACCCTTCAAGAATGCTTTCTTTTTAGGTATCTATATGGCTTCACCTCACCATACTTCATATAGTGAGCCATCCTAGTGAGGACTTCACTGTTTATTCTATTTAAAAGTACACTATCCTTTTCCCCAACCCCTTAGGCACTCTCTATCCCATTTCTTGTTTTAATTTTCCCTCCATAGCATGTATCAAAATATAATACACAGTGCATTTTATTTATTTTGTTTAATGTCTTCCTATACTCTAAAACATCAGCTCCACAAGAACAGGATTTATTTATTTATTTCGTCTCTTTGTTCACTTCTGTCTCCACAGAATCTGGAACAGTGCCTGGCACTGAGTAGGCCCATAACATGAACGTGTCCTCCTCTTACTCCACACATGCTGTTACTTGAGTGTTATTTGACAGTAACCCATCACTGCAGTGCTTACAGCACATGTTAAAATTTTATGAGCATAACAATTATTTTAAAAAGTAATGGAATTATGTCAAAAATTAATGTTAATTTTTGTTATTTCTGAAACATATGAATAAAATTGTTTTATGCCTTTTTCCACTGAAATTGACAACCACTTCCAAAATACCTAATAGACTAACAGACACCTTCAGTGGTTAGAACGCCATGCCATGAGAAGTACCAAATAAGGATTTCGAGATGAAAAATTTTTTTTTCTATTCCCCAAACTTTTTCTCAAGTTAGATTACCTTTTAAAAAAAAGTTATTTCACGAGTATTTCAGACTTAACAGTTTAATATGATGAGACAACACACGTCTCTTTTCTATCAAAAAATCCCACTAGAAGAATTATACTACTTAGAGCCACTGGGTTGCACTGTAGTCCATGGGAATATGCACTCCTTGAGAACAGTGTACTGCTAGAGCAGCCTAACACAGAGGGCCTGGTACAAATAAGCACTAATATGTATTGAGAGTTTATCAAATGACAGGTATTACTCAAAGCACTTTATATATACTACCTCACTTAATCATAACAAAACCCCCTATAAGATGTACTTTTACCTCAAATTGAGGCACAGAAGGGTAGGGCCTATGGACTCTCATTAGATTGAAAATATTTCTCTATCACAGTTATCATGAAGAATACCCAGTCCCAGCAACCCCAGTAAGATACTAAATATTTAATCTCCACAAAAACCCAAGTGGATAGACTCCAAATTTTAGAAGTTAGCCAAAGCGTAGGTGAGGGTGAGGCATGGGCTTGAAAACTGAGAGATGAAGACCTACATTCTGAACTGTGGGATCCTCCGCTTTCTTTCCTTAACCTGCTTATAGAACACTGTCAGTCAGACTTAAGAACCAACCTTCTACCCCACCTCTCTACCTGTGGAAAAACTGAATTGCTCCAGAGAAACAAATGTCACAAACTATCAAAATGAGGTTCTCCCCAATGGAAAGGTTAACTCAACTACATGTTAATACAATGTCCACAAACACTGTTACCACTTCTTAAAAACTTATTTGGAAATAATTTTAGATTCACAGAAGAGCTGCAAAAACAGGACAGAGTTCCCATATGCCCCATTTTCCCCTAGTGGTAACATCTTATTAGTACAAGTATCAAAACCAAGAAATTAGCTATTATCTAACAACTTCACAGGGATTTCACCAGTTTTCCACTAATGTCCTTTTTCTGTTCCAGGATCCACAGTATATTTAGTTTTATGTTTCCTTAGTCTCCTGCAACCTCAGACTTTACCTCAGTCTTTCACAACATTGATGTCTTCATTTATACCAATGTAACTACACTGCACAATGTCCTGCAATTTGGGTATGTCTGATGTTTCTTATGACTGGATTGAGGTCTTGCATTTTAAAAGCCACATCACCACAGAAGTAATGTGTTCTTCTCAAGTGCATCAAATATGATGGACATATTCCAATATATGTGTGCATGTGATGATAATGTCTTATTACAGGTGATACTAACCTTGATCTTGGTTAAGATGGTATATCTGCCCGTTTTCTCCTTGTAAATTACTATTTTCCTCTCTAAAACAATAAATGTTCTGAAAGAAGTACTTTGAGAACCTGCAAATACCTGTTTGTCCTTAAATTTTTGCTCACTAATTATGACATTCATCCATGGATACTGCCTACAACACTTATTACTGTGATGGTCTAATGATGATTTTCTATTTTCTTCATTTCTTCTACACTATATTTGTTCATCAAAATGTTTCTACAAGTAGACAAATCATCTTTTAAAGATCTCACTCTCAAATATGAATAAAGTGTCAAAGACTTTACCTAACTGACCCAAAGTGATATAGGCAGAAAGTAAAGAATAACATCTCAAAATCAGAGTCCTTCACTCTATAACCATCATATTCTTTCTGTTTTATTACACTGCTTTCATCCCAGTAGAAAAGAACAGGTTTAAAATTTCATATGCCCCAAGCAGTCTCTCTCGGTACTTCTGGCCCTAAATAAGAAAGACCTTTACTTTTCTTTTTCCTAGAAACAATATCTTCCTATTTTCATTAGCACATGTACTATACAATGTCTTTAATTTACTGGGTTGGCTTAAACAATGAAATGATGATTTAATATTCCATGTGACAGAACACAAATTTTTGGAGTAAGGAATACAAATTAGTAAAATTATTAGTAAATAATTTTTACTAAAAATTTTATATTTTTACTATACAAATTAGTAAAATTATTGCCTTAGCTGATAAGACAAATGGCCAATGTATGTATGGCTCTATTAGACTCTAGGGAATCTTAAGGGAGGGAATTCAAGGGAAATTGTTCAACGTTTTGCTTCAGGTAAAACAGAATCACAGCTATGATGACTCCATATATGAATTAGAAGTTATCTACTGACTTGTACTGTTCAATGTTTCTTTCCAAATGACCTTAAGTGGTGAGAACAGGTCTGATATTTCTTTGTATTGCATACCACATACTGTCTTACACTATAGAAAGTATTCGAGTCTTGATTGAACACTGACAGAAGCTTATTCTCTCTCTCAGGAATGATTTTTCATCTATCTTCTCAACCAAAATATAATTTTTAAAAAATGAAATCTTAGGACTTCTACTTCCAACCAAGATGGAGGAGTAGGAATCCTCTCACTCCTGCGTCACCTGAAACAACTTAAAAAATGGATAAAATATGTTAAACGATGGTTTTCAGACATAGGACATCAGGCAGTACAAGATAATAACCCTTGAGAGAAGAGAAAGAACTGATGTGAGCCCTACAACTGCCCATGCTTACTGAATGGAGGAGTTTCCAGGTGCAGGTTGCAATACAAGGAGAGGGAGCCCTGGTGAAGGCCAGAAATCTGTGAATTGAGGAAGTGTAGCTGAGAGTGAGTAGGCTAAGGTATCTATAGAGTGAGAAGGCTAGAGCACCAAATAAGCTGTAAAGAGAAAGTGTTCTAGAGATCTGGAAAGGGTTCCTGAGTCTTCAGCTAAGTACTGATCAGCATATGCATGTGCGGAACTGACCAGAGGCTGGGAAAAGAGAGAGCAAAAACAATCTCTAGGGCTCACACAACTGTGCCCTAAGTCAGAATAGAAAAGTATTAAAATTCATAGGGCGTCAGATAGAGTACTCAGAAGAGTACGGCCTCAGTAGTTGGGAAATTAGCCCTAGACTAAAGGCTACTGTGGTTCTTTGTAACAAAACTTACAGTTAAAAAGGGGGTGGGGTGGGGAAATGTCTCAAAGGGCTCCAACAGCTTCTAAGTAACTGTGCCCCTAAGAAAGCTCAAGAATATTTTCAAAAGTACAAAAAAATGTATAGCACTGAACAGGTAAAAATTCCAAGAACTGGTACCCAAGCAAAAGTTTCCAGGCATGCAAAGAAGCAATAAAATAAAATACATAATGGGAAACCAACAATAGAAACAGACCCAGAAATGACACAGATGATAGAATAGATAATAACATTATAAAACTGTTATTACAAATACTTTTTGCATGTAAAGGGAAGAATAACTGGCATGAGGAAGAAGACTGGTGAACTTAAACACACAGCTATAAAAAACTACCCTAAATACACGGAGAGAAAAAAGATTTTAAAAACTCAACACGGCAACAGTAAGTTGGGACAACGTCAAGTGATCTAATATATTTGTAATTGGAGTCCCCAAGGTAGAATGGGAATAGAGTAAATATTTACACAAATAATAGATTAAAAATTCCAACTGACTCACTTTGCTGTATACCTGAAACTAACACAACATTGTAAATCAACTATATATGTCAATAAAAATTATAAAAAAATAAAATAAAATCCAAATTTGATTAAAAAAAATACTTATAAATACACAAATTTAAGAGGCTCAATAAATCTCAAGCATAACAGACACGAAAAAAACTATACCAAGATACATCATAATTAAAATGTGTAAAACCAATGACCAAAAAATGTTAATAGTAGCCAGAGAGAAAAAGTTACAGTATGTAAAGAGGACAAAGATAGAATGACAGAAGACTTTTTGTTGGAAATGGTCTAAGTCAGAAAACAGAGCAAAATATTCAAAGCACTAAAAAATCTGTCAACTATGATTTCCATATCCAGCAGAAAATTTATCAAAAATAAAAGTGAAATAAAGACTCTTTCAGACATCCAAAATCTAAAAGAATTCATCACAATCAGAAATGTATTACAAAAATGGTTTTTTGGTCGAAGTCTATCCTGAAGGGGCATTTTCTGTTAGACCCACGTTGCTGGAAACTCCTCACAGAATAATACGTGGTTTGCTTTACTGATTTCTAGGAAAGAACTATAAGTCAGAGATGCCACTAAAAGTGTGAAAGATCTAATGGTCATATTTTTTTAATCTTAGGTATTGGAATATCCCAAAGACCTGTCCTATTCTAGGATGTGATAGTTTAGAGTGACTATGACTTGAACTTATGTTTAGAGGGCGTGTGAAACTGAGAACCAGGTAGATTCTTCTACTCTAACCCTAAAAGTGGCCCTAAAGTAAACTGCTTGAAGAAACTAGATCCTAAAGATTATATAGGTGGGGAATTTTTGAAGTATGTCATCAGTATGTCCATATTCAAGCAGAGATAAAAGAAGCTCAACTAAAAGAACTGTGCACTGGGACTTCCCTGGCGGTCCAGTGGTTAAGACTCCATGCTTCCACTGTGGGGGGCGCAGGTTTGATCCCTGGCTGGGGAACTGGGATCCCACGTGCCACGCAGCACAGTCAAAAACAAAAAAAACAAAACAAAACTGTGGATTGACATGACAATTGTGGGTTAGGTAAACTTTCTTTTTAAAGGGGCTATCTTGAAGATCATGGCTCAAACTTTCGAGGAACTAAGGTAAGGTGACAGGCAGTGAAAGGAATCACAAAACGCAAAATTCTTAAATAAAAATTTAATGACTTTAATGTTGTCTATGTTACACATAATTTAAAAAGCTTTTAAAAAAATTTAAAGTCCTTCAAGTAGAAGGAAAATGATACTATAAAGAAAGAAGGGAAGGAAGGAATAAAAAAACAACCTCCTGTATTGGTAGTGTCTTAGGCACTGGCAGAAGCAAACACAAATCCCCTTGGGAAAAATGTCTTTCCATCTAGTCCTCAAAGAAGTCACACAGATTTCTAAGAAACATAAAACGGTAACTTACATACCTACAAGGAATCAAGGTATCATAAGTAAGAACCAGAAGAAATAAAAGACATGAGAATGATCTGTGGCAACTTTCAGCTGCTGGATTTATCACATATTAAACATAAGCATGTATAAAATGATTAAATAAATAAAAGAAGATATAGTAGAGCTGAAATCTAAACAAAAAAATAATAATGGTAAAAATGTGAAAAATAATGATAAATATGTGGGTATAGAAGATATAGACAAGATTAACTAACTTGATCTAATGGAAACAGAGCAATACACCTGCCAACTGGTCAATATGCATTTTGTTCAAGTAAGTAAACAAATAATTGATATCATACTGACCACATTCTCTAGCTACAGTGGAATACGTGAGAAATCAGCAATACGAAGATAATTAGAAAAGCCTCATAAGTTTGGAAAATTAAAAACACTTAAGATTAAAGAACAGTAAAACAAACCCTAAGGAATAAAAGGAAATATAAATAACTTAAAGAGTATAAATTGATGAATATAAAACAAAAAATAAATTTAAAGCAAGGGTGACAAATAGGATGAAAAGGCACACAGTAAACAATCTTACAGATGAAAAATGGTGCCGAAAAGAAAAAAATATTTAAGATGGTAGCATTATGAATAATTTCTTAATCCTGAAAAAGAATATCTACAAAAAACCCCCCAAACCTGCATCAAACATCATATTTACTGGTGACAAAGTTTGTGAAGACAAGTAACAAGAGAAAGATTCCTACTATTAACACTTCTACTCAACCTTGTATCAGAAATCTGAGTGAGTTCTGAAAAGAAATTCAAGTCATAATAATTGTAAAGTATCAAAACTGGAATTTCCAGATGATATATTTATTTACATGAAAGAACCTACCCCACAAAGAACCTACAGCTAAATTATAAGAATAAAAATTTAGGGACTTCCCTGGTGGTCCAGTGGTAAAGAATCCGCGTTCCAATGAAGGGGACACGGGTTTGACCCCTGGTCGGGGAACTAAGATCCCACATGCCGTGAGGCAACTAAGCCCGAGCACAACTACTGAGCTCATGCTCCTCAACCAGAGAGCCTGCGAGCCGCAAACTACAGAGCCCACGTACTCTGGACCCCGCGTACCCTGGAGCCCGCGCACCACAACTAGAGAAGCCTATGCACCCCGACAAAGAGCCCACACCACAATGGAAGATCCCGCATGCCTCAACGAAGACCCCGTGTGCCGCAACTAAGACCCGACGCAGCCAAAAAAACAGTAATCAAATTTAAAAGTCAACTGTATGTCAATATAACATCTATAATGTAATGTCAATGTAACATCTACAAAATATAATTTAAAAAATACAATTTACCAAAAAAGAGCAACAAAAAGTACTCATGTATAACTCTGACTAAAGATTTATAATTCCATTATTTAAAAAAATACAACTTTACTGAGAGAAAATACAGAAGACCTCAGTGTATGAATTCAGGGACAGGAAGAATAACATAAACATATCATTTCTTCCCCAAATAAAAATGAAGTCAATAAAATTCCACTTGTAAACACGCCTTTTTTTTTTCCAAATTCTAAATTTGTCACTGAACAAAAGGCCAAGAAAGTCAAGACAATAATAAAGACCAAGGTGGAGAGACAGACACGAAGATTTAACACAAAGCTATAGTAGTTAAAAAAGTGGAACACTGGTGCAGGCAGAGACAAACACATCAAAATAATAAAATACAGATATAAGAAACAGACACACAAATATAAACAAACTGATTTATAACAGAGCACTGCCGATTAGGAGGAAGAAAGAACAAAATCAATACATGATGCTAATATAATTGATTATCTTTATGCCAAGAAAAGGAATTTGGTCTCCGCAAACCATATACAAAAATCAATCTCAGGGCTTCCCTGGTGGCGCAGGGGTTGAGAGTCCGCCTGCCGATGCAGGGGACACGGGTTCGTGTCCCGGTCTGGGAAGATCCCACATGCTGCGGAGCAGCTAGGCCCGTGAGCCATGGCCACTGAGCCTGCACGTCCGGAGCCTGTGCTCCGCAACGGGAGAGGCCACAACAGTGAGAGGTCCGCGTACCGCAAAAAAAAAAAAAAAAAAATCAATCTCAGAAGGATTTAAACATGAAAGACAAAATTAAAAATCTTTAAAAAGACATGAGAATATCTTCTTTTACTTAATTTCAATAGGGAAATATGTCTCAAACAACCTCAATAAATTTGAAAAATTTAACATTTGACATTATTAAATGTCAGATCAATATGAACACTGTTGACAGGACTCAAAAACTGGTTATAAACACACCTAAACATATTCCTAGAAGACCTTTTGTGAATTTAATTTTCATAAAATTTGAGACTACGACATGGTTCAGAAAACTTCTCTAACTTCATAAAGCTCCCTCTTCTGTTGTTTTCATGCAGTCTCTAAAAGTACAATGGCAAGTTTTCTGAGGTTTTCTTGGCTCTGTTCCCCTCTCCCACTTTAATCTGCTCCTTCTCTTTCCTCTGTCTCTGTTGTCCCTATCCTGCTCAATTTTGATTCCACTCCCAGAAACTTCTCAACAGGGTCCTGGAAGGGAGCACTGGTGGGTCAGTCTTGAGAGTTCAGAGCTAGGCGGCTCAAGTCACGTTAGGCCTCACCACAGGTCCCTTACCCTGATCTAATAAAGTGGGTAAAACCTCCCCAATTTCAAATTGGCTAATCACACTTACCACTTTCAAAATGGCTCTTCACCACTTTGAGGTGCTTCTAAGCTCAGGTCCAGAAACCCCAATGTTTCTATGTTTTTATGCATAAAAACTGATAAATTTATGTCTTTTGTTTGACTTTCACCTGCTTATATTTTGAGATTCATGGAGATATTTCATCCGCAGTTTTTGTTACATATGTTTTCATGGGTTTTGGTTTTCTATCTAGTTGTTCTATTTTTATATGGGAATTCAGAAAGATTAAAAAAACAAAAAACTAAGCTGTCACCGTCAGTGCAATCATCCCAGAATCTAAGTAAGGCCTGAGATTATATTTTAAAAGGTTAACTATGCACCAGTGTTTTCTTAGGTCAGTCTCCCAAAGCAATAGAAATAAAAGCAAAAATAAACAAATGGGACCTAATCAAGCTTATAAGCTTTTGCACAGCAAAGGAAACCATAAACAAAATGAAAAGACAATCTAGGGACTGTGAGAAAATATTTGTAAATGATGCAACCGACAAGGGCTTAATTTCCAAAATATACAAACAGCTCATACAATTCAATAACAACAACAACAAAATCAAATCGAAAAATGGGCAGAAGACCTAAATAGACATTTTCCCAAAGAAGACATACAGATGGCCAATACACATATGAAAAGATACTCACCATTGCTGATTACTAGAGTAATGCAAATCAAAACTACAATGAGGTACTACCTCACACCAATCAGAATAGCCATCATTAAAAAGTCTACAAATAATAAATGCTGGAGAGGGTGTGGAGAAAAGGGAACACTCTCACACTGTGGTGGGAATATAAATTGGTGCAGCCACTATGGAGGTTCCTCAAAAAACTAAAAACAGAGTTGCCATATGATCCAGGAATCCTACTCCTGGGCATATACCCTGACAAAACTGTAATTCAAGAAGATACACGCACCCCCAATGTTCATAGTAGCACTATTTTCAATAGCCAAGACATGGAGACATCTGTCCATCAACAGATGAACGGATAAAGAAGATGTGGTACATATGCAATGGAATACTACTCAGCCATAAAAAAGACTGAAATAATGCCATTTGCAGCAACATGGATGCAACTAGAGATCATCATACTAAGTCAGGCAGAAAGAGAAAGACAAATACCATATGATATCACTTAAATGTGGAATCTAAAATATCACACAAATGAACCTATCTATGAAAAAGAATCACAGACACAGAGAACAGACTGGTGGTTACCAAGGGGGCAGGGGTTAGGGGAGGGATGGAGTGGCAGGTTGGGGTTAGTAGATGTAAGCTTTTATATATATCTACATATATATTGATATATAGGTATATATCCAATAGGATGGATAAACAACAAGGTCCTACTGTATAGCACAGAGAACAATATTCAATATCCTATGATAAACTATAACGGAAAAGAATATTTTTTAAAAAGTATATATATGTATAACTGAATCACTTTGCTGTACAGCAGTAATTAACACAACACTGTAAATCAACTATACTTCAATTAAAAAAACAGTAACTTTGCTTCTATATTTTCTGATTGATAGAAGTATCTACACTAATGTTTTAACTTTCTATTTAATGATGAACACATTCCATTTTCATGATTGGGGCAAATTACTTAAATATAAAATGTACTTCTGAAAGAGAACACAATATTTCATGTGTAAAAGCCTAGAGCTAAGTTCCCAAAGGAGCACCACCGTGAACACTAAAGGATGCCGCCAAATATTTTAAATCTTCTCAGGAAATACGTCAGATACCTGTCAGATATCAGATACCACCTGAACTATGTAAGTGGTTTAGACCTACTTACTTAATTTAACAAAACTGTTAACATTTGTTGGCCCAGGGGCACTGTGAAAAAATTACTAAGATACTAAGAGTGCCATAGAACCATGTATCTTAGTGAAACTTGCTTTTTGGAAAACAAATGTCACCTCATTTGATGATTTCAAAAGATGAGTAAAAAAGTATCAGAACATATAATGCATTCAAAGAAAGACCAACATCGTTAGCATCATGTAATAAGCCAACCAATGAGGAACGTGGGAATTCATTTAATTTGATGTTTTTGGTTGGCCAGAGGAAGAAGAAAAAGATGAGCCATGAATGACAAATAAATGTCAAAATTTATTTGAAACAAATATTTAGGTCATGGAGTCAAAATAACTTTTGCTCCTGATAATATGATGGTGACATGAGCAGAAGCATCACATTTAAAGTGCAATTACAAAAGTGATCTCGTTTTAGCAGGAATTATATAACTGCAAGTGAAGACAACTTAACAGTCATGCAATTTGAGTTTTTTTATTCCCCTTCCTTCATCCTGTGGCTACAGCCATTTGTTTCCAAGAGTTTCAAGAGCAATGAACTGTGAACCAGTTCGCTGATTTCACGTACTTATTTTTGAACAAATTCCTTCCTCAGCTCACTCTTGCTCACCTTAACCCAGTGCCAAACAGCAAGGATGTCTAAAGCCTCTGTCTTTCTGCTCTATGCACTAGATCTATTCTGACAACTCTTGAACTGCTAAGTATTCATTTTTCAAAAATTCTTTTCCATTTTAAATGTTCTTTATATTATGCATCTTTAAAGTATGTAATATATCAGATTCCAAGTGCTTTGATGCTGGTGCTGTTTTCAATCATACTAGAAGCTATCAAGAAAAGGTTATAAGCTACTATGTTACAACTGACTCTAAGAGACCATCAGGTGTAAAATACATCCTGATAGCAGAAAGATAAAAATTTTCAATAATGTGTTATCACTTATAATAAAAGAAATGGGGTACTTCATTGCTGGTTTACATTAAATTTTTACTGCAGTGCAAAAGAAAAAAATGTAATTTGTATACAGTATTGTACAATACTCTTGCATACTGAATGGAAGCACACCTACCAGATGAGTTTGTATGTGCACCACTGATTGTTAAATAATTAGGAAACTTGTGTTTTAAATGCTTTACATCACACAGAATTGTCAGATATCTGAAATGTCAGATAGGTGTTGAGTGTTTTAGCAATATCTGGGAAATTGTTTACGGTTTGGGGTGGGCTGGAAAGTCATTATTTTTTTTCCTATTCAAAATAACAGAATATAGGGAACCAGTTTTCCAAAAATTGCCACATAATACATAAAGATGCACCTATATACTGAAATATATATGTAATAAAAATATAAAAACAGAAAGAATAAAACAAAATTCAAACAACTGAGTACTTCTGGGGAAGGAGGCAGTGGAAGGGTGGGACATGGAAATATCTCCATTAAGTACAATATGCAAGCTGTAGAAAAACGCATATTTGTTAAAAACAAAGACAACAAATCACATTTGCACCTATATAATCACTAGAAAAGATACACACTGAACTGTTAAAAGTAAAATTGTGAAGGTAAACGTTCACATTCTATAGCTCTGTAATTTAAAAAACTAATAGAAAGGAAATAAAATAGTTAATGGCAGGGGGAGAGAGGAGGAAAAAGCAATACAATCACTGCCATCATTCTCTGACAGGATTTATTCCACAAAGTTAATGTGGTATTCTAGATAATGAGGCATTCTTTTTTACGCGGGCCTCTTGCTGTCGTGGCCTTTCCCGTTGCGAAGCACAGGCTCCGGACGCGCAGGCCCAGAGGCCATGGCTCACGGGACCAGCTGCTCCGCGGCACGTGGGATCCTCCCGGACCGGGGCACGAACCCGTGTCCCCTGCATCTGCAGGTGGACTCTCAACCACTGCGCCACCAGGGAAGCCCCAGATAATGAGGTATTCTTAAGGAACATACAGACTAGGATACATTAGATCTAGTTTATAAATAACATACACTGAACTAGCTAGCATATGATGTGATCAATGACCTCAAAGTAGCATTCTAAAAATCTTGGAGAGATATATATATAAGTAGCATTTCCCCCAGCACGCTTTGCAGTTTCTTCCTGTCACCTCTTTCTTTGTTTTATTTAATTTTATTGAAACAACATGCATTTCAACACCTATTATGTAACTGAAACCATGCTAGGTACAGGTAGTACCAAAATAAATATGGCTCCAGTTTTCAAGACGCTTGTAACATACAGTAGCACTGTCTAATACAACTCTGTGCAATAATGGAAAAGTTCTATATCTGCACTGTTCAATATGGTGGCCATTAACAGCATGTAACTATTGAGCATTTGAAATGTGGTCGATGTGACTGAGAAATTAAATTATTTTATTTTGTTTAAATGAATTTAAACACCACTTATGGCTAGTGCCTACGGTGCTGGACAGCACATTGGACAGCACAGGGCTACAGTAAGACAAGGAAAAATAAACATAACTACATTGTATCATGGTACACACTAAACTAGAAGTATGCACAAAAGCTACAAAAGCAAGGGGAAGGAATGCTGAAGCCCATCACAAAATGGCTTCTGAAAGTATTGATACCTAATTCTTGAATCATGGAAGAAAGGTGAGGCATTACATGAAGAGGGACCCAAACAAGTAAAGGCGTAAAGCGTAAAAGTGCATAGCATGGAGATTTAAAAGCAGTTTTATATTATTCAATGGAAAAACTAACTATAAGCAAACAGAGGAGACAATGGAAATAAAAGTATGCGGGGTCAGAATGTGCAAAGATTACATGTAATGTTTAGGAGCTCGTCTGCATTATATAAGAGAGGGGAAGAAGGCACTGGTAAGTTAACCTGGTAATTAATATGGTTAGGTTTGTGCATGCTCATAGTTGGAATAAATTAGTGTAAATTAGAGAAAGAAAAGAAAATTCTAGCCAAAAACTGGAGTTACATTTCCTTGGAAGAAGCTTGACAATCTTTCTAAAAGAATAAACTATAAACCATTTATATAATTAAATTATCTCATCTGAACTAATATACCAGTGTGTCTATGCAAATAAACTTCAACTACTCTAGTCATACTCAAAAAACTTTTAACTGGGCTTAAATTCATAGTAAGAAATGAAACACAAAAAGTAGATACCAATAGAAAAATCAATACTTCAACCAACACCCATTTAAAAGTCATTAGGTTTTAGCACAAAGCTGAGGGAATGCACCTTCCCAAATGAGTTCCTAAGTCTAATCAAGTCCACAATGAAAGGAGAACTGGGGAAACAGTATCCTTTTTATTAAACTCTGGACTATTAGCTTATTATTATCAGAATGCTTAAATAACACTATAAGACATCAAGTACCCTCCAAAAACAAAAGGCCTCAAAGATAAATTAATGAGTATAAACACGGCTACAAAGAAATCCTACTTTATCCATGAAAAACAACAAATAAAATTCCTCCGAAATGGAATTGTTAAAAATCCAGATCATTTCATCTCAGCATATACAAACTCTTAGTGCTACCAATATAAATATTAGTAATTTATCTACTATTCCTTTGAATTTCCCATATGCTCTTAATATACTTATCATAATTATCAGATAGAAAATTATATTTCTATACATGTATTTTTCAAAAGAGGCTTTTAAAAATAATTTTACAATGGCAATTTAAACAAGTGTTTCCAAGAATATTTCAACATGCATTAATTGTCACTAAGTAACAAGAAAAGGGAAAATATTTTCAGGCAGAAGAACCCTAACCAAGAATACATTTTCAGGTAAGCTAAAAACCCTGGATTATTTGTAAATAATGTGACTGAAACAGTGTGACTCTAAACCATTTTCTTAGAGTAGAATGAACAGGAATTAGGAAATCTCTTCATGTATAAAATATAATCTCCTTTTATTCCTTTCTTAAGTGTAAAATTTGGAATTCTTTATTAATATGATTCCATAAAGTAAATTAATCATATTGTGTGATCATACAAAAGTTCTATACTTACGCTTTACAAACTGGATTATAAACACTGCAAAGCCACACAATCTAGAATCACGATATTCTTAAAATAATTTAGCAGAATCTATCAAAAGATACAACAACCCAAGTAGTGTAACCAATTAAAATCTTATGAGTCAAGGTAGTTGGAAGTGGTTGTGAGGCAGGAGGAGTTACAGCAAGTATAAGTAAATGAACAGAGGCCATGTTGATCAATTCTATAAAAACAATTCAGAACAGAAAAGGTTACACGGAGAACTGATTCTGCATAGCCACAGCTTACTCTGGCTTATTAAAATTATAAAAATCTGGCAAGAAACTTCAGACATAAAATTAGGGCAAATTGTAGAAAGGTTAAATATGACACTACTTTTCATTATGGACAGTGCCCAAACCAGAACCTAAGTCCTGTGTTCAAAGGCTCTTTGTTATCTCACCATGAAGACCCATTTACAATTTTCTCCAGTGTTCACTGTTCCAATCTGAGGGAAGAAAAGACTAACTGGGCTAAAATAAATGATTAGAAGATAAATGGTGAGTTAACAAAAGCTGCTGCTATCACACTAGTTGCCTTCACAGCCTGGAGGGAACAAAACTTGTGGGTGGAAGGGAGAGAGGGAGGCTGGATACGTATTTGTGAAAGAAGCCGAAAGCTTATTCCTACTTAACTATGAACTACTGTGTATTGTGAGTCATTACATAATTTGATATTAAATTATTATCAAATGAATAAAGCAGATTTTCTTTGAAAAAATTAAATTCAAATGTCAGAGTTTTAAAAATCACTATTTAATAGCACTATCTTTAAAATTCACCTTCTTTTAAAAGCTCAGAAAGAAAACAGGAATATTACACTTCAAACATCCTTTCAGCATCCTTACATATTTCATAGGGGATGGATATTATTAACTAACTTAATAAATGAGAAAACAAGAATCTAGCATTATAAGGACAGCAAGCTAATGACAAATTCAATAGAATCTGAGTACCCTGGGATTTTCATTTCTATTTCTTCTATACTCTAACCAACTTTGTCTACATTCCTGTGATGCTCTAGTACCCCGAATAGAGCCTAAGACTTCAGATTTAGTCTTCTAGAAATAATATGTATAAAAGCAATCAACATTTTGTTTTATGGAATACTAGCTCTGAATCTAGCCATGAAGTCATAAATTCTGTTTTAGATAATCTAAGTTTTGACACAGATATACACACCAGAAAATTTATGTTCTGACACTAAAAGAATATATATACATTATAAGAATACATTATTTATAAGAATAAATATACATTTATTATAAGCATGCTTTATTCTGAAAAATGTTCCCACTATTTCAACTGTCAAACCCAACATACGTATTTTTAAAATTATAACCCCAATTTTTCAAACTCAGGTGTATCCAACCTGATTCCAATTAAATACAACATGTTAAACAGTTCATGTAACTATATGACCAACAGAAAAAAGGAAAAAAAATTTTGATCTTACCTGGTAGTTTCTTTTCTCAGATAATGTATGTCCATCAGTCCTCACCATAGAGTCGTGTCCTTTCCTCACAGTACTGGAGGCAATCAAATAGAACTGTCACTCAAGGGTCGTGTCACAGGAAGGACCGCCCACCAGTTCTCCCTCTAGAGTGGAATTATCCAAAAGCCGTCAAAATTACTAACATGTAAACATATGAACAGCAGCAAAAATATCCAATACGATACAAAGAAAACAAAACCAAAAAGTACTCTTTTTATATCCTAACTGATCTTCCTCTTAACCATCCAGGGAGGGCTAGACTGGCAGACATATTTTATTTGAGATAGAAGTTATTAAATATGAAGACCTTTCCCTTCCAATTAAAACTGTCTGCCAGACCTCATACATAGGAAGAAACTTACAGTGAATAAAAATGGAGTGGACAAAAAAGTTCAGCCCTGAATTGACACATTTCTTTTTTCTTTTAAATAAACATCCTCCTGTTAGTCTCAGAAATGTTCAATTAATTCAGATTCAGTCATTTAATTTCAAATCCCTCTCCTAAAAATGCTTATTTATACAGCCGCTATTCATTCAGTTTATGAGGTTTATTCCTATGCCATAAGACGGGGAATTCATCCTATAATGTTAGGGTGATTAATAGATGCAAACCTAACTCAATATTCTATTAAAATTTACTCCAATGAAGAGTAGCAACACATGTCAACTTTCTGGAAGCCTTTGTCCTTCAATCCTCCAATTTCATGCATACTTTAATAGAATTTGCTTTTTTACATTAGGGCAGAAAAATAATGGGGCTTATTTCTTAACCTGGACAGAGCTAAATAAGTCCAAAATAACTAGGCACTGTAAACCTCAGGTACAAAAAAAAAAAAAAAAAAAAAAAAAAAATCAATCACCGAAGCAGAGGTAATAGTCGCTAGAGATGCTAACTCAAAAACGTAAATTGAAAATGAAAGACCAAAAATTCAAAAGTGGTATCTACAAAGAATTTGTAAATAGTCGTTTTTAAGATTAGTCTTACTTTTACCTTTACCTAACTTTTAGTAAAATGTTTACCCCAGGAAAGTAGTAAGTTAGTATACCTACTGAATTAACCATAGTTGCTAACCACTAAAAATAATATTCAAATTTAGAGCAATTATTTAATATTAGACAAAATTTACTTTCAGAGAGGATAATAAAAACATCTAATTTAATTTCGTAAGAAGTATGAATCAATTTTACTAAAACCAACAAACATGCACATACACATACACATGGATTACGTCTAAAAAGCAATCTAGTGAGAAGGTCAGAAAAATGTTCAAGGAAAACATTAAACATTAATATTATTAAAGTTTTAAAAAGAATTCATGTACTGAAAACCTACACTCCACCTCATCTCTTATGCCTGACCCCAAGTTAGTGGGTGCTATATACTTTTACTTAATTTTGACCATCTTGCTTTGTAAATGTTTGGCTGAAATACTTCAAAGATGCCTGGCTCTATGGCCAAAAATGTAAATGTGCATTACCAAATTTATATGTACTACTGGAATTAAATGTCTCTCTCAAAAGTAACAAAGGAGAAAGGTTTTTTAAAGCATAAGTATATTTACTGCTATAAATATACTCCTAGCAAGGAATTAGGTTATTCATAAAGAAAAACTATCTACTGAATTGGATGTTCAAGAATAGTTAAGTGACATACATTCAGCTCCAACTTAAATGTTCATGACTGTCACAAAATGAGAACAAACCTATTTGTTATGCATCCCCTAAACAACATTAACCCTGTTTTAATGTATTTTATAATATCAAGAGAGTTTAAAACAGTACCTGCTTTACTATTAACACGTTCATGACAAGTCTGAATTCAATGGACATTAAGTGTAAAATTTCAGTTTTTTCTTAGAAAATAAGCATGTTTTCCTTCTTAAATAAGTTTAAGAATAAGTTTAAAGTCCATGCACTATCTTCCATTTGTACCAGTTTCGTCAAAAGATATGTTAGAAATCTAAAATCAGGCAAGGCTATTCTATTTTCAACAGCATAACATTATATATATATATAAAATTAGGACTTTATATGCTAAATAATATTAAAAATATTTAATCTGTACATTTACCTGATTTAAAAAAAATATTAACTTTGGAATACTATGGATTTAGTACAAAAGTAAAGCTTGTTTTGTTTCTTTTGTTTCCCCATCTTGGGACAACTTCAAGTATTTCATGGCTTAGGGTTTCAAACAACAGCCACTATAGGCATACCTACAAGATACTGCAGGTTCAGTTCCAGATCACAGCAATAAAGCAAATACCACAATAAAGCAAGTCATACAAACTTTTTCATTTCCTAATGCATATAAGTTATGTTTACACTATAGTCTATTAAGTATACAATAGCATTATGTCTAAAAAAACAATGTACATCCCGTAACTAAAAAACACTTTATTGTTAAAAAATGTTAACCGTCACTGGAGCCTCCAGTGAGTCATCATCTTTTTGCAATACTAACACCAAAGATCACCGATCACAGACCACCAAAACAAATATAAGAATAATGAAAAAGTCTGTAATATTTCAAGTTCCAAAATGTGATGGAGACGTGAAGTGAGCAAATGCTGTTGGAAAAACAATACCCATAGACTTGTTTGATGCAGGATTACCACAAACCTTCCATTTGTAAAAACACAAAGCACAATAAAGCAAAGTGCAGTTGTTAAGGGAACCACTGACAGAAACCGCCTGCCCTGGCCAGAACCAACAGTAACCACTTGCTTGAGTTATCTTACAACAGGAGGTCCTGGTAAGGAACACAGAACTAACAAGCTACCACCAACCGGAAGAATTCGGGAAAGGTCAAAAGGAGAGGAGAGACCAGTCCATATGTCCTACCAACCTCCCAGAATCCTTCTCGCTGGAATCCATCTTGCCTGAACGACACGTGCACCACCAGAAGAACCCTGAGTCAGAATGAATGCCCGGAAGCTAACCCCATCACCATAAAACCCCAAGACTGCGAGCCACGTGGTAGAGCAGTTCTCCTGGGTTCCCTTACCCTGCTGCTCTCCACATGGGCGCCACTTCCCAATAGTCTCCTGCTTTGTCAGCACATGTGTCTCCTCGGACAATTCATTGCCGAGTGTTAGACAAGAGCCCACTCTCGGGCCCTGGAGGGGAAGGGGTCCCCCTTCCTGCAACACAATGAAACAAGATGTATGCCTGTATGTGTTCTAACCAATATAGGAATCAACATTCAATAATGAACAATAACTAAAAATCATTATCTCCTTTCAGTAAAGGGAAAAAGAAATGAAGGCACTCTATTTTCTTCTGGGTAAACATGAAAAGCTAACATTTGTTACCACTATCTTATATTAAACAAAGATGTTCAATAACAGATTGTGTTGATACTCATCATATTAGGAATGAAAGGACAGTGAACAGATAAAAAAGGATGTGAATATATGTGTGACACAGAGAATATGTGAAAAGAAGAAAATGTGAGAGAGAACATGCACCCTAGGTGCCTTAATTTATTAAAGTTTATGCACTGCTTTTCCCACAAAGTCCTATAAATATTTAAAAAGTCAGAAAAGACAAATATTTATAAAACTAAAATGAAATTTTCTATAAGGCAGGGATACCTTCCAAGACAGAAAAACAGAGACTATATTTACCTTCCTACCTTAGATAACTAGAAAACTAGAAAAAAATGTATGAAACAATGATTTTCAGACACTGAACACCATCTCAGGACAGAGCTCATCAAGAGAAAAAAACAAAAGAAGTAAGCTCTATTGCCTGTAGAGTTACAAGGCTGAAACACAGGGAGGGGGTTAGGCGTTGGAACCCAACTGGAGCACAACAGTCTCAGTGAGTTAAGGAAAAAGAGTTCAGAGTTAGGGGAAAAAAATCAAGACAGCTAGAATCTGCAGGGCAAATGGAGAGAAGGAAGCTGCAAAGAACTCCAAAGATATGGAGAGAGAGTCCCCTCAAGGTTTAAGTAATGATTTATGCATGCATGTGAAAAAAACTACTGAATCTGAAGAAAAAGCCTCTGGAAAGGAGTAGTCAGAACAATCCCCAGAGCTCATGTTCCCATCAACGAGAGTAGGACCTCTTAACACACGGGGTACTGAATAGAGTTCAGAAGGTAACGAAAACCTCAGTAATGAAACCAAAGAAGCTTTAAACTAAAGTATGTTCTTGACCAGCACTAAGAGAGCTTAAAACCAAGCCTCAAAAAGATCAAAAGAATTCTAAGTACCATAAATGTACCCCTCAACAAAGCCCAACAATATTTAAAACAATACAACAAAAACCATCATTAAATAATGTAAAATTAAATGTTTGGCATCCAAACAGAAACACTAGCCATGTAAAGAAGCAGGAAATACAACCCAAAACAAGGTGAAATATAATAAATGGAAATAAATCAGCAATGATACAGATGATAATAGAATTAGTGGCTTAAAGAGGTATTGTAAATGTATTCCATACATTCAAGCAAATAAAGAAAACTATGAACATAATACCAGAAAGGCAAGGTATTGGGGCTTCCCTGGTAGAACAGTGGTTAAGAATCTGCCTGCCAATGCAGGGAACACAGGTTCCAGCCCTGGTCCGGGAAGATCCCACGTGCCGCGGAGCAACTAATCCCGTGCGCTGCAACTACTTAGCCTATGCTCTAAGAGCCTGTGAGCCACAACTACTGAGCACACGTGCCACAACTACTGAAGCCTGTGCACCTAGAGCCCATGCTCCGCAACAAGAGAAGCCACTGCAATAAGAAGCCCAAGCACTGCAACAAAGAGTAGGCCCAGCTCGCCGCAACTAGAGAAAGCCCTGAGCAGCAACAAAGACCCAACTCAGCCAAAAATAAATAAATAAATAAAAATTTTTTTAAATTAAAAGAAATTCAAGGTATCAAAAAATACCTAAGTTGGCAGAAAGAGGAATTTTTTTTTTATGGTGACAGAAAGGTTCTGTATCTTGCTTTTGGTAGTGGTGGTTATACGACTCTACACATGTGAAAAATAGCACAGAATGATAAAAATATACAAAAAAGTGAATGCATGCAGAAAAGGGTAAAGTGAATTAATTTGCAGTCTAATAAGTTATACCGATTTCTGGTTTTGACAATGCACTACAGTTATGTAAGATGACATCACTGGAGGAAGATAGGTGATGGGCATTTGGGACCTCCTTGTACTATTTTTGTATCTTATGAATTTATAATTATTTGAAAGTTAAAAGACTTTTTAAAGGCTCAAACTGATCATCTAGAGATAAAAGTTCAATATCTCTAATTAAACATGCACTGGATAGGATTAATAGCAGATTAGATACTCCAAAAGAAAAGCTTAATAA
Organism: Physeter macrocephalus; assembly: GCF_002837175.3. Lineage (NCBI taxonomy): Eukaryota > Metazoa > Chordata > Mammalia > Artiodactyla > Physeteridae > Physeter > Physeter macrocephalus. The sequence continues at coordinate 6,544,648 of NC_041219.1, read as the reverse complement.
ATTGAAGACATAGCAATAGAAAAAAATCCAAAATTAAACACTGTGAGAAAAGAGGTTAGAAAAAAAAAAAAAGGAACCATGGGACAATGAATAGTGAGATATCATCACTAGGGACAGTGAACTGTTGGGCAATATCAAGTAGTCTAAAATTAATGTAATTAGTATCCCAGAAAGAGTAGAAGAGCAGGAGGACAGAAAAAAAAGGCCAAACTTTCCCTAAATTTGTTGAGAACTATAAACTCACAGATCCAATAACTTCAACAACCTCTAAGGAGAACAAAAAAACACACTTCATCATTTGACAGTCAAACTACTGAAAAACAGTGATAGAGAAATCATAAAGCAGCCAGAAGGGGAAAAAAGAATACATAGAGAAACAGAGATAGAAATGATGGCAAACTTGTCACCAAAAACAATGCAAATCAGGGGAGAGGTAATCAAGATTTTTTCTGGCGGTGAGGGGTGTGGGATCTCAGTTCCCAGACCAGGTGAGATTGAACCCGGACCATGGCAGTGAAAGCCCAGAATACTAACCTGTAGGCCACCAGGGAACTCCCCTCAACATTTTTAAACTATAGAAAAAAAATTTTAAAAACTATCAACCAAGAATTCTAAATCTAGCTAAAATATCTTTCAAAAATGAAAGCAAATACATTTGGAAGGGTTTGGCAGTTTTTTATAAAGTTAAACATAGACTTAACATACAACCCAGTAATTGTGCCCCTAGGTATTTACCAAAGTGTACTGAAAACTTATGCTCATACCAACACCTATACGTGAATGTTTATACCATGGAAGATGTTCTTCAATAGGTGAATGGATAAATAAAACAACACATCTACACAACAGAATTCTATTCAACAATTAAAAAAAAAACAAGCTATTAATTTATGCGACATGGAAGAATCTTAAATGCACTTGCTAAGGCAAAGAATCCAGACCAAAAAGGCCATATAGTGTTTCCATTCATGACATTCTGGAAAGGCAAAACTATAGAGATAGAAAATAGATCAATGGTTGCCAGGGAACTGGAGGAGTGACTGACTACAAAGGGGACACAGAGGGAACTTTTAAAGAGATTGAATTATTCTATATGGTACTGGAGTGGACACATGCTATGCATGTCCTGAAATCCATAGAACTTCACAACATGAAGAGTAAGTAAAGCTGAATGTATGCAAATCTTAAAAATCAACTAGGAGGTTAGAAATACAACACTGGCAAAAGAGTAACTGTATTACAAACGTATGACACAGCCACACTGAAGGGGGCATGGAAAATGGTACTGGCCTAAATAACTTTGGAAGATGGTATTGTACTGGTAACTGTAACAGAAAAAAAGAACTCTATATAAACACTGTGTTCTGGTTGGTAAAGTGATTCCTTACAAGGCTATGGATTAGTAATGCTGAAACAACTATACATGTCTACTGAAGATAAACAATAAGTAAAATAGATGGTGGTTGGTGGGAGCCAGATTTCCCACTTCAGGAAAGTTACAGGTAAGCAAGGAGGAAAGGCTAGAATGAACTATGTAGTACCTTTATTGGTATCAGTTTGTTCTCAACTACGAAACACTTTAAATATGGTAACCATTCAGATTATTAGAGAATGGATCATTTCTCTGGTATGTTGTATGTTGCTTGAAAACAAAAATTTATAAAATGCTAGGTGATTAACAGGTATGTCAAAATTATATTTTAGAAGGCAGGCTTGATGAAGTAATATTTAAAAGATTTTTAAACAATGTAAACAAAGCTAATTATTTTTTTTTTTTTTGTGGTACGCGGGCCTCTCACTGCTGTGGCCTCTCCCATTGCGGAGAACAGGCTCCGGACGCACAGGCTCAGCGGTCATGGCTCACTGGCCTATCCGCTCCGTGGCATGTGGGATCTTCCCCGACCGGGGCACGAACCCGTGTCCCCTGCATCGGCAGGCGGACTCACAACCACTGCGCCATCAAGGAACCCCAACAAAGCTAATTTTTTAAAGCCTCCAAATTGTACTGAATATTTGCAAACAACTAACTCAAAAAACTTTAATCTTTTTAACAGACTGGTAACAATTAAATTTCAAGAACGCAAAGTAATTCATGTAACACATGTATCACTAGTGTCTACTCATGCAATAACGTCTCTCAAATTCAAGATACTTTCAGAATAAAGTTACTGAATATACCAGTATAAATGATAAAATAAACATTTTACACCTTTCTGTTGAAAACCCGTGAAATAGATTTAGTCATGCTAAAATCCTAAAATCATAGCTTAAAATCTGACAAGAAGCCAGTAACAGGGAAAATATAAACCAAATCTTAATTAATATAAGATATGCAGGCTTATTCATCCTAGGTGTTTCCCTAAATCAGAGGCTAATAAAAATTCAGCACCTAATATTATCTAAATAAATGATAACTGAACCTCAATTTTTCTTTCAAAAAAAGATTTCTCAAAATAAGAAATCAATTAATGAGTAAAATTTCTAGAAAATATTTAACTGGAGAGAAAAAATAATTAACTTTATTCTCCAAATTCTATTAAATTTTGGATGTCATCATCATACAAAAATATACACCTTGAATGGAACAATAACCAGAAAATCTGAATTCTAGTTAGTATTAGCCTGATCAGTTCCTCCTCTCTGGCTTCAGTTTCTTAATCTGTAAAATAAAGTGACCAATTTAGATGAATTTTTTTAATGTGTACAGCTCCAAAATTTTATATTTTAAATGTTCTGTGTCAAAGTAATCCATTTAGGAAAGTGGACAATTACAGCTGATTTTTTTCCATGTTTTCTTTTTTCCTCCCACTTTATTGCTCAGTAGTACTTTACAACATGGGCCAAATATTCTGGAGGTTGGGAATGGTATCTAAATAAAAGATTTTAGGGACTTCCCTGGTGGTCCAGTGGTTAAGACTTTGCCTTCCAATGCAGGGGGTGCAGGTTTGATCCCTGGTCAGGGAGCTAAGATCCAACATGCCTTGGGGCCAAAAAACCAAAACACAGAACAGAAACAATATTGTAACAAATTCAATAAAGACTTTAAAAAAAAAAAAAAAGGTCCACATCAAAAAAAAAAAAAAGATATTAATTTGGTAGTCTTTACCAAATTCAACTTTAAGCTACAATGTGAATTTGGTCAGGTTAAGAGAGTTGAACCTGTTGGGCAGGTTTTATTTTCTGATATAGAAGACATTATATTCCAGGTTGGCTATTAATTAAAACACACTACCAGATGTGACCAATTTCAATGGAGCTCAATAAAAGCTGAAGTAAATGCACTTAGCATTATCTTTAAACTCTTAGGGCTTCTCAAATTCCAGAACTATGTTAAGCAACATTTTCTTGTTAGTAGGTAGGCTGCAGTTACAAATATTTTATGAACTATTTTCTGAACTAATTTTTGGTTCGATCACATAGATAAATGTTTTCAAAATTCTTAGTTGGGCTTCCCTGGTGGCGCAGTGGTTGCGCGTCCGCCTGCCGATGCAGGGGAACCGGGTTCGCGCCCCGGTCTGGGAGGATCCCACATGCCGCGGAGCGGCTGGGCCCGTGAGCCATGGCCGCTGAGCCTGCGCGTCCGGAGCCTGTGCTCCGCAGCGGGAGAGGCCACGACAGTGTGAGGCCCGCATACTACAAAAAAAAAAAAAAAAAAAAATTCTTAGTTGATGACTTGTGTTACATATAAGAAACGTGGGCAGACAAAATAAAAATAAATAAAACTCAGGAATTTCTGTTTTATACCAAACTTAGTCTGGGAAAAATGTCACATCAACTAAAAATAGTTTTTCTGAATGTTTTAATAATACATGTTTCAAGAGTCTATGATTAACATGTAAAATGAAAAGTTGCCTATATTTACAAAGGAAAACAAATAAAAATAAATCAACACTATTCTTTTGAAATCAATTTACTTTCTGGTTGTCATAATTTAATGTTTTGTAACTTAATTTTGTGTGTCTTCTATTTTCTGTACTGGTAGCATTCCTGATGCACTATTTCTTACATATCTGTGTAGTTCTGTCACATGTATTTCAAGGAGGCTTCTAGGTACCTGACACATGGAATTTACTGTGAGTAACAGACAGTAGATCTATGTCTAAAAGGCCCAGCATCTCGAACCATAATTCAAAAAGAGTCATGTACCAAAATGTTCAATGCAGCTCTATTTACAACAGCCAGGACATGGAAGCAGCTTAAGTGTCCATCATCGGATGAATGGATAAAGAAGATGTGGCACATACATACAATGGAATATTATTCAGCTATAAAAAGAAACGAAACTGAGTTATTTGTAGTGAGGTGGATGGACCTAGAGTCTGTCATACAGAGTAAAGTA
>NC_041219.1:6530265-6540276 GCF_002837175.3 Physeter macrocephalus | reverse complement strand
GGGGTGGGATAGGGAGGGTGGGATAGGGAGGGAGACGCAAGAGGGAAGAGATATGGGAACATATGTATAACTGATTCACTTTGTTATAAAGCAGAAACTAACACACCATTGTAAAGCAATTATACTCCAATAAATATGTTAAAAAAAAAAAAAAAAAGGCCCAGCATCTCAAGACAGAAATTTTCTACTACCAAGTCTAAAAAGTTCCAAATAAAATGAAATACAAGAGTCCTACTGAACATAAATGACAAGAGTTCAATAATTTCTGAACCACAGGCTCTCAAAAGTTAAAAGCTCCTCATTTGTTTTAGGCTTAAATGAAATTGGGGTCCAAAATTAAGATAATGAGGGGGTCCTCCTAGCCTTCCTGCTGCCTGAAACTTACATATGTGTTTATACAAGCTGCTAAAACTCTGTGTGATTCACAGAAGACTCTCTGTGTTACTTATTATTAAGATAGTAAATCTACAAAAAGTAATATTAAGATAGTAACATCAAATAAGTTTGTGAAATTTACAATACATAAAACCTCATTTAAGTAAACAGTTGTTTAAATTAATTAGAGCAGACTAGCAGATGTGATGTGTAAATGGCCAAACTATTAATATTAATACTTACTAATTTTCTGCAAGTTTAGAGCTAAAGAAAGTATTAAAATTAATGAAATGTTTTTGAAACTTTCATTACAATTAGATAAAAGTCCACCAAGGTTTCCAATGATTGAAGTAGCTATTGCCAAAGCAGTCCCTCTAAAATAAGACCAAGTAATATTAGTCTCAGGACTTCCCTGGTGGTCCAGTGGTTAAGACTCCGTGCTTCCAATGCAGGGGGCATAGGTTCAATCCCTGGTGGGAGAACTAAAATCCCACATGTCACACGGCGCAGCCAAAAAATTAAAAAAAAAAAATTAGTCTCACAGTCTATTAGAAGGGATATACTGATTCTATTAATTCAACAAAGGAACTTGTGTAAGTTATAATCTGTAAGTCAAATTCCTTAAAATATATAACAGCTCCTTTCTTACTCTTCCTCGTAAAATGGCTATAAGTTCATTAAATATTGTTATTTTACATCAGCAATTGAATATAGCATATGGAACCAGAAATCTGAAAACTTTAATGCTAACAATTTTTATATGTAATACATATTTTTTCTCATAATTTATATAAGTTGTTCATTCTGATAGGGTAATATTAAAAACTGACTAGTTCATATCAACTATTTAGACTTAATTACTAAATTCATGATAACTGATTAAGCTCACCAAACTACCTCATTAAAAAGTTGCTCTTAACATAAATCTAATAAGTCAGTTATATATTAAAACAAATTTTTAAAATCGCACAACTAATTTTTTCCAGTTTTCATAAGAGTATTAAAATCAAGCTTAAGGACTTCCCTGGTCGTGCAGTGGTTAAGAATCCACCTGCCAATGTAGGGGACATGGGTTCGAGCCCTGGTCCAGGAACATCCCACATGCCACGGAGCAACTAAGCCCGTGCACCACAACTACTGAGCCTGCACTCTAGAGCCCGCAAGCCACAACTACTGAGCCCATGTGCCACAACTACTGAAGCCCAAGTGCCTAGAGCCTATGCTCCGCAACAAGAGAAGCCACCACAATGAGAAGCCTGCACACGGCAACAAAGAACCAATGCAGCCAAAAATAAATTTAAAAAAATAATAAAGCTTAAGTAAAAAGCAGAAAAGAATAATTACACCCCTCCATTTAAAGAAGATAACATAGTGAACACTAAGTAGACATTCTCCCAACTCCTCAAAGTTTATTTTTTGTAAAACACAGGGGCAACTACTGGTACACTGTTTCTGGCGTGAAAGTCAAGGGAACAGCCACAGATGCTCTGCAAAGCACTGATACATGACTGTCTAGGGCACTAACACAGAGAGGAAGAAACAATAGGCATATTTATAGAGGATAGAAATAGGCTAAAGGATTTACACTGTTTTTAATCACAGGATGCACATAAGAATCACCGAAGGGTATTTTTTAAGCAATATTAATGTCCCCTCCCTTACCCCTACTTTTTTTTTTTTAATTAATTTATTTATTTGGTTGCACCAGGTCTTGGTTGCAGCAGGAAGGGTCCTTAGTTGTGGCATTCGAACTCTTAGTTGCAGCATGCATGTGGGATCTAGTTCCCTGACCAGGGAGTGAACCCGGGGCCCCTGCATTGCAAGCACAGAGTCTTAACCACTGCGCCACCAGGGAAGTCCCCCTTGCCCCTACTTTAATTAATTTGTCACGGATGGAACCTGGTCAGCAGGTGCTTTTTAAAGTGCTCCAGGTGATTCGAATGTACAGCCAAGGTTAAGGCTGTTGGGTTAAGACTTTATAAGAAAGTGAAATTCAAAAATGTTTTCATCTCAGTGTAAGTACTAAGCAAAAAGAAACATTATATATGGGCTTCCCTGGTGGCACAGTGGTTGAGAGTCCGCCTGTCGATGCAGGGGACACGGGTTCGTGCCCCGGTCCGGGAAGATCCCACATGCCGCAGAGCGGCTAGGCCCGTGAACCATGGCCGCTGAGCCTGCGCGTCCGGAGCCTTTGCTCCGCAAGAGGAGAGGCCACAACAGTGAGAGGCCCGCGTACCGCAAAAAACAAACAAACAAACAAACAAAAAATTATATAAATTGAAGGTAGTATATAAGAGACTGTACAGTTCCTATGCATGCCAATGCACCCTTTCCTTGCCTCTTACTCACTCTACCTCTGAGAAATAATGCGGAGCCTTAAACATTAATTTTTACAGTTTTTTAAGCACAAGATTTCTTTTGTTGAAATACATACACTGTAAGTGCAGAAGCAGATAATCAGAAGTAGATTACAGTAAGACTTTTTTATTACCAGAAATTTCTAATAAAAAAAGTTCCTCTAATATATTCAATATTTAGGTTTTAAAAATATGTCCACTATCTTAACATTTCTTCCTAGAAATGTAATATTAACTATCATTTGCCAGGCATTAGCACTTTGCACTAAATACTTTATGTATAATTTCTTTCAACCCTCGAAATAATTCTATAAGGAAGATATTACTGTCCCTTTTTTACAGATGAGAAAACAAACTCTAACAATAAGGAAATAACACAAGGTCAAAAGGTAGTTAACTAAGCTGGAAGTAACAGAGCCAGAATTTGAGCTCCTGTTCACCTAACTTCAATTCAATCTTTACACACATATGTATATGTATATATACATATAAACATGCACACACATATATCTCATACCAATTATGGTTTCATAAAGAAAATGTAATATATATTTCTTCATGAAACTGTAATTGGTATATCATATAAATATCATAGATATATCATATACATATATCATACCAATTATGGTTTCAAAATAAATGAAATCATTTCCGGAAATTCCAGCTGTCAAATAATACGTCTATTCAGAAGTCTCACTATTCTTCTTTAAGAAGGAAATCAGCAATGGGGTGACAAGTAACAGACATTAATCAGCTGGAGAGTCAAAGTTCAGAAAGACCCCTATCAGGAAATGAAGTACCCACAATATCCTTTCACAATGAGCTTTAGACCCTAAGCAGAGAAAAAACAGGCACTGTGTCACAAGGCAAACAGCTAAATTGTTTTGTTAAAGTTTTAAGGCTACCAGATTACTATCGTCAACCGAGGTCTCTGTGTCTATCTCAGTCACAGAAATGAATAAATTCAATGTACCTTATCTTTATACAATTCTCTAAGAAGGAAGCTTCAAAATTCTTTAAAGAAGTCCAGTTTCTACATCCTTCTGAATTTCTGCATATGTTTTTTACTTTTTAAATTGTCTCTACAGCAGACACTCCTGGTTGACTCCCTAACAGCCCAGTCCTTCTCCCTGTGACTGCCATAGTTGTTCAGTGGTTCAAGCTTTCCCACATGACTTAAGAGGAAATGTTGATTGATTTAAGTAAATATGATAATGCTACCCAACCACCCCCATGCCCCTGTCAGTAAATGATTTGTGTAAGGGCATTTGAACCAACTCTGGCCAGTGAGATACTAGGAGAAAGAGGAGAGGAGAAATCTGATTGCAGGATTTTAGGAAAGGAGAGAGAGACAGCCCCCTTTGTTCCCCTAGATGTTGTTATATCAGACTATCACATTTAGAACTACCTACCACAGCCATCTTTCAACCGCAAGACAGCTAGCTTGGGGAATTCCCTAGCGGTCCAGTAGTTAGGACTCTGCGCTCTCACTGCTGAGGGCCCAGGGTTCAATCCCTGGTCAGGGAACTAAGATCCCACAAGACGCATGTGTGGCCAAAACAAACAAACTAAACCTGTGGAGAGTTAGCTTATGGAGAATCTCACTCTCTAATAATGGCAGAACAGAAAGATGAAAAGAATTTGGCTCTGGCCTTAATCACTTAGCTGTTGCATTAACCAACACACAAATGACCATTCCTCCAGAGACACAAGAAAATACATTTTAGTCAGTTGAACCAAAAGCTTCCTAAACCTTTAGGCTTATCCACACCTAATCCTTTAGTAATTTTTAAACCATTTTATGTAAAGTCTTTCCAAGGCATCTACCTTACTTTTCCAAAGCATATACAAACAGCTTAAAACAATAGTTCTTTCTATACTCATATTTCACTAGCTTAGACATACTTAAACTAAAAATTGTATTAACACTGGCATAAAAACAGCTGATTCTTAGGGTACATGAGTAAGCTAGAGTAGTTCACTAGCTGTAAGTGCTCAGAATACTCTGAACTACAGGAACTGAAAGCAATGGTTTAAGAGCATGTCAGTTCAGTGCAGCCTCGTTAATAAGGACATACGTCACCAACACATCTCTGCATACGACAGATTCTGTATATAACAAACATATATTCTTCCTCTATGGGAGGTGGGGGGTGGGGTGGGGAGGCAGTTAAAAAGTCCCACAAAAAAGCCTAGGACATATGTTCCCAGGAGAGAAGATTAGAGTAAACTTAGTGTCAAAGAAGTAGAAGTATGAGACTACTTAGTCTCAACTCCGGCCAGGTAGCACTGTAGTAAGAGAACACAGAAACTATAAAGAACCTTCACAACCTTTAGTTGTTTTACTTCTAATGAATTAAGAATAATGACAAAACCCAACAACTCAAAAATTTCAGGCAATACAGACAAAATGTACTATTTGCTTAAAACGCATAACAGCCAAGTTCCATTTTCTCATACGTCCTATTAAGAATAACTATAGCAGTGTCCCATTGATAAGTGGTATTTGTATTCCCTTTTAAGAAATACTAGCTAGACAAATTATTTCAAGTAGAAATTTACCAGACATTCTGGAACAATTATTCAGTATTAAAACAGCCAAATATCCTTGATACTAATAATCATATTCTTTTCTAACTGCCTACCAAAATTATTTAAGGAGCTTTACTATATCCCAGGTAGTAAATAAAGACTCAATTAGAAATGCCCGTAAGAAACAAAGAACAAGAGAATTTATTTCTGTAATAAAAACTCCATTTGTACAGACCCTGAGGTCAGAAACCATGTTTCCAAATTATTCTCCACAGTTATACAGCTATGAATAACACAAAGTTACAGTAACGTTCACATCTTTAATAGTAATATTCATTCATTGAGAAATGTATTTAATATTTATTAAGCACAATTTACGTTTACCTAATACACAGTAGACACTAAATTAAATGTCTTTGCAGACTGGGACTTCCCTGGGAGCACAGCGGTTAAGAATCTGCCTGCCAATGCAAGGGACGTGGGTTCAAGCCCTGGTCCAGGAAGATCCCACATGCCACGGAGCAACTAAGCCTGTGCGCCACAACTACTGAGCCTGTGCTCTAGAGCCCACGAGCCACAACTACTGAAGCATGTGCACCTAGAGCCTGTGCTCCGCAACGAGAAGCTACTGCAATGAGAAACCCACGCACTGCAACAAAGAGTAGCCCCCACTCTCCGCAACCAGCGAAAGCCCACGCGCAGCAATGAAGACCCAATGCAGCCATAAAAAAATAAATAAATAAATTGATAAAAAAAGAAAATGTCTTGCCAGACTGATAAGAGCAGGAATTTTTAACCTGGGTTCTAAAAATATTCAGTTTGTTGGGACTTCCCTGGCAGTCCAGTGGTTAGGACTCAGCACTTTCACTGCCGTGGCTCAGCTTCAATCTCTGGTGGGAGAACTAAGATCCTGCAATCCATGCGGTGCGGCCAAAAAAAATAAAAATAAAAAATTCAGAGTTTGTTGACCGAACACAGAGGGTATGAACTTGGATGGAAAAAAGTTACATCTTTATTCTACGAACCTCTAATTGAAATTTAGTATATCTTTAATTAAAAATGTAAGTAATACGGGGGGTGGTGGGATGAATTGGGAGGTTGGGATTGACATATATACACTAATATGTATGAAATAGATAACTAACAAGAACCTGCTGTATAAAAAATAAATAAAATAAAATTCGAACATTCAAAAAAAAAAAAGTAAGTGATAATCATCAAAAAGACCACAAATAAAGGATATGGAGAAAAGAGAAACCTTGTACTCTGTTGGTGGGAACGTAAATTGGACAGCCACTGTGGAAAACAGTATGGAGGTTCCTCAGAAAACTAAAAATAGAACTACCAATGATCCAGCAATTCCATTCCTGGGTATTTATCTGAAGAAAATAAAAACACTAATTTGAATAGATATACACACCCCCATGTTTATAGCAGCATTACTTACAATAGCCAAGATAAGGAAGCAACCAAAGTGTCCATCAACAGATGAAGGGATAAAGTAGAAGTGGTGTGTGTGTACACACACACACACACACACACACGCACGCACGCACGCGCGCGCGACCTCTAATTGAAATTTAGTATATCTTTAATTAAAAATGTAAGTAATACGGGGGGTGGTGGGATGAATTGGGAGGTTGGGATTGACATATATACACTAATATGTATGAAATAGATAACTAACAAGAACCTGCTGTATAAAAAATAAATAAAATAAAATTCGAACATTCAAAAAAAAAAAAGTAAGTGATAATCATCAAAAAGACCACAAATAAAGGATATGGAGAAAAGAGAAACCTTGTACTCTGTTGGTGGGAACGTAAATTGGACAGCCACTGTGGAAAACAGTATGGAGGTTCCTCAGAAAACTAAAAATAGAACTACCAATGATCCAGCAATTCCATTCCTGGGTATTTATCTGAAGAAAATAAAAACACTAATTTGAATAGATATACACACCCCCATGTTTATAGCAGCATTACTTACAATAGCCAAGATAAGGAAGCAACCAAAGTGTCCATCAACAGATGAAGGGATAAAGTAGAAGTGGTGTGTGTGTACACACACACACACACACACACACGCACGCACGCGCGCGCGAATACTACTCAGCCATAAAAAAGGATGAAATGTTGCCACTGGCAACAACATGAAAAATGAACCTGGAGAGTATTATGCTTAGTGAAATAAGTCAGATAGAGAAAGACAAATGCTGTATGTTATCACTTATTGTGGAATCTAAAAATAAAACAAAGGAATGAATATAACAAAACAGAAACAGACACAGAGAAGAAACTAGTGGATACCATGTAATTCTATGGAGAGAGAGAAGAGGAGAGAACAAGAAAAGGATAGGGAATTAAAAGGTTCAAACTAGTAGGTATAAAATAAATAAGCTACAAGGATATATTGTACAGCATAGGGAATATAACCAATATTTTAGAGTATCTTTTTTTTTTTTTTTTTTTTTTGGCGGTACGCGGGCCTCTCACTGTTGTGGCCTCTCCCATTGCGGAGCACAGGCTCTGTACGCGCAGGCTCAGCGGCCATGGCTCACGGGCCCAGCCGCTCCGCGGCATGTGGGATCTTCCCAGACCGGGGCACGAACCCGTGTGCCCTGCATCGGCAGGCGGACTCTCAACCACTGCACCACCAGGGAAGCCTAGAGTATCTTTAAATGAAGTATAATCTATAAAAACTTGGAATCACTATGTTGTACAACTGAAACTAATATATTATAAATCAACTATACCCCAATTTTAAAAAGTGTTAAAAAAAAAAAAAAAAAAGTAAGCAACAAGCCACAGTGGTATTACCCGCACCTGTGATTTTGTTACCATTAGAAACTACAGATATTTTCAAAACACTTCAGTTGCTTCAAATCTCAAATTTTCATTTATGTTCATTACTAGCCTAAAAATTACTATACACTACTGGACACTGTTGATATGCACATCACTTAATTTATTTATTTGATATTTAAAAAACCATATTCTAATATAACTGGTGTCCTCATAAGCATGTATATTTAATTTTGCACACCTAAAATATTGAAAAAGCGTTGACATGTGTCACCAGAGAGCCAAAGGGGTTCATGTCCCAAAAAAGGATAAGAACACCTGGGTCAGAATTTCAGGGCAAGAAGAATAGGTTGTTTGCAGAGGATAACAGAAAGCACAGCAAATTAAGAAAAAGAAAAAGCCTCATAGCATATTCAGTTGAAACTTCTTGTTTTAAAGATAAAGAAATTGTGGTCTAGTGGGAGTGTTGAAGGTCACACACACACAGCTAATTAGTGACAGAGCCAGAGAAAACAGAATCCAGGTTTTCTGGCTCAGGATCCAAGGCTAAATGAACTTTGATGTGACTTGGCTATAACAAAGCAAGACAGGCCAAAGACAACTCTGCACAAGACACAATTCCTTGCACTGAATACATAGAAATAGCCCAAATACCTGAATATTCCAAATGTTATTAAAATACACTGTTTCTCCCACTTTTCCTGAAACGTACTTCTTGGTCTATATTCCCACTTTATAGAGAGACATGGGTAAAGTGAAATTTTTACTTCCCTCCTGATCTATGATAAGTACAACAGCATATGCACAACAGTAGATATCAAATAACAGCTAGTATCAATATCAAGGAAACAACAGAAAGCAGAGACTGTGACAAACTGGAGAGTCTGTGAACCACCTAAAGAAGGTAGTGTAGCTGCTATTATTCAACTCTAGCTAAATGCTATCAAGAAAACAACCGTCAACTCAGAATTGTAGATGGAACAAAAGTATCCTTCAAAAAATAAAGGTGAAATAAATACATTTTCAGATGAAAGAAAACTAAGATAAATCATCATGAGCCAACCTGCTCTAAAAACAGGAAGTTTCTTTGGACAAAGGTAAATAATGAAGCTTAGAATTTCCTGAATGAAAAACAACAAAAATGGCAAATATGTGGGAATAGTATACTAGACCAGGAAACAGCAAACTTTTCTGTAAAGGGCCAGCCTGATGATAAATACTTTAGACTTTGCAGGTCCAAAAGTCTGTGTTGTGATTAATCAATTCTGCACTTACAGCACAAGAGAACCCACAGACAATACATAAAGAGCTGTGGCTGTATTCCAATAAAATTTTATTTATAAAAGCTGGTGGCACGCTGTATTTAGCCGATAGTCATGGTTTGCCAATCCCTATTCTTTTCTTCTTAAATTCTTTAAAATATGTGTGATAATTTAAAGGAAAATTTACATCACTGTCTGAAGGGGTATATGAACCATGTAGATATAATATGACAATTACAGCATAGATGATGTGAGGAACAGGAACTACATGGTGACAAGATTATAAACTGTAATAACTGTAGTGCATTGAGTTGCGTACCAATAAAGATATATTCAGGTTCTAACCTCTGGTATCTCTGAATGTAACAATATTTGGAAATAAAGTCTTTGCAGATGCCGTCAAATTAAGAGGAGGTAATACTCAATTTGCATGGGACCAAATCTAATGACAAGTACATCTTTCTAAGAAAACAGGAGGACTTCCCTGGTGGTGCAGGGGTTAAGAATCCGCCTGCCAGGGCTTCCCTGGTGGCGCAGTGGTTGAGAGTCCGCCTGCTGATGCAGGGGACACGGGTTCGTGCTCTGGTCTGGGAAGATCCCACATGCAGCGGAGCGGCTGGGCCCGTGAGCCATGGCCGCTGAGCCTGCGCGTCCGGAGCCTGTGTTCCGCAACGGGAGAGG
>NC_041219.1:6386288-6529893 GCF_002837175.3 Physeter macrocephalus | reverse complement strand
TGTTTGGGCTTCCCTGGTGGCGCAGTGGTTGAGAGTCCGCCTGCCGATGCAGGGGATACGGGTTCGTGCTCTGGTCTGGGAAGATCCCACATGCCGCGGAGCGGCTGGGCCCGTGAGCCATGGCCGCTGAGCCTGCGCGTCCGGAGCCTGTGTTCCGCAACGGGAGAGGCCACAACAGTGGGAGGCCCTCGTACCGCAAAAAAACAAAACAAAACAAAAACCAAGAATCCGCCTGCCAATGCAGGGGACACAGGTTCAAGCCCTGGTCCGGGAAGATCCCACATGCCGCGGAGCAACTAAGCCCGTGCGCCACAACTACTGAGCCTGTACTCTAGAGCCTGCGAGCCACAACTACTGAGCCCATGCGCCACAACTACTGAAGCCCGCACGCCTAGAGCCTATGCTCTGCAACAAGAGAAGCCACCACAATGAGAAGCCCACGCACCACAACGAAGAGTACCCCCTGCTCACTGCAACTAGAGAAAGCCCGCATGCAGCAATGAGACCCAATGCACCCCCCCCAAAAAATAAATAAATATATTTTAAAAAAAGAAAAAAGGAAATACAGACATACATAGAGGAAAGATAACTAAGTGAAAATGAAGGCAGAAATAGAAGTGATGCAGCTGTAAGCCAAGGAACATCAAGGACTGCTGACAACAACCAGAAGGCAGAAAAAGCAATAAAGGGTTCTTCCCCAGAGCCTCGAAAAGAAGCACGGCCCAGCTGGTACCTTGATTTCAGACTTCTAACCTCCAAAACTAAGACACAACATGAATAGTCCTAAATCTGCTGAAAAAATTGAATTCACAAAGTTATCCTCCAGGTCAAGATAGTTTCACTAGTGAATTCTTCCAAACATTTCTAAAGAAGAAATAGTGCCAATCTGACACAATGTCTTCCAGAAAATAGAATGGGAGGGATTATTTCATAAGTCACTTTTATGAAGTTAACATTACATTGATACCAAAACCAAAGAGAATACAAGAAAAAAAATCTTAAAGACCAATCTTCCTCATTTTTTGCAAAAATCCTCAACAAAATATTAGCAAATCAAATTCAACAAAATATCCAAAGATTAATAAATGACGAATGAATAAGCCTTATTCTGGGAATATACTTGCTCTCCCTTCTTTTCTCAGTTTCTTTAAATAAGATAAAATCATATGAAATAATAACAACATATTGTTGGGTTTACAAAATATTCAGCTGCACTATGTACAACAATAACAGCACAAAAAGGGAGAAGAGGGAATAGAGCTATACAAGAATAAAATTTCTGTATCTCACTGGAATTAAATTCGTACACCTGAAGTAAATCCTAATAAGAATATAGTAAGCCCCAGCACAAAAACTAAAAAAAAATATAAAAGAATATAGTGTAACTAACATTAAAGGAACTAAAATGTCATAGTAGAAAAACACCACTTGATGCAAAAGAAAGCAGTAAAGGAGGAACAAAACAAGCAAGACATGAAAACATACAGAAAATATAGCAATATGGCAGACATATATATTCCATTACATCAATACCAATATTAAATGTATCAATAAATGATTAAAGAATCCAATCAAAATGCAGAGTGCCAGACTGCAAAAATAAAAATAACACAACCTAAATGTCCATCAACAGATGAATGGATAGACGATGTGGTGTATATACATATATACATATATATGGGTGTGTGTGTATGTATTCCTACATATATATAGAAATATATATATATATGATTACTCAGCCATAAAAAAGAATGAAATAATGCCATTTGCAGCAACATGGATGGACCCAGAGATTATCATACTAAGTGAAGTAAGCCAGACAGAGAAAGACAAATATCATATGATATCACTTATATGTGGAATCTAAAAAAATGATACAAATAAACTAATTTACAAAACAGAAATAGACTCACAGACATAGAAAACAAACTTACCCTTTGATTCCCAAAGGGGAAGGGGGGGGGATAAATTAGGAGTTTGGGATTAAAAGATACACACTACAAAAAAATAAAATAGATAAATAAGGACCTACTATATAGCACAGGGAACTATATTCAGTATCTTGTAATAACCTATAATGGAACAGAATCTGATAAACAATAAATACACACACACACACACACACACACACACACACACAGCCCTATCTGAATCACTTTGCTGTATACCAGAAATTAATACATTGTAAATCAACTCTACTTCAATTAAAATAATAATAAATTAAGAAATACTTTATTGCTAAAAAATGCTAACCATCATCAGAGCCTTCAGCAAGTCATAATCTTTTTGCAACAGTAACATCAAAGATCACTGATCACAGACAGAATAATAATGAAAAGGTTTAAAATATTGCAAGAATTAACAAAATGTGACACAGAGACACAAAGTGAGCAAATGCTGTTGGAAAAACTGGCACCAACAGATTTGCTCGACGCAGAGTTGCAACAAACCTTCAATTTGTAAAAAACAAAATATCTTCGAAGCACAATAAAAAAAGGTATGCCTGTATTGGTTGTTTCCCCTCATGATCACGTGGCTGACTGGGAGCTTGTGGCTTGCTGCTGCTGCTGCCCAGCATCACTAGAGAGTTTCCTACCATATATCGCTAGCCTGGGAAAAGATCAAAATTCAAAATTGTAAGTACAGTTTCTACTTAATGCATATCACTTTTGTACCACTGTAAAGTTGAAAATTCAAGTCAAACAATCATAACTTGGGGACAGTCTGTAATAGATTTTATAATAGTTTAACAAAAGAGTTCAGCAGGGCTTCCCTGGTGGCGCGGTGGTTAAGAATCCGCCTGCTAATGCCGGGGACAAGGGTTCAAGCCCTGGTCCGGGAAGATCCCACATGCTGCGGAGCATCTAAGCCCGTGAGCCACAACTACTGAGCCCACGTGCCGCATCTACTGAAGCCCGTACGCTCTACAGCCTGTGCTCCACAACAAGAGAAGCCACCGCAATGAGAATCCCGTGCACTGCAATGAAGAGTAGTCCCCCACTCGCTGCAACTAGAGAAAGCCCGCGCACAGCAACAAAGACCCAACACAGCCAAAAATAATAAATAAATTTATTAAAAAAAAAAAGTTCAGCAAGTTTGCAGAGTATAAAACAAATATGCAAAAATCAACTGCATTTCTATATATTAACAATGAACAATCTGAAAATGAAATTAAGAAAACAATTCCAGTTATGAAGCATCAAAGAGAATGAAATACTTGGGAATGCATTTAACAAAAGAACTACAAAATTTACCTTCTGAAAACTATAAAACATTGTTGAAAAACCTAAAGATCAACCATATAAATGGAAAAGACAGTACAAAGACCAGAATACATAGATGGCAATACTCCCCAAACTGATCTACTGACTCAAAACAATCTGGCTTCTTTGAAGAAACTGACAAGTTATTCCAAAAATTCAAGGGACTCAGACTAATAAAAACAATCTTGAAAAAGAACAAAGTTGAAGGATTCATTCTTCCAGACTTGAAAATAGATATAGCAACAAAAAAGAATTGAAAGTCTAGAAATAAACTCTGACATTTTATGGTCATTTCATTTTAGACAGGATGCCAAGATAATTCCATGGGCGAAAGTATAGTCTTTTCAACAAATGGTGCTGGGACAACTTAATACCCACATGCAGAAGAATCAAGCTGGACCCCCTTTCTCACATCACATACAAAAATTAATTCACATGGGCTGTAAACATAAATGCATGAGCTAAAACTATAACACTCTTAGAAAACAGAGGAATAAATCTTCGTGACCTTAGGTTCTTCAACACGACGGCAAGAGTAACAACAAGATAATATGCTGGATTTCATCAAAATTAAAAACTTTTGTGATGAAAATATACCATTAAAAAAGTAAAAATAAAACCCAGAGAATGGGAGAAAATATTTGAAAATTACATATCTAGTTAGGAATCTGTACATACAAGGAACTCTTACAACTGGTTAATTAAAAAAAAAAAAAAAAAAAAAACTAGTTTAAAACTAAACAAAGGATCTGGATCTGAATAGACATTTTTGCAAAGAAGATAACACATAGCCAAATATGTACACAAAAAAATGTTCATGTCATTAACCACCAGGGTAATGTAAATCAGGTATCTACAACACACACAGGAGGATGACAACAAAAATGACAAATAATAACAAGCATTAGCCAGGATTTGGAGAAACTGAAACTCTCACATACTGCTGGTGGAAATAAAAATGTTACAGCTGCTTTGAATAAGTCAGGCAGTTGAAGAGGTTAAACACAGTATCATCATTTGACCAAACAATTCTACTATGTATGCAACCAAGAGAAATGAAAACATACACAAAATGAAAATCTACACAAAAACTTGTATACAATATTCATAACACCATTATTCATAAGAGTCAAAAAATAGAGACAACGGAAATGTCCATCAACTGATAAATGAATAAATGGGATATATCCATACTGCGGCATATTCTTCAGCAATAAAAGGATTAAGATATTGCTAAATGCTTCAACATGTATGATCTTTGAAAACATTATGCCAAGTGAAAGAAGCCAGTCTCAAAAGACCATGAAATGTGTAGGACAAGGAAGTGCATAGAGACAGAAAGTAGATCTGTGGTTGCCTGAAGCTGGGCGGAGGTGGGAGTTGAAAGAAAAGGGGAGGTCCCGCTAAAGGGTATAAGAGTTCTTCCTGAGGTGAGAAAAATGTTCTAAAATTAACTGCGGTGGTGTTTGCAAAGCTCTGTGAAAATACTAAAAACCACTGAACTGCACATCTTAGATGGGTGAGTTAAAACGTGGTATGTGAATTATAACTTAATAAAGCTGTTAACACTTTAAGACTGCAAATCAGGCAAGAATGTCCCAGCAGTACAATTATGCAAGAAAAAGAAATGAACAAACAAAAGAACATAGATTGGAAAAACAGAAAAAATAAATCTTCCCTATCTGCAGATGGCACGGACTGAGTAAAATATGCTAAACAATCTACAAAAAAACTCCTAGAACTACTATGTAAGTTTTGCAAGGTCAAAAGCAAGATCAAGATATGAACAAAATCCTACTTCTGTATGCTAGTAATAGCTAGTACAGCTCCAAATAGTTTCCTCAAAATTAGACATTCAGGAATAAATATGAGATACATAGTTATAAATCTAACAAAACATGTGCAGGTTCTGTATGCTGAAAATAACCAAACACTGACGAGATAAAAGACATACTATGTCTAAGAATTGGAAAGCAATATAATTAAGATGTCAACTCTCTTCTAATTGATCTATAGATCAATTAAATACAATGCCAATCAAAATCCCAACAGGATTTTTTTAAAGATAAACAGATTTCCATTAGTCATTAGGGAAATCCAAATAAAAACCACAATGAGATCAAACACACAAGAATGGCTACATTCACGAAAATAGACAAGTATTGGAGAGGAAATGGAAAAACTGGATCCTTCATACATCGCTGGTGGGATGTAACATTGCTCTAGGTGCTGGAGATACAGTCAAGGTACTAAGTAAAAATAAGACAGGAAAGATACCTGCTCTCATGGACTTTTCATGTAGCTAGCAAATAATGAACAGAAATGATTTTTTTTTTTTTTTTTTTTTGTGGTACGCGGGCCTCTCACTGTTGTGGCCTCTCCCGTTGCGGAGCACAGGCTCCGGACGCGCAGGCTCAGCGGCCATGGCTCACGGGCCTAGCCGCTCCGCGGCATGCGGGATCCTCCCAGACCGGGGCACGAACCCGTGTCCCCTGCATCGGCAGGCGGACTCTCAACCACTGCGCCACCAGGGAAGCCCCAGAAATGATTTTTGATAGTGATAAATGTTAAGCCAGACAGAGAGTATTGTGATATTGCAAAAGGTATACTGGATAAAAGTAATAGGAATTACTTTCTGAGATTACAATTGATAAGTCATCATTCAGAGGATGAGGGTGTGTGTGTGTGTGTGTGTGTGTGTGTGTGTGTGTGTGTGTGTGTGTGTGTGTGTGTGTGTGTGTGTGTGTGTGTGTGTGTGTGTGTGTGTAAAAAGGCTCACCTGTTCAATAAGGACTCAAAAGTATTTTCTCCTATTTATCATCTTATTAAATAAAATGGTTTTTCTCTCTTTATTAAATACACGTAACTAACCAAGGGATTTTAACCTACAGAAAATGACCACTATTACCATAAACTGATATACTGTTTACGAAAAGCCAAGAACACTAATTTTAATTAGGTTTGATTTTTGAAATACTGAAATAACGAACACACTCCTATCTTCATTGATCCCTTGGGGTATAAAGCACTCAGGATTAAGAACCACAAACCTAAATGAAGATATTTCTAGTCTATCTGAATGCCTAAAAACTGAATACTAGTTTTTAAGAATCTTAACTCATTTTTTTCTATCTTCAAAGGCACAATTTATTATCTGTCCCACTTTAATTACCACATATAACCCCACTTAATTTCCACTTTGTACTTGTTCTATTAACTTTTCTTCTACATTACACATTGTCAGACTGAACCCTCCTTCTTCCTGTTTTCACCTAATAACTTTTTCCTACTGATTGTGCAGTTAAACAGTTATCAATATTTGGTTTAAACAGTTATCAATAAGACAACAAATCAATTAGACTTATCCTGTAAAAACTGTTTTAAAAAATGTGACATATTGGCAAACTAAAATTTTGTAGTGAAAAAACAAAAGATATCCTTCAAAACTTGGTGTCCTTATTCTCAATTTTCTACATACCATATACAAGCAGCAAAACCTACTATTATTCCCCTAACATTTTAATTTGTTCTTTCCAAAGGTCAAGCCTAATTTGATACAAGCACAATCAATGTTTATGGTCAAAATATAAAATTTAATAACCTTTTAGTTATTTATTAGATAAGTTTAAAACTATCTCCTGGCCACAAGCACACACTACTGATTTAATCTGCTAAAACCCACATTAACTCTCCTCAGTTCCAAGGCCAAATAAAAATATTACTGCACTCAACAAACATACAGGGGATTTAAAATCATCATCAGCATCATCATCAACCTCAAAAGTCCACAAAAGTGAGGTAGAAAAGTATGTCCTAGAAAAGTATCTGCTACCTAGTAGGCATTAATTAAAATTTGCTGAATGAATAAACGGCATGTGCAAAGCACCTACTACAGAACGTAACTGAAAAAAACGTTAGTTTCCTGTTTGCTTACTCCCCACTAGCATATTACTCTTTGAAATAATTATCCACCAATAATGAAGAGTTGATATTATTGGTCTTTTCCCCCCTTCTTTATAGTTTACTAAGCCTTCCAAGCTGTTAAAAAAGTTTTATGACTTATTATTTTTATTAGAATTTTAATTAGTAGAAATTTTGTGACCTAAAGCAGCGGTCCCCAACCTTTCTGGCATCAGCGACTGGTTTGTGGAAGATAATTTTCCCATGGACCAGCGGGGGGCGGCGGGGCGCGGGGAGATGGTTCGGGCAGTAATGCGAGTGATGCGGAGTGGCAGATGAAGCTTCGCTCACTCACCTGTCGCTCACCTCCTTCTGTACGGCCTGGTTCCTAACAGGCAGAGGACCGGTACCAGTCCGCACCCCAGGGGTTGGAGACCCCAGACCTAAAGTAAACTAATCAAGACCTTAATCACTTTCATTAGATGAAACTTTCAGTATGCATAAACATGTGTTTCTTCAAACTGCTAATGAATACTAATAAAAAATACAAAACTGAAGCTACATGGGTAGGCACAATTTTGTTAAGTAGGTAAAAAGGAGATGCTTGACACCACTGCCCCAAAAACACCACTGAATTACACTACCATTTTTACAAGAGCCTAGTATGTTTGCTTTACATACAATGTTTATATACAACACCTTTAATATTTCTACAATATTCAAGTTAAGTATATTTACCTCCAATTTAGAAAAAAGGAAACTAAGCTTCAGGAAGGTTAAGTAACTTGCCTATATGTATAGGATGGTAGAACAAGGTTTCATGTCAAGGTCATTTAGCTCTAAACGTTGTACATTTTTTACTATTAAATCACACCTTCATATAATCGATACACAAATTTAAGTCTAGCAACACACACAATCTGGAAGAGGATTTAGCATCCTCATGACAGAGGAAGAAATGCAGCAAAACTGTGGAGGGAGGGATACTCACTGTACCAAATACGCATTCATTCAACCAACATGTTTTTAGGCCCAGTTAGAACAGCACAACAAAAAACTATCCAAAAGAAATGAGTGACTGATACATGAAACCATCCTGAGGAGCAAAAATATTATGTTGAGCAAAAGATGTCAGGCACAAAAGAATGCATACTGTACAATTCCATTTGTTCAAACCTCTAAAAAAATTCTAATCTACAGTGACAGAAAGCAAATCAGAGGTTTGCCTGTGGCTACAAATGAAGACTGCCTGGAATAAGAACTCTGGGTGTAATGGGAATGTTTCTATCTGGATTGTGGTGATGGTTACACAGGTACATAAATTTGTCAAAACTCTTGTTAAAAAACCTTAAATGGCTGTCTTGTATTATATGTGAACTTCCTTGACAAAGTTGATTTAAAAGTAAGAATGGTAAGAAAAAACCTTGAAAAAAAGAAAAAGAACGGCACTAGTTCCTATAGATATCAAAATGAAAATGGGTCCTGCCCTGAGAAAGCAAAATCTTAATAGGAGATACATGTAAATATATTTTAAATCTTCCTAAAATATTTAAGTAGCATATTAATGTGCTTTAAAAAAATCTTAGTATAATAAACATTTGACAGAAATCAGTAATAGTAATACTAGCAGCATTAGCGTCTTTGTTCTTAACTGCCCTGTCCTCTTACAAGATTTAGTTCAGCCAACTAAAGTTTCCTTACTAAGTTACAGTTTTTCTGCAAGGAATTTAAATCATATATGAATCTTTAAATGTTACATATATATTTTTGTAATCTACTAATTGCATTACACTTGCTTCCCAATTTAAGAGCTAGTTCTATAGATACAAGAAATGCTTTTTAAGTAAACATAGAAGCCACACTTAGCATAATTCAGAGCCATAGATAAATATGGAACTTCTGGTATTCCAAAAGAAACAGTGCAGTGATTTTCAAAATACAGACTCCAACAGTGGACCATGAAATCAAGTAAGTCAGAACTACCATGTTTAAAACATGATGTATAATAGAAAACATCTGAATGCATCTTGCAGTAAGGAAACTGTTTTCTGAGGTTTGTTGTTGTTTTTTTTTTCTTTCAGTCACACACGTGTGCATCAACACTCAACCTGAATCCACACCATGGACCCTGGTTTAAGGGGGGAAAAAAAAAAGTGAATGCCTCCAGAAATATGCAAGAGCAAGAAGAGTAACAGTGTAAAGAAAAGTCATAAGCTTTGAAGTCAAAGACCTAAGTTTTTATCTTAGTTCTGCCACTCATTAGCTATATGAACTTGGAGAAGTTAATTATAGGCTGTCCTACAGAACCTTTATTTAATCAACTGTAAAATGAGAAGCATTCAACAAACTTTGCATAACAACTGTGAAGAGTATATGTAGGGCTTCCCTGGTGGCACAGTGCTTGCGCGTCCGCCTGCCGATGCAGGGGAACCGGGTTCGCGCCCCTGTCTGGGAGGATCCCACATGCCGCGGAGCGGCTGGGCCCGTGAGCCATGGCCGCTGAGCCTGCGCGTCCGGAGCCTGTGCTCCGCAACGGGAGAGGCCACAACAGAGGGAGGCCCGCATACCACACACACACACACAGACACACACACAAAAAAAAGTATATGTAAGATCATTTTACATAAAGTAAAAGCCAAAGACCTTATGATGGCTTTACAAAATCTTTCCTAACTTACCTCTAGCCCCTGCCTTTTCTTCACCCATCTACCACTCTTCTCCTTTCCCACCACACTCCAGCCACATAGACTTCCAGCAATTTTTCAATCATAAGACATCAAATCATAAAACATCCTCTCCCAGGGCATTTGCTCTTGCTTTTGTCCCTTCCTGGAACCCCTTCCTCCTGAATATGCACAGGATTGCTCCCTCACCACAGGCTCACTCAATCACTTTCTAGGGGAGGACTTCCATGACCAATTTAAATCTGAATCCCATACATACATCATACTCCTTTGGTCTCTTTCTCTCCATACCCTTACCGCCATTAGCCAAACCATGTTTTATTTTTTATTTTGTACACTATAATTCCCTTAGAACAGTGCCTGACACATAATAGGAGTTAAACATTTGTCAAATGAATGAATAAATAACAAAGTATCTAATAAAGTACCTAAATCTTACTTTGCATACCCTCCACTAGCAAACCACTTACTCTTTTCAAATTCATCCATGTATATCAAATTGCCCTCCAGACAGCATAAGCTTAAGAAAATAGTAAAAATATAATCTGATTTTTGCATTAACATAACATGTTAGCTACATTTTTAGTGTCGCTACAGTATATTAGACAAAAATCTCCTTAAACTTTCACATTGTTACTTTAACCTGTTTAAACCACTTTGTGGTCAATTTTGGTACAGTACCACTATATGTTTGCTAACTTCATTTATTTGTGTAATATTAATTATTAGTTACTTTTTCCCACAGGAAAAATTACTTACTTTTCCCCACAGGATGCTTAGGAAGGGACCACCAACAGGATTATAATTATTTTACTCTTATTCTTATTATTACTGACAATAAAGAATATGAACAGAAAACAGGTAAAACACAAATTACACAATAAAAAGATTCACTCTTCAGAAAAACAAAACAATTCAACTTTTTTTAAATTATAAGCTTACACCTTCAAAATTTAGGACTTTTTTTTTTTTTTTTTTTTTTGCGGTACGCGGGCCTCTCACTGTCGCGGCCGCTCTGGTTGCGGAGCACGGGCTCCGGACGCGCAGGCTCAGCGGCCATGGCCCACGGGCCCAGCCGCTCTGCGGCATGTGGGATCCTCCCAGACCGGGGCACGAACCCGTGTCCCCTGCATCGGCAGGCAGACTCTCAACCACTGCACCACCAGGGAAGCCCCTATTTTTTTTTTTACACAACTATACTATACTCAGTTTCACTGACAATAAAGTAAAAAAGATAATTCACACATAGCTGGTGAGAATGTAAACTGGCACAGCCTTGCTGTAAGGCAAGTAAATATTAAAAGCTTTGGAAAATAACTTTTCATATATTCAACAAATTTGTCAGGCCCTATATGAGGCTTCAAATACTTAGTAAATAAAACTGACTTGATCCCTTCTCATGCTCTAGTGGTGGAATAAGAGACAAACTGTTAAATAATGATTAATTATAATAGATGCTAAAGGAGGAGGGGCCTACTTAAGAAAGGGCAGTTGGGGCTTCACTGGTGGCGCAGTGGTTGAGAGTCCACCTGCCGATGCAGGGGACACGGGTTCGTGCCCCGGTCCGGGAAGATCCCACATGCCGCGGAGGGGCTAGGCCCGTGAGCCATGGCCGCCGAACCTGCGTGTCCGGAGCCTGTGCTCCGCAACGGGAGAGGCCACAACAGTGAGAGGCCCGCGCACCGCAAAAAAAAAAAAAAAAAAAAATAGACAGGGCCGTTGAGGAAAGCCTAAGAGGTATCCTTTATGCTACAGGCTGAGCTAAACGCTGTGCATATACTGTCATTCACTCCTAACAATCCTGAGATAAATATAATTATTATACCTATTTTACAAGAGAGGACACTAAAGCTTGAAAAGTAATTTGACTAAGGACACAGCACTACTTAATAAGCATTGAAAGTACCTCTACTACTTTAAAATAATTATACTTACAGAAATGTTTTCTAAAGAAATAACCAAATATGTAAACAAAAATTCAGGTACAAAACTGTTCATCACAGTGCTACTTATATAAGTGGAAAAACAAAATAAAATTAAATGTTCAATAATAAGGAATCATTAGGTCAGTTATGCTCTGGCCATTCAGAATCATGTTTTGGGTAAATATTAAATGACACTGGGGCTTCCCTGGTGGCGCAGTGGTTGAGAGTCCGCCTGCCGATGCAGGGGACACGGGTTCGTGCCCCGGTCCGGGAAGATCCACATGCCGCGGAGTGGCTGGGCCCGTGAGCCATGGCCGCTGAGCCTGCGCGTTCAGAGCCTGTGCTCCGCAACGGGAGAGGCCACAACAGCGAGGCCCGCATACCGCAAAAAAAAAAAAAAAAAAAAAAAATTAAATGACACTGGAAAATGCTTATGATGTAAATTTTAAAAAAACACAGAGATGATAAATCAGTAA
This sequence comes from Physeter macrocephalus, assembly GCF_002837175.3. Classification (NCBI taxonomy): domain Eukaryota; kingdom Metazoa; phylum Chordata; class Mammalia; order Artiodactyla; family Physeteridae; genus Physeter; species Physeter macrocephalus. The sequence continues at coordinate 6,517,645 of NC_041219.1, read as the reverse complement.
GTATAGCCCAATTTCCCTATTACAAAAATTAAAAGAGTGGTTGTCTGTGGATGTTTTATCTTTTATTTTTTAAAATAAATTTATTTATTTATTTTATTTTTGGCTGTGTTGGGTCATCATTGCTGTGCGCGGGCTTTCTCTAGTTGCAGCCAGCGGGGGCTACTCTTCATTGCAGTGCACGGGCTTCTCATTTCAGTGGCTTCTCTTGTTGCGGAGCACAGGCTCTAGGCACGCGGGCTTCAGTAGCTGTGGCTCGCGGGCTCTAGAGCGCAGGCTCAGTAGCTGTGGCACAAGGGCTTAGTTGCTCCGGGGCATGTGGGATCTTCCTGGACCAGGGCTCGACCCCGTGTCCCCTGCATTGGCAGGCAGATTCTTAACCACTGTGCCAACAGGGAAATCCCTCCTCTTATTTTATACTTCTCTTAATTTTCCAAATTTTCCACATTCATTTTTGTTACTTTAATAATCAGGGAGAAAAACCAAAAGAGACTGGAGTGCTTTTAAACATACACACACACACACACACACACACACACACACACAAACAGTGGAAACAACAAATAATGTGTGCCCAGGTTAACAGTCTTCTAGTTTGCAGGACTGCAAGTCATTTTTATTTTCTTCTTTTCCTCATCTTTATTTTCCACTTTTCCTGTAATAAGTATATGCCATTATTACTACTTTTTTTAACCACAGGCTCCTTCAGCACATAACTTCACATTTGCTTCAGCCATTCAATAACAGTATTACGCCCTTGGTATGCTGCAATAATATATATCTGTATTCAAGAATCCAAAACTACAAAATAGGTAGGTTATAAGAAAATCATTTCTGGAACTTCCCTAGTGGTGCAGTGGTTAAGAATCGCCTGCCAATGCAGGGAACACGGGTTTGAGCCCTGGTCCAGGAAGATCCCACATGTCCTGGAGCAACTAAGCCCATATGCCACAACTACTGAGCCCGTGAGCCACAACTACTGAAGCCCGTGCGCCTAGAGGCCGTGCTCCACAAGAGAAGCCACGGCAATGAGAAGCCTGTGCACTGCAATGAAGAGTAGCCCCCACTCGCCACAACTAGAGAAAGCCTGTGCACAGCAACAAAGACCCAATGCAGCCAAAAATAAATAAATAAATTTATATTAAAAAAAGAACATCATTTCTATTACGAGTCTTCCCTTTAAAAAATTCAAATCTCCATACATTAATTTGAATAATGTTAGAAATCAAAGGAACGTAACTGTCCTTTTTCTGTGCCAACTGATAAATCAGAAATAAACACTATTTCTGAAATACTGTTAAAAGTGACAGTCTAATTTTGCAAGAGCAAAAATACATATCTTTACCATGTCTTGGAATTTTGGCATGTACATTATTTGCCCAAGGCTGGCATATACAATAAAAATAAAATCTATTTAACCATGTAGTTCAGGATGTAGACTATTCTGAAAAATGAATTCTCTAATGACTTCTAGTTAATTACAGCACATTAAGTAAAAAGCCTTTGGCTTTGTAAACTTTTCTAAAATGTGCTAATAAATCATCTACTTCTTAGAATAATAAACACAGTGGACATAAATCAATATTTGATGCCTGAGCATACTGCTGTACCTGACAATCATTATTCATGATTACAACCATCAAAATTATAAAGGGGCGTATCTTGATCAGGATCTGAAGATATGGAGGAGTTTATAAGTTTTATAAGTTTTATATGTAAGTTTTAGAGAGGAGTTGTCTTTGCTCCATTTAAAATTATTTGCCTTAGATATATGAAAAAATGGAGGAGCAACCTGAGAATTGGGAGTGGCAAGTTTCCAGTTTCTAGAGTTTTAGAATATGTTTTTAGAAGGAAAACATATTTTACTTGAAAGCAACTTTTTAAAATAACAGTACAAGATTAATCACAATCAGCAGAACTCACAAGCACATACCATCACAAACTAGATTTTTAGAAGGGTGACATGAAAAGCAATGCCTTTCCCTTCAATACACAATCATTTTCCAAATTCATTACTCTGTGATTCACTTTCCTTACTTTGCTACTGCAGCTACTTAGTACTATTCTACTTTCCTTATATGGTATTTATTTTAATGCTTCAAGAGGCTCAGACCCAAAAGATCTTTAAAATTATTCATACACATTAAATAATGCAAAGAATATACAACAGTTTCAAACTACTTCACTGACTTCTCAATGCTCTAATTATAAATTACAAATGAATTTCATTTGTAGGGAAAAAAAGGCATGCATGATGTTCACAAAAATATGTTTGGCTAACAATAATAAGGAAAAAGAACACAGGTTACAAAAACAAGGAATAAACCAGAATATTCAAAATCTTTCACCCTTAATGAAGAGGGAATGAAGACAACGTAGACCTGTTATATACACTTACACAGAAAGTATCAGGAGTTCATCATGCAAAAAAATATGGAAGTATTAACTGCCTACTCTGAGACATAGCAGAATCATTTTTCCCTACACTCTTCCACGCTCCCCACTCCAATAGCCAAATATTTAATAAAATAAAAATGAAGGAAGGGCAAACCATATGAATGCAGCAGTACCACAAGGTAAACTGAATGAGTGAATGAATATATGAACCACACAACTTAAGAAACTACTAGTTTCATTACAACCACTAATAATCAGGACTCATTACCATAATACTTTCACATGCTTTACAGTTAGCCAAACATTTTTGCTTTCAATATCTCAGTTCTCATCAGCAACATTAGGAGGTATAAATGACTAAAAAGCTGAGGTTCTCCAATACTAATCTGCCCAGGCACATAGCTAATAAATTCATGGAGCCCAGACTAGAACCCCTCTTCTGAATCCAAGTGTGGTAGTCTTTCCAAAATAATATACTATCCCTCCATTAAAGATGAGCACATGCTCAAAGGTAAATAAGTGACCTTTCTCAACTTCCAAAAAGTAAATCATAGGTGCTATATTAAGTATTTCCTCTGAACTTCCTCCAGAATTCTGAAATATTTACTCTGTATAAAGGAAAAGAGGAACCAACATTGCTAAGAACCTATTGTCAGGTGTTTTGCACTGTATTTAATCCTCTAAATAAGCCTAAAAGAAGATATTTTATTAATTTTAAGGAAATGGAAACTAAGGCATAGAAAAGTAACTTGCTATAGATAACCTAACTCAGGCTGTAAGTGGTAGACACAGTCCGAGTCCTAAGTCAATGCTCTCCCCATTAGATTTATTCCATTTAACAAAGGAATTATTAAATGCCTATTAGGTGCCATACACCATGCCAAATGCTTCAGATAGAGCAATGCTAAAATGTATCTATGTTACCCAAAATATTACACATAATACTTAACACAACACCATCTAAACAAAATTCCTCGTAGGAAAAACATGTCTAGACTGTAAGAACAAAACTGCACTCTTCTTGTTTACATTTATAAATCTGATACACACAAAAAAAGCATGGTGTACTCTATGAAATAAATTGTGGCTAATTCTCATTTGCCTCAGAAGCTCATATTTAAGTGGCAAGTCCCACTCCAAAAACAAAAGCAAAAAACAAACAAAAACATCCACAAGAGCCTTTATTCCTAGTATCAACCTTATGAGATAAATAGTTACTTATCCACATTTTTCGAGTGAGAAAACTGAAGTTTAGAGAGGATTAAGCCACACAGCTAATTAAAAGCATAATTGGTGATTCCAATTCAGGCTGGTTAGTACCAGAGACTCTAACAAAATCATGTAAAATTCCAGCAAACTATAACTCCCTTTAATAGGAAATAGTTATAATGAGCTCCATTTTATTCAGTCAAAAATAAACCAAACATTTAGGCAACTTGGGCAGCTCCAAGTCATCACATAGAATCATTAACTTTTGCTATGAAAAAGTGGTATATAATGCATACTATCAAAATAGTTATTTGCTCAAACTGCATTCTTAGGGAATCAATTCTTTTTATTTAAAAACATTCATTTGGGCTCTTTTTTTTTTCAATGTCAGAATAAATAATGCTAGCAAACTAAAATAAATGCACAGTTGTTATGTACAGTATTTTGAAGAACACACCTCAGCACTGCAAAATATGCACTGCTAGCAATATATTATAGGTATAAGCTCCTATGAATGATTATATTGCTAATTTAGATTATTTTGGTATTACTCTAATTTGCTGAAGTAATGTTAAATCTCATGCCTGCAAATAACGTCAAATAACAACATTCAAACTCTGCCTGCCCTAAAACTTACATAACAAATTCCATCCATCAACATAAAACTTTTCATTATGGGCATTGGTTTATATGTATAACAAGTTCTCTGGAAGATAACAAACTACAGAATTCCAAAGTTCTTAATAATTAAAAAATCCTGCCAATATGAATACAGAATAACTCTATAATTTGTCTAACAGTGAGAAAAAAAATCCTTCAAAAACTTTAGAAATACACTAAAGCATCAAGCTTGTAAATTTAATTATAAATCGTCTGTGGAATCTAAAATTTCCTCCTGAAGCACAAATCTGATTTTCACTCTCATTGTCAAAAAGAAATTGGTTAATTATTCCTCATCATGTAAAAAAAAGTCTCTCACACTATGGCAAACTCATTCCCTCAGTCAACTTCTCATGAGGTCGCAGAACTGCATCAAGAACGATAGATTACTGTGCCATTCTCTAAATCCAGCCTAGTCTTCCAGACTTTTTGTATTTGCAATGCTGATTCCGTATACTCCCCTACCTAAGTGAACTCCCAAATCACCCTTCAGAACCCAGTTCAAACATCACTGAACTGAAACCAACTCTTTAACTCCTCAAACAAGGTTGTTCTACTCTAGCATGTACCCATAACATGCACCACAAAAAGTGAACTTCAAGAATTATTCACTGCATCTCTAACAGTGTATGGCACATAGTAATATTTATTGAACTGTACAAGGAAATCTAAGTAAACATGAAAATCACTACTGATTAATTTCTTAGAAAAAATCTATCTAAAATATTAAAAAAGCAAAATCTTTTAGAGGTTTTGATAATTCTATGCAAACACAAAGAAAGTTTTAAGTTTACTCTCCTTTATAATTTTCCACTAATACAGAGATACCCCCCCACACCTGATCCAGAAAACATCATGGCCTCTTAAATGAAAAATAATTCCTCCTCCCAATAGCTCTTCATAAAATGTGTTATAAATTACTGGGTCCATCACAACATTTTCAGCAGTTGAAAGCCAAAGATTTACATCTTAATCATCTCTTTTTCTTTTTCCCTTTAGAGTTTACCCTATTTATGCAGAAAGCACTAAGTAACTACTGATGAAATTCCTGTTTTCATCAAACATGAAAAACTTGCCTCCATCTCAGGGTCTTCTAGTCTTTCTGCCTGGAAAAACACTGACCCAGATTTTTGCATGGCTTTCTCCTTTCTCAGTTTCTGCTCAAAAGCCACCTCCAGAGAGGTCTTGCCTTCATCACCCTACTTAAATACTCTCCTCCGTAAGCAACTGCTGTACCCATATCCCCCTTTATTTTCTTCATCACAGTTGCCACCCTCTGAAATTGTTGTTTACTTGTTTATTATCCGTCTCCCCCTCTAAGACGTTAGCTCCATGAAGGCAGAAACTTGTCTTGTTCACCATCATATATACCTAGCACTTACAGCAATGTCTAGAAGAAAATAAACACTCAAATTATTAAAGGATTTAGTTGAAAGTGTCCACTCAAAAACAAGCAAGTTCTAAGAACTTTCCATCTGCAGAGAGAAGAAAAAGTCTTCACTTTCAAACTATGCTCTGAAACATCTTAATAGCAGTCAGAGGTCAAATTCCCTGAAGCACTGGACAATATATAATTGTTTTATACATACATATCTATTTTAGATGTGTGATTCACAATCATACATAACACAAAAGTGCATCATATATCAAATTTAAAATTTGAAGACTGCTATCTCTTCCATCAGGTTAAATAGTTTTGCCGTAGACCTCAAAGTTTGGCCTGACATGTCTATGAATATATGCACAATTTCTCTTAAGTGTGCATAGATTACAAAGTTTCTATAGCTCTGAATTTCTTCTAATCTAAGGCCAGACATGCTCACTCACATAAAATTATAAAAACGACACCCCTAAAGCACTATTCCATGCACTACTAAATCAAGACAAAGTTAGCACATGACCTCAAAATATAATTGTGCAATAAGTAAATGTGTAAAATGTAGTATCTGTAATACAATATTATTACTTACTCTCACTATAACACAGGATTATTACTAAAAGTTTTGGTGTTTCTTGATGAATATGTTTATCATTTTAAAAATGTGAGCAGCTGTTGCATTCTCCCAGAAAGTCAAGCTTGAAACACAAATTTCCTAATACTTCTCTTTCAAATTTCCATATTAATTTAATTAAGTGATCCTGAATCTTCAGGATGATCAATTAAAAACAAAAACAAACCTTCTACTTACGTCTACGTAATTTGATAAATCAGGATTTTCCCTATAGAGTAGCATTAAATTAAGTGAGGAAGACACTAGATGCTGAGTCCAATCTAAGGATAAAATGGCCTTCAAAATTCCCATTTACTAATTTTCATACTAATCAAACAGTTTGATTGTTCTATCTTTATGTTAATGTTAAAATTTAACCTTATTTTAAAACTTAACATCAAAATGACAACCACATAAAATTACAATGGTGTAATATGAAGTGCTCTGCAGGCTGTAAAGCTTTTTTTAGGTATGTGTTAAGTAGTAAAATTAAGTCAAAAGGAATGAGGTCCTTTGAATGGCATGGTGAACTTAATGAATATCATTATTTTACTAATCTATGAAAGACTCTTTTACAAACAGAAAATTAAGTACAAAATTTGCATGAAGAATAAGCATCGTAATTTACAATGTAAAAAGTAACACAAAAACACATTCCTGCCAGATATGACACAAAACCAAATGTTCCTCTCGGAAAGACATTGTATTACATAATCTGTCATTACATTTTGTCCAGATGCTGATACAAGATGGAGTAATGTTTCAACATCCAAATATAGAAATGGAAAAATGGTATATCAATAAGTTTGAAAAAATGCAAGTGTACTCATTGTTACCTAAAGTGCCAGAACACAAAATTTCCTCTTGCTTATTTTATCATTCCTTGGCAAAGTAAATATGTACTGTGCATGCATTCTCATCTACTTTCACATAAGGAGAGACCTTTCAATTCACTAAAAGCAGAGAAAAAACTGATGTTCCCAGTACTAGAACAAAGTCTCTTTTACAATAATATACTGTCTGTATCTTCAGTAGCTTTTAGTCATTAAAAAGTCAATGAAAAAAAAAAAAGAAAAAAAAGTCAATGAAAAATACGTAGGCAAATGAGAAATTTCTAAGATCTTAAGTAAAATGTTTAGCATATTGGGACTTCGCTGGTGGCGCAGTGGTTAAGAATCTGCCTGCCAATGCAGGGGACACGGGTTTGATCCCTGGTCTGGGAAGATCCCACATGCCACGGAGCAACTAAGCCCTTGTGCCACAACTACTGAGCCTGAGCTCTACAGCCCGAGAACCACAACTACTGAAGCCCACACACCTAGAGCCCGTGCTCCATAACAAAGAGAAGCAAAGGCAAAGAGAACAAAGAGAAGCTGGAGCACTGCAACGAAGAGCGGCCCCCCCACAAACAGAGCAGCAAGGAAGACCCAACGCAGCCATAAATAAATAAATTCATTTAAAAAAAAGTTAGCATCTCCACTAAATGCAATTCTGTAAGTCATTTACTGCTTTGATTTCTATAGTTCAAAAAAGGGACACAAAACTGGTGCACAATCTCTTATTCAAGCCCTTAAAGGCCACGTATTTCTAAGAATTGGAATTTGTCAGATTTTAGAAAGTTAAGATAGTATATATATTACGTATGACCTAACACCTCCCAGGGTGGCCTAGACAGCACTTGCCATCAAATACATTAATATTTCTGCATCAAAACTGAAAATCAGGTTAACACAGATAGACCATGATTAGGCTACCAGTTTCAGTTGGAATTTGCCTTCACATTGCTTTTTTAAAAAGTCAGGTTGTTTTGTTTTGGTTTTTTTTGCGGTACGCGGGCCTCTCACTGTTGTGGCCTCTCCCGCTGCGGAGCACGGGCTCCGGACGCGCAGGCTCCGCGGCATGTGGGATCCTCCCAGACCGGGGCACGAACCCGTGTCCCCTGCATCGGCAGGCGGACTCTCAACCACTGCGCCACCAGGGAAGCCCAAAAAGTCAGTTTTTAGAGCTTTTGGAAATTTGGACAGCCAATAAAAATACATTAAATCATCTCATCCACTTTTCAGAAGGAGAATGGTATTCAAAAACTAGAGAACTCCTACTTTGTACTAGGCACTAGGTCAGGCACTGGGAGTAAAAAGGTAGGGGCCAAGGGGGAGGACATAGAATCTAACGTCAAAAAGCCCAAATCTAATAGAAGCTCACGGTTAAGCAACTGTAAATATATTATGGGGTAAACACAAAGTATCTCCTTCAACCAATGACCTTAGCCATACAAAATACAGCAAGAAACATAGACCTAAACACTGCCAGAAACACTTTGTTACTTACATCCTTCCCTCAGTCCTGTACTCACTCCACACACATTTCTCTAGGAAGCTGGTTATTTAGTTTCCCATAGGTAATTAAGAAGCAGCTGTAAGACACGATTCAAGGAAGTAAAGGAATGCAGAATGCCCTTCTTCCCGTACCCTTTTCCAATCTTGTTTCCGACCGGTGGATTGGGAAACACATGACAGCACTGTCAAATGACAATTTGGCACCAGTTCAGTTTATTGCATATTTATTGATAACCTACTAAGTATTATGCACTTAGAAGGTACCAGAAATGTAAATATAAATAAGACAAAGCCCTACCTCTCAGGTGCTTACAATCCAGTGGAGGTTAAGGTGGACGGTGGGGATGGACAGTAAATTACAATACCATGTGACACATTCAATAATAGAAATTTGAAGAATAAAAGCAGTACAGCATAAGGATTTGGGAAATCAGGAAAGGTTTCTTTAAGAAAGTGACACCAGAGTAGTTTTGAACGATAAGAAATTTGTCAAACAACAGAGAAGTGATACTAAAAATACCACCACCATCCCCTCCAAGCCCTGCATAAAAACCTATGCATGAAAGCAAAAAAAGGGAAAACTTTCAGGGTAAGTGGCAGGTATGTCCAAAATATCTAGCTGTATCTAAATAGACTTAGGTCCCTGGTGTAAACATATACAAAATATTAAAGTGTGTCCAGAAAAGGAAAATTATGTTTTTTTCCTCTTAGAAAATTCATTTTGCATTTCATGATTATATAAGCTATGTGGCCTTACCAAAAAATAAACATTGTAAACCATTTTATTAATGCATAATGTAGCATACCCCCAAGTGATAATACCAAGAGATTATCATCTGTATTTCAGAGAACAAGATGTCAGAAAAAAAAATTAGGAATTCTTTTTTCCAAGTCATTTCTAATAATATAGACAAAGTAAATAAATAAACAAGCCATATGAGCATGACTTGTCATGAGAGGAGTTTTAAGAGTTTAAAAAAGGATGTCAAACAGAAAAACTAAAGCAACAAGAAAAAAATATATATATATAGTATTTAAGTTGAAGAAGGAAAAGTTCAACGCACAAAACCAAGGTAAAAATTACAAAATGATTTTAAAACCTTAAAACCCTAGGGTTCATTCTATTTGTTTTCGAAGGCAGACGTTCTACAACAGACACCAATTTTAGTATAGATCTTTCCAAAAATACCTAGTAAAAGTCACAATGAAATTCAACTCCTCTAAGTATTATGGGTAGAAATCATCCGTAGTATAAGGAAGAACAATCACATGTATCATCAACCAGAATGATTCCTGTCACAGCACTAGATCCTTTGATATCAATATTGTGATACAATATTGCATGTAATTCTATTCAAACATTACAGTGCAACTCAGATTACCTCTGCCTCTAAAACTGCCCTACCTGGTACCTTGGTTTCTTTTGCTTCTTTGTGCTACAAAATCCACTAGAAGTCTAGGTAACAAAATCTTATTTAGTAGTATCTTTTCTGAAGATTGTATCACTGTTTGCATAAATTGTCCTCAAATGCCTATTAAGCAAGCACATGGAAAGTTTGCCTTTAAATATGTAATCATCACAAATGAACTTCCTACAGTTAAAAATGTTGACAATTAAAAAATACTGTTTAACACTGCTTTTTAAGGAGCAAAGAATAGTTAACTTTTTACCAGTCTAGCAATGTCTAGTCATTATTTCATATTTAGGTGTGAAGCATACCTTTTCTTTATTTTTCTGTATTATTAGAAAATCTTATGAAGCATATTTGTGAGTAAAAAGGGTAAAACTCTAACTTCCCACGGGTTGCAAAAAATTCTGTACAGGTCTTTCAAAATACAAATACTTTTAATACCAGTATCTGCTGAAGAGATAACCAAAGCAACTGGGTTAGAAGCACTTCTAATGAAATCTACTCATAAATCTAAGAATTTATTTACTTTTGAACAAAGAGAATTTTCAGATTATAACTAACTGTGAAGTACCTATGAAAAATCAAAAAGTAACTTAAATATCCAAGGTTATTAAGTAAAAACACAGGTAACTAGTTCTCTTGGGGAGGAATATCATTCTGAGGTTTATCTTCCAAGATCAAGCAGTACTTCGAAATGGAAGGGAATATAAATCACTCATGCATTTTGTCCTCATTTTTCTGCCATATAAATTTACTTTAAAACTAAAGTATTGTAGAAACTAAAAATCTTTAAAAGGTTGTATTTCTTGCTTGGTTAAATGTACAGGCAATTCTAATTCCCCAAGAGTATCAGATTAGGCTACAGATATCGCTATACAGTATACTTAGAATAAAAGGGTTCTGCCAACAAATGATGCTTACATTAATTAGAATGCCAAAAAATGTGAAAGTTTCTCAATTCCTATCTAAAATACAATACAAAGTAATCACAGAAGTCACTGCAATTCAAGCCCTCAGGAAAAAAAAATGAGAGTAAAGAACCTTTTTAAAATTAAATGAGGATCTTACAAAGTCAAGAAAGAAGTGGAGAAGTTTTTTTTTTTTTTACATGCACTTTGTATTTTTCCTTTAGATTTAATATTACAAGAGAACTACAAACTGAAGCGGAGTTCAGCATACAAAGTTAACTAAAGATCTTGGTCCATTAAGAAGTATTTCAATGAAAAGAGATCTGAATGTACACATCAAACCACCTGAATGTAGCCATTTAGCCATTTCAGTCCACTGTGATTCTTAAGCAACCCCTTAAATATGGGATACAGTTATCTTCCAAAATTGCAAAAGAGATGTCTTCACTGGCGTTTGGGAAATAACTTGTCAAATATACCAAGTATTCCCAAACAACAACATAAACCCGCTATGTATAGAAATATTTTCAGATTTCTAAGCCCCGCCCCCCTACTTTATTACTTCCACTTATGTTGTTTTAAGAGGCAAATTACGCTGTACTTATGATTCTAGAGGTCTAGAAATTCCTAAAATCAAGCATGACAGAAAATCTGTTCAACTTTGAACTCTAAATTCAAGGATGGCCTCCCTCGTGAACAGATTCTAACTAGGTAGTTCCTACCATTTCGCCAAGAATCTAAGGGTTGATATCACTGTACTTAATTATTAGAAACCGTCCAGAAGATTAAGAAAGGAGTAGGATTCTTTGACCAAGAGTTTTGAAACAAAATGTGTTGCATTCGGTCTTCTGGATGTTGAAAAGTGAAGGCATCTCCTAAGATTCGAAGGAAGCCGATGTTTAGGTTCCTTTCAAGAGGGTGGTACCCGTATGTAAGACTTTTGTAGTTGTAATATCATACCCACAGTGCCTGGAATAAACGCAAATTCTAAGACCTTGGAAATGTTCTCATAAAAGGAAAAAACTCGTATTCGCTAAGGCCCATAGTTACCAAGAGTTAGAGGCTGTCTCTCCTAGACGGACCACAGAGCCTAAAGTAAGAACTAGGAGCGCCTCTTTTAACCCCAGTCACTTGTTCCGCGAAACTTTTAAGTTAGACCCAAGACAGCAAAAGGTGGAGAGGCCCCGGCGGAAGTAGAAACCTAGGGCTAGCAACTTCACAGACAGAGGCGCCTCGGGTTCCTCCGCCGCCCCAGGATTCTCCGGACTCAGTCTCTACCAGACGGAAGCTTCACCCTCCGGGTACGAAAGCAGAGGAAGCATCTCAGTTGCACTCTTTCTCTTCCACCACCCATAGCCTTCTGTACCCAAGGGCCTGGCAGCTCCTGAGGCCCGTTAGCCAGTCCAGTGTCCCCCACCTTTTACATGTACATACACAGAAACACACATAAGTTGCAGATGATGTGCGTGTATTGAGAGAATGTGAAGAGCCAGAGACCGCGGCAGCTGCCAGGAAGGCGGCAGCGCCGTCTAAAGCGGGCCCGGGGTCCTCGGCCACCGCCGCTGCCGCCTTCTCTTCTTCCCCAGGAAGCAGCGCGGCGTAGGCTCCTCCGCGCTGGAGGGAGCCCGGGGGAAACCCCAGCGCCAGCTGAAGGGACCGGGCCTAGGATCCAGAACTGCCGCTGCAGCGACCCGACTACAGCGACGCTTTACGTCCCGTCCACCACCCTCCCCATACACACCCCCTCCCTCCCTCCACCGCCACCACCCCCCCCTCCCCGCCCGCTCCGCTCTCCCTCTCTCGATTGGAGCCGAGACAAAAGCAACGGGAAGCGGCGGGCCGGGACGCTGCCCGCGGACCCCGGGCGCGACCGGCCCGGCCCCGAGGCATTCCCCCGCCTTGCGGGGGCCCCGAATCCGCCGCCCCCGCCGCGCGCCCCACTGCCAGACTTCCGAAAATTTGCCAAAAACTCACCGCATGAATTTTCTTGTCCCGCGGATCCAAGATGGCGACGTATCCACCGCGGAGGCTGCTGGGAGCAAGACCTTTACCCTCTGACCCCCGCCGTGACCCCCGTCGTTCCGACTTCCCTCGAGGCGGCGGCGGAAGGTGGGAGCGGCGATTGCCGACGGGACAGAGTTGGGGGTGGGTAGACCGCTTCCCGCGCGTTTGAGACAGGTTGGGGAGGAGCGCTTCACTCCCTTACCTTCTTCCCCGCGGCCTCCAGCGTCTCTCTCACCGACTCACGGGGAGGCTTGTAGCTTCTCCGCAGTCGTTACAGCGAGCAGGGCCTCTGCGGCCGCTACGGCTCTCCTGGGGCCGGGTTGCTTCGCAAGGACCACGGGCCCTAGGTCCGAGGAGGACCGCGGGCTCCAGGGGCGGGGAATGGTGAGGTGGCGTCGGTCCGCCCTCCCCGGGGACGCGGAACGTGTTTGTGTTTGTGTTCGTGTCGGACACCCCGCCCCCCTCCACGTCCGCCTCGTCCTGGCCCCACCTAGCTCCCGCCACCTGAAACTGATCTGGTCGCTGTCCCCTTTTCTTCACTCAGCCCCCGAAATCTCCGGTGCTTGTTCACGCACTTCCAGGGACCGGCAGCACGTCACCATCACCTCTTGAGAAGTGAGTTCCCCTCAGCCGAAAACCCTTGGTATTTTCTACTCATCCCCCTTCCTTTTTTGTTGTTGTTGTTTTTTAACTTGTCGGGAGGGAGCATATTGGGGAGCAGGTTTTAAAAATACTGTTGGGTGAGCTTTGCTGAGTTAGATTTATAGCACTTTTCTCGCTCCCACTCCCCAATCCCCACGTAAGCTGGAGTGACTGCCTGCGCTGTCACCAAGACCGTTTGAAATTACGGTGGCTTTGGGGGAAACTTCGGGAGAGTGAAGTCTCTGCTTCCCGGAAAAATAATTTTCGCTCAAAGTGAAATTAATTTTATTTTCTTTGAAATAATAAATCTCTCTCTATTCCTTTGTGTATTGATCAACTCTTCCCTTTTTACTTGACATTTTTGGACCTAAAAAGAGCCTCTGCATGCGTGTTTAGGAATTGTGTAGTTTCATAAAGTGAAAATTGTTAATTCCTTTCTACTTGAGTAATAGAATTCACTACTGTAAAGTACAATTAATTTGGCGTAAGTAAAATTTCTACTTCCCTTGTTTTGTTTCTCTTATAAAATCATCCTTTCCTTCCAAAAATTTACTGTGATTCAATTTAAAATTTATCACTGAAGGGCAAGAGGCATCTGTCAGTCATAAATAGCAAGAAAAATAAGCATACTATAAAATAATAGGTGACTTTGTTGTGTTTACAGAGTACAAGGTATTTTGATAAATTAGCTGATGTAGCCAGTAGAAAATGTTTTGCCTGGTTATTCATTTCATTCAACATTCTGCTTCATTGTGTTTTTTTCCTTCAGGAAGATTCAAGGAGGAGCAACACTATGTTCTTCCTTCCCTTTTTTTTCCCCTTCCCCCAACAGTTCCTTCCTGCCTCTTCAGCTTTCTCTTCTACTATGTAAGATGGTGTGTTAAAATGTTGACTATACCTCTAATTATATGTCATACATATAGGTATATTAATGCATATAATCTGTGTATTATTGAGCATTTTATTCTAGCTATTAATAACTTGAAAGTTTAACTATTAATATTTGGAATTGTAAGATAAAATGATAAAAGTGAGGTATGCGTCTATGTATATAATAACATCAAGTATTACTTACCATTCTAATCTATTAGTTTGAGTTATATAGAGCATAGGACTTCGTTAAAGCCAAAAGATGACCCTTATTTTTATCATCCCCATGTTTACTCAGAGCACAAGTTTTTTGGGTTTTTTGTTTTTTTTTTTTTTAATGGTGCCTCGGGTCTCTCAACACCCAATTTTGTGAATTTTATTTTATGTTTTTATTTTTTGGCCACACCACATGGCATGTGGGATCTAGTTCCCTGACCAGGGATTGAACCTGTGCCTCTTGCATTGGGAGCATGGAGTCTTAACCACTGGCCTGCCAGGGAAGTCCCACAAGTTTTAAATAGTATAAACTTTGGTAAAATTGGAGAAATCACTTCCAAAAGGAGACAGGTCTAATTTGAGGGTTTTGTTCCCTTGGGTATTTTACTGGAAAAGATAGAGCAGCAAACATTTTCATGGTAAATGTGTAGCATAGCAGTGTTGGGGGGAAAATACACTGATACTATTGTTTTCTTGAGAACGCTATTTGTTTAGGATAAATTTACTTTAAGCCTTGTTGAGAACAAGTTTAAAATTGTTCTATTAGTGGTGCCCAATCTTTCATAAGTTTGTGAAATTTGTTTAATACCTACCTTAGAGGTAGCTTCTAGGTATTAAATAAACCAACATTTCTTATGTTTATGGCTTTCTAATAAGCACTCTAAGTAGTACATTTTTAATATTGTCCTATTGCTTCTAAAAGTTCGTCTTTATTGCTAATATTGATAAAATTTGCCCATTTGGTAGGTTGTGAGTTTTTTCTTTAAACTATTCACTTTGATAGATTGTCTTACTTGAAAAATAGGCCATACTGAGTATGTGTTTTGTGTGTTTTTGAAATGTAAGATGCATCTTATAGAAAAATTACCGATTTAGATTGAGAAAAAAATTCTTTATTAAGGGAAGAATGACTTTGTATATAACTAGTTGTAGAAAAGGGAGGCCTCCCATTTTTTTAAAGGGTATAAGCAATCCTGAAAATCTTACCATGCCAAGGAATAAAAAAGAGGCATCTCAAAATTAGCATGTGCTGAAACAGAACATTTGAATCCAAATTGTCTTCCTGATTTCCGTAAACAGTACTGCCCACAGTTCACTCACTTGCTCAGGCAAAAAAGTAGGAATCTTCTGTGATTCCTCACACTCTCGGTCCAATTCATCAGCCAGTGCCATCAGCTCTTCCTTATGTTTATTCTGCATTCAACCACTTCTCATCACCTCTGATGATACCACCCTGTCCAAGCCACCATCATCACTTGCACAGCAATATCCGTACTATCTCTGCTTCCACTTTTCTCTGCACCCCTTTTAAACCATTCTCTCCATACCAGCCAGGGTGATCATTTAAAAAACTTGATGAGGTTATGTTTCTTGTTTAAAAGCCTCCAGTGGTTTCCTTGAAATAGAATAAAATCCAGTTTCCTTACCATGGCCTTTAAAACTGCGTAATCTGACTCCTGCCTTCCTCTCCAACCTCATCTTACTCTCACCCTTCTCATTGCCTCCTTTCTGTTTCTGTCACGTACCAAGCTTTTCCCAGTCTGTAGCAAACAACGACTGTTAGTTGTCCCCTAAAATTTCTCCATTTTTTTCATAGTAATAGACATGGACATATGGCTGTCCAGAATAAAGACTGTATTTTCTAGCCTCCCTGTAGCCATGTGGTAGTTCTGGCCAATGGGTTATAAGCAGATATATGGCTCCCTTCCAGAACCATCCTTAAAAGGTAGCTGGTGCACACCTTCAGTCCTTTGCTTCTTTTCTTCTTATATCCTGCGCCCTGGAATATAGATGTGATGGCCTAGGACTCTAGCTGCCAATTTGGGTCATATGCAAGCTCCCGCATCCTAGGGGTGGCAAAACCTCAACCTGGTGAAAATATGGGTCCTTGACTTTTCTAGAGTACCATATCAGCCCCGCACTCCTTACATACAGATTTTGGTGTGAGGAAAATGTAAACTTCTGTCTTGCTAAAGCCACTATTTTTAGGGCATCTTATTTTCAATTGAACTTAACTGATACTCCATCTCAGGACTTTTGCACTCCAATTTTTTTTTATGCCTGGGATGTGGTTTCTCTATGTCTGTATGGCTAACTCATTCTCATCCTTCAGTTCTTAATTCAGATATCATTTCTGACTAGGCTTCCCTGGCAACCATATCTAAAGTAGCTCCTTTTCCCATTTACTCTCTTACATGACCCTCTGTTTTCTGAATAACATTTGTAATTGTATCATTATCTTCTTTATTGTTGATTGTTTCCCTACTAAAAATGAAAGTTCCATGGGAGCAGAGACTACATCTGTTTTGTTCACTGCTCTACCCCCACACATAGTATACATTAGATAAATACTGTCGAATGAATCAGGCAGTGACTAAATGAACCATTGAATGAATGAAATAGATCCTTATCCAAGATTAGGTAGACTTTTTAAAAATAAATGTCTTAAGTTTTCCTTCAACACATAATGTATAAAATCCAGGGTAGGAATCAGGAGAAATAGTGCTAAACTAATGGTATATGCCTAACTTCCAGCCCTTGATGATGAAGATGTATACCTTTTTCTGGTATATATAATAAGAAGGTTATTACAGAAAAAAAGCATAATTGGTGAAGCAAACTGTCAAATCAAAAAGCACTGCAAAATAATATCTAGGGCAGAAACTACCACTACGTAGAGGGAGTGATTATGTAACTTACTGGATCTCAGATTCTTCACCTAAAATATACGTAAGACTCTTAAACTTTGAATGGTAGTGTTATAAAAGTTTAATAATAAGTCCAACTTATGAGTGAGCTAACATGTTAAACATTAATTTGTTCGTCACGTATTATTTTAACAGGTGATTATGTCTTGATAATACTGGCAAGGGTTCAAAGAAACAGGGCTTCTTATACTGCTCAGAGTATAAAATTGGCACGTTTCTAGTATGCAGTTTGGCAATATGTATCAAAAGCCTTGAGCATATACATTTGACCCTGCAATTCCTCTTCTAGAAATGTATCATAGGAAATAAGGATATGTGTAACAATTTGATTACAAGAGTGTTCGTTATTGCATTGTTTGTTAGGATACTGGTTAAATAAATCACGCTACATCCATACAACAGAACAATATTCAGCCATTAAAAATGATGTGGAAGAAGTTTTATTGACATGATCTATTAGGTGCAAAGGGAAAGTTTTAAAATATAATTCCAATTTTGTGAAAAAGTTTGTGTCACGAAGGTCTAACAGGATATGTGCAAGTTATTAATTCAAAACTGCAGAAGTAACTGTTGCAGTTATTTTTGTTTCATTATTTCTATTTCATAGTTTTTTTTAAATTTTCATAGAATAAATTTTTATACTGATTAAAATTCTACCTTTAAAGAAAAAAGTGGATAATTTGGGGAAATAGTATCATATACTCAGTTGCCAAGCCTGATGTCTTTTATCCTTTCTTCTTCCCATCCCCCACAACTAATTACCATTTCTTGTTTTACGTTCTAAATACTTCTAGGATCCTCCCGTACATCTCCATTCCTTCAACCATTCTCGTAATCATTCCCTCATAATCTCTCATCTGAACTTTGAAAGTGATTTTTTTTAAAACTGGTCTTTCTTCATTAAGTTTTATGTCTCTCCAGTCTTCAAGACTACCACCAGATTTTAAAGTACACATCTTAGGAGACCCCCGCCCCCTCCACCCCCCACATAAAATCTTTATAATGATGCCTCATCCACTACAGGATAAAAGTGCAAACTCCTTTCCATGATGTAGAAAGCCCTTCATGTTATAACACCTTCCTACATTTGTAGCCTTAGGTACTACTTGGGGTTCTAGCCTAATACTCGATGCTGCTTCATACTTCAAACCTTGCAATTTTCTTCCCTCTGCTGTGAGTGACCTCCTCCTCCCCCCAAAATGTCTTAAACCAGCACAGTCTCCTATGCTGGTTTTAAAAATATGTCCACAAGGGAATTCCCTGTCGGTCCAGTAGTTAGGACTCCACACCCTCACTGCCGAGGGCATGGGTTCGATCCCTGGTAGGGGTACTAAGATCCTGCAAGCCATGCAGTGCAGCCAAAAAAAAAAAAAAAAATGTCCACAAAATCTTTGATATTTCATTCTTCAAGAAGTGGAACTACTTAATTCACCTCCTTCTGAGTGCACGTTGAACTTTGTGACTTTCTTCTAGTAAATAGAATAAGAAGTGACCGCGACTCTGAGACTAGGTCATAAGAGGCATTGAGACTTCTTCCTCTTGCATATTCTCTTGAATCACTCCAAGGGAAGCCAGCTGCCATGTCATAGGACACTCAGGCAGCCTGTAGAGACCTGTGTGCCAAGG
This sequence comes from Physeter macrocephalus, assembly GCF_002837175.3. NCBI lineage: Eukaryota > Metazoa > Chordata > Mammalia > Artiodactyla > Physeteridae > Physeter > Physeter macrocephalus. Next base: position 6,498,669 of record NC_041219.1, on the reverse strand, counting down.
AAATGAAATCTAACAGCTGACAAGGAACCAAAGCCTGCCAGCAACTGTGTGAGTGAACTTAGAAGCAAATCCTTGGGCCTCCTTGAGATGCCTCCAGCCCCAGCCAACAGCTTGACTGCAACTTCATAAGAGACCCTGAACCAGAACCACCTAGCTAAGCCCCTCCTGAATCTGATAAAATTTGTTTGAAGCTGCCATGGTTTGGGTTAATTTGTTATTCGGTAATAGAACCAAAACATCTTCCTTCGGGACTCGTGTGAAATTTTTCTGAACCCACTTTTTTCTTCACTTCCTATGGAATTGGGTTTTGCCCAACTAGACAATGAGCTTCTTACAGGCAAGAGCTATGTCTCGTTTATCTTTTTTCCCCATTTCTAGCACAGTATTGACATGTTAAGTCCTCAGAAATATTTTGCCAGAAGGAAGTGAAAAATTCTTTGACCAATTGTAATTGTAAGCAACTTGAGGGTAGAGACCCTGTATTTTTATCATTTTATCTTCCTTTACACAGAATAGGAAAGAAGATAAGCAGATGCTCCAGAGAGATCTATGTGATAAATAAGGTTAGACCTAAGTGTTTTATACATCAACAAGTGTTTTTAGCACTGATATGCCCAGCATTGCACTAAAAAGAGTTGTGAGCAACATGATTTGATTAGAGAAAAATATAATTAGGAAATAGTAATAGCAGCAACAGATAAAGCAAACACTTAGACCCACCACATACCAGGCACTGTTTTAAGCATTTTTCCTTATTACCTCATGAAATCCTTACATCAACTTTTATGTGCTAGGAATTGCTAAAATCTGTGGTACAGACTATAAATTCTCTGCTAGATCAGAAAAGGGAAGGGAGATCAGACTGGTGTGTCAGGGATAACTTCACCACTTGGCTATTTAAGTTCCATGTTCAGTGACATAGTTTGGATAGATGTGGATGAAAGGAAGAGACATTTTCAGTGAGGGGAATAACACGAGGAAAAGCAGCTTATATTAGTTTGCCAGGGCTGCCATAACAGAGTACCACCAACTGGATGGCTTAAACAAACAAATTTATTTCCTCACAGTCCTGGAGGCCAGAAGTCCAAGAAAGGTTTGGTTTCTTCCAAGGGCCTCTGTCCTTGACTTATAGATGTCTGTTTCATGTTCACGTGGTGTTTTCCCTGTAAGTGAGTCTGTCTCCAAATTTCCCTTTTTTATAAAAACACCAGTCAAATTGGATTAGGGCATACCTGTATAACCTCATTTAACCTTAATTACCTTTTGAGATGTCCTGTCTCCAAATACAGTCATATTGTGAGCTACTGGGGATAAATACCTCATACATTTGGGAGCCGGGAGACAATTCAGGCTAACTCAGAAGCAGAAATGAGCATAGGCCAGAGACTAGAAGCGGCCTAAGATAAGTAGAGGGGGCTAGTGGAATTTATGTATCAATAGAATAAGGTTGCAGGATTTGGGAGTATTTTAAATGTCAGGCGGAAAGCGTTGATATGGATGACTTTCGCTAAGTCATTGCTAATCAATCCATTCCCAAGGTTTAGTCAGCACTTAAAAAAAAAAAGTTAAATATTATAGAATCCTTTATAGTACTTGTTTTTATCATATCCACTTTTATCACCTAACATCACTGCTCTTATCTTACCAAGATAATTAAATTGTCTGTGAATCATCTCAAAACTAATGAGATATAAGCTTTTACCTGTTCAAATGAGTATCATAAAATAAAAATTGATTCTTTTGCAGGCTGTTTCCCCAAAAGAATCAACAAAATGCAGTTGGCCCTTGAGATACAGTTCAGCCCTGAAAGGGTTAAATATAAATTTTAACATTGTTTCTAACCATTCATTTCACATTACAGCGTTTGATAACAGTCAAAAGTCTGGCACAAAAAATTATACACATTTGTTCAATGCACGCTAGAAACAGCTGCTTTGAAATCAGGAGTAAGCATTTGTTTCAAAAAGGAACCCTCTGTTGATTATCTGGTTAAACGTGAATAGTTAATTTAGTCCACAAAGACTGCATTGGTAATAATCTGTGAGGACACATGATACCAGTTTCATTTAAACAAAACAGTTACCACAAATAAGTCTGTGCAGTAAGAGTGACAAATATTTCAGTAATACATATACCAAGATGTCTTAAAGTTGCCAAGGTTTAAGAAAAGTTAGCAACACGTTAAATATACTAGTGTTCAACTCTGAAATCTTTCAAAATATGAAGGGAATAAAGCCTTTAGCTTGCCTTCCCAGTCTGACAAATTCAATAGAACTAATAAAAAGTGTTACTGAATCACAGGCTCAGTTTCTATGTATATTTTTAGAAATTGCGTAGAATCATAAGAGCATAAGATCTAAAACAAAATTTTTTTAAAAACAGCATACTGTTTACATGAAGCATTCACCATTCTAAAATGAGAGTCATTATGACGGTAAATGACCAGCATCGCTAAGAATGCTATCATTTTGGGGAGGGTGACATGTTCCATGGTACATATTCTTCTTAAGATCACTTTTTATGATCTTCCACACAGATTGAGGTCACTGTTTACTTTTAGAAAAGCATTGCATCCTCACCCAGTGAAATAAGGAAACATTTGCCCTTTTCTCTTTCGAGTAAGGAGGTGTTTACCATTTTTTCTCTCCCTTCCCTCTGCCACAAGCCATGGGCACTGAGCCTGAAAGTGGGAGGAAAAGGAGTTGTCTGAGAGCCAGATTTTGCCCCACCTCCAAGTGCTAGAGCTTTACCTGTACTGGGCATGGGTAGGTGGGAGGAGCAGGGGAAAAGAGTTTTGAACTGAGCTAGAGATTGAAGCTTCCAAGTTGACTGATTTTCTTTTTTTAAAGACTGATTCTTTAATCTTAGATTGTTACTGTTCTAATAAAGTGACTGTAAATCATAGAGTATATGTAAGAAATCATTAAAGGAGCCACCGTTCTGAAAATTAGGAAGTTCTACCTGATGTTATTGGGGATAGTTATTGAAAAAACATAAGGATGTTTCTTGTCTCTCAACAGTTGGAAACATTTTAGTAAAGAAGACAGAAATACTTTAAAACATATATGCTTAAATTATCTAGTTTATTTATTAGTTTTTCTTTTTTTTTAATTTTGGCCGGGCGGCATGGCTTATGGGATCTCAGTTCCCTGACCAGGGCCACGGCAGTGAAAGCACTGAATCCTAACCACTAGACTACCAGGGAACTCCCTCTCTAGTTCATTTAAAAGTGTGGTTTCATAATTCATCAGTTTCTTTTGTGAACTGTATACAGTTCTGAAATTTAAAACATCCTTGCAATTATTTTAGAGGTATATATCTGTAACTGACAGTTGTGAAGATTTGGGGGCCCAAAGTAAGCAACACCCTTTACAGAATAGTATTTTTACAAGTCCTCCTTTTTACATTTGCCACCCATCACAATGACAAGCAGCGCTGTCATTCAATCCTGATATTGTCACCCAGTCCAGATTTTAAACATAAAAGAATTTAAGAGCAAAGGAGTATGAACTACCTCTACTTTCACATTTTGTCTTGCTTAAGTATTTAGATCAAATTTCACAGAATTTTAGATGTCTTTACTTCTAATTCAATAAAATTATAGTTTCACCCAGAAAAGAGCAGAGAGTAAATCTAAAACTTTTATCTAGTATGATTTAAGCTTTAATCTTCCAGGTCAATATTAAATTTCATTAGTATTTGGTGGAATAATATCTAGCATATATCTACTCAAACCTTTTAACCATCTTACTTGATGTGGTATAAAGCATGAAGAACAATTGCTGTTTGTTTGTTTATTAGTGAGGGAATAATACAAGTGATTGCTGGGCAGCATTAGATCTGGAGATAAACAATTGGATCATTCTCATATGAAGAACAATATGAATGAATGCAAATTCCCAGTGCCTTCAATGCTGACAAGTATTTACTATGTGCTAGGCAGTGATCCAAACAGCAGGGAAATATAGAGCAGTAAGAAGGCAGATAAGGTCCCTGTTTTCCTGGAGGAGATAGACAATAAACAAATATTCAACATAATATTATGCAATGATAAGAATTATGAAGGAAATGAAGCAAGATAAGGGCTAGAGAATGACAAGGGTATGGGATGCTCTTTTAGATAAGGTGGTCAGTTGACGACTTCTCTAAGGACGATAACATTAGAGCAAGATATCTGCAGGAAATGAAGTTGCATCAAGTTTATGTGATAGACGTATGATTTAGATGTCAGGCTATGAATTTAATATCCCTTAGAGACAAATTTATTATTATTATCAACACCCCCATCCAAGAAACACAGTTAACTTGTCTTTACAAAAAGTAGCATAGGGACTTCCCTGGCAGTCCAGTGGTTAAGACTCCATGGTTTCCTAAGATCCCACATGCCACTCGGCAGGGCCAAAACAAACAAAAAATACAAAAAGTGACATGTTGCCATGTACAGTTATATTTTCATATAAACTGGTTTTTGTTGTTGCTTCTGGTCTCATTCATTTCATTTACTTTAATTCAGCAGATCTTTATTGCATGATTACTATGTTTCAGGCTTCATTCTAGGCTCTTACCATATGCCAGTGAATAAAACACATAAAGATCCCTGACTATGTGGAGATCACATTCTAGCAGGAAGAGACAGACAATAAATAATAAACATAACAAATTATATACTGTGATAGAAGGTGATTTGTGATATAGAAGAAAAAGTAAACCAGAGACAGGGAGATTATAAGCACTGGGAGGATAGGTTTCATTAGTAAATAGGCTAGTCAGAGTGGGTCTCAATGAGTTAAGGCCAGAGCAAACATCTGAAGAGATGAGGGAGTTAGCTAAGTGCCTATCTGAGGGAACAGCTCTCATTGACACACACGTACATACATACATAACATACACACGTGACACACATACATATGCTTTTGCCTTCAAGGAAGTTACTGTCTTCAAGACTTTTTTAGCTTATAAAAATAGAATAGCTATATTTAACTACTTAAAGGTGTGAATGTTATCTTTTACTTACTTAAAAGATAGCCACTATTATAGATAGATACATGGGGTTTTTTGTCATCAGATTATGAGTCACTACCATTTTAAAAAGCACTGAAAAATAGCATGATTAAAAATGTATATATTTTTGGACTTCCTTGTCAGTCCAGTGGTTAAGACTCCATGCTTCCAATGCGGCGGGCGAGGGTTCGATCCCTGTTCAGGGAACTAAAAGCCCACATGGCGTGGCACAGCCAATAAAAGAAAAAAAGAAAAGTATATATTTTTATGAACTGGCATGTGTAGGTCACACAGCAAATATACTATATACTATATCATTTTTATTTTGTTAATTGAAGTATGGTTGATATACAATATTTGTTTTAGGTATACAAATAGTGATTCAACATTTAAATACATTACAAAATGATCAATAAGTCTGGTAATCATCAGTTTTCATACAAAGTTATTACAGTACTATTGACCATATTCCTTATACTATATAGTATATCCCTGTGACTTATTTATTTTATGACTGAAAATTTATACTTCTTAATCCCCTTCACCTATTTTGCCCAAGCTCCCACCCCCTCCCCTCTGGCAACTACCTGTTCTCTGTATATGTCAGTCTATTTTCATTTTTTTGTTTGTTCATTTGTTTTGTTTTTTAGATTCCACATATAACTGAGATGATATAGTATTTGTCTTTCTCTGTCTGACTTATTTCATTTAGGTTAATACCCTCTAGATCCATCCATGCTGTCACTAATGGCAAGACTTCATTCTTTTTTGTGGCTAAGTAATATTCCATTGTGTGGAAAATGGAATATTACATTTTACATGTAATATTCCATACATGTATACATATACATTTATATATGTATGCATGTATATATTACATGTATATATACATGCCAAATATATATATGTATATGTGCACATATATATATGCATTCCACATTATCCATTTATCTATCTGTGGACACTAAGATTGTTTCTGTATCTTGGCTCTTGTAAATAATGCTGCAATAAACATAGGAGTGCAAATATCTTTTCAAATTAGTGTTTTTGTTTTCTTAGGGTAAATACCCAGAAGTGGAATTGCTGGATGGTATGCTAGTTCTGTTTATAATTTTTTGAAGAAATTCCATACTGTTTTTAATAGTGCCAACGCTACTATATCCTTTCTCTCTTGTTCAAGGGTAATGGCATTCTCAAAGTTATATTAGAAATACAAAAAATTTAAAATAAATTGGAAAACATGATAGATTACTTACTTCATGCTGTAAATTGAGTGCAGGACTAACAAGCAAAATGATCTGTCAGGGCTTCCCTGGTGGCGCAGTGGTTGAGAGTCCGCCTGCCGATGCGGGGGACACGGGTTCGTGCCCTGGTCCGAGAAGGTCCCGCATGCCACGGAGCGGCTGGGCCTGTGAGCCATGGCCGCTGAGCCTGCGTGTCCGGAGCCTGTACTCCGCGGCGGGAGAGGACACAGCAGTGAGAGGCCCGCATACCGCAAAAAAAAAAATGATTTGTCAGTATGAGTAGCTAGAAAAATGGACTTTTATATGAGTTCTTTCAATGAAATTAGAATAATTTAGATTCTTTTATTTTTGCTTCATTCTGTTTTCCATTTATTGCTAACTTTATTATAAATTTGTTTAAAGTCAACCCTAAATTTACACGTAGTATCTGTTATTCTGCAGAGTTAAATAAAATCTTATAATTTTTATGTTTTTAAGACATAACTTTTAAAAAAAAGTAACTAGACAATTACAACTCTTTTCTATTTTAGAATTGCTTTCTGTTTTAATTTTGCAAGGACACAATTACATTTCACCTCCTTGGTTTGTACCTTTGAATCATTATTCAATGACAGGCAGCTTTTTGTTTTTATTATTTTTATTTTTTATTTTTGGCTGAACTGTGCAGCTTGTGGGACCTTTGTTCCCTGACCAGGGATGGAACCTGCACCCTCGGCAGTGAAAGTGCAGAGTCCTAACCACTGGACCACCAGGGGATTCCCAACAGGCAACTTTTTGTAACCTTAGATACAGTATCTTATAGAAAAGGTCACAAATGCTTTATAAACTTAAACATTTTATATACTTCTTTTACTAATATGAAATAATATGTTTGATTTGCTAAAAATTTTTTTTTTTCGTAAAATTCTTCCCTTCCGGTCCCATCTAAAGTGTTCCTCTCACTCTTCAGAACTGATTTTTCTGTACCACTTATTTAACACCAAATACAAGCTGTCTTGTGTCTATTTTAGCTTCCAGAAATAGACTATACATTTTCCAAGGACAAAGATTCAGTTCTTATCAGTTAGCATAATGATTTTTCAAAAAGTAACTGTTTCACTAACATTTTTTGTTCAGTAGATACAAGTATAACTTATGTAACTCAAAGTTATACTATACTATTGTGATTTCGTGGTTTCTAATATAATTTGGTTTCAATCCCCATTCCTGGCACAGATTTTTTTAAAACCTTGGACTTCCCTGAGTGATAAGAGAGATAAAAAGATGTAATTCATAACAAGCTCCAGTCAACAATACCTGAGTTTATGTTAATTACATGACTCTTGGAAAGCCGCTAAGGGTGGAGGCTGGTTGCCAAGAGAACCAACCACATTATTAGAAGATTGAAGTTTTCAGCCCCACCACCCAGCCTCCAGGGAGGGGAGAGGGGCTGGAGGTTGAATCAGTCACCAATCAATCACGCCTACTATAATGAAACCTCCATAAAACTCAAAAGATGGTATTTGAAGGGCTTTCTTGTTGGTAAACGTGCTGTGAGGCTGGTACACCTCGAGAGGCATGGAAGCTCCATGCTTCTTCGCCCATACCTTGCCCTATGTATCTCTTCTGTCGTGCTGTTCCTGAGTCATGTATTCTTCTATGACAAACCAGTAATCTATTAAGTAAACTGTTTTCCTGAGTGCTGTGAGCCATTCTAGCATATTAATTGAACCTGTGGAAGGGCTTGTAGGGACCTCTAATTTATAGTCAGTTGTTAACAACCTGGGCTTCTTATTGGCATCTGAAGTAGGGCAGTCTTATGGGACTGAGGCCTTAACCTGTGGGATCTGATGTTGTGTCCAGGTAGATAGTGTCAGAATTGAATTGAATTGTGGGATACCCAGCTTGTGTTTGCAGAGAATTGGAGAATTGCTTGATGTGGGGAAAAAACCCACACATTTGGTGAGTAGAATTGTCAGAAATGAACTGTGAGTGAAAATATATGACATACTGTAGTATACAAAGTTATACTCAAATTGGAATCTCTTTGAGTTCGAAAGTATTTATATAGTATGCCTCCCTGAGTTAGGAAAGGAGTCAGGCTTTCCACCGTTCCTCCTTTCTCTGTGGCAGTTAGAATTCTATTATCAAAAAAATTGTGTAGCCAAACTGGCAGTCACCAGCTTTTAGATATAAAAAGTTGGTCATGAGCAGTATTAGGTAGAAATAAAGTTTAGCCCCTAAATGTTTTTGTTTTATAGTGACACCACAGTGTTTTTCTTTTATATCAACACAGTGTGAAGATTTAAAAGATAAGCAAATGGGAGGGCAGAGTTCCATTATTTTCCCCTTCTAATCTGCACAAATGTTAAATATAACAGTGGAAACATTCAGGCCATTAAAATATGAGCATTGTATTTTAAAACCAGCCATGAGAATCCTGCCATCTGATAGACTTAATCTTTGAATAACTAAGGTGACATGTTCCCTGGTTCTACCCAACTCTACATGTCCTCAGCTACTGATGCTAAACTAGACCATGTGTCAGAATCAGTTTTGTCTGAGATGGCCTTAGGAAAACAAGTTAATCTTTGACACCTAGCTCTTACTCACTTTAGATCCTTATCCCTAATGAGTACTTTTTTCCCCCACAGGAGTGCTCCAATTCCAGAGTAGATTGGGAGTAGGGGAAGACAGACTCCAATCTTAGAAAAATCGGGTAGTGCACAAGTTATCAAGGCCTAGAGGCCAAGTACTTTTACTAGAAAGTTGGAGGGAACCCAACTACTTTTACTGGAAAGTTGGAGAACGATTAGCCGATTAACCTGATGCAGAGTAAAATGAGCTATGGACATTATGGGCCCTAAGTTTTTCCTGACAAAGGACAACATTGACCTGTTAGCTTTGGGCAAAGCTGAAGCTTCGTGTGAACTTTTAAGTTCACATCTGTAGGTAGTGGAAAGATTGAGCAGTCCACACTGATTTCGTTTCCCAGAATTTTTTGCTGCCATATTTCTCCTCACCCTACCTTCCCTCTACCTATACACATTCTCCATGGAAATCTACTTGATCTGTGTATGATCTTCTCAGTCAAAGGATCTCTGCTTTTAAAAGGGTATCAAGTAGTTAATCTGATAATACAACCAAGCACAGAACCCTATGCTCCTGCACAGAATGCATGCCCATGAAGCTGACCCTCTACATCAGTACAAGATATATAGTGAAAATCCTAGATGTCTGCTGCAACTAACACAACTTCTAATCCTGTCTTCTGTAAGAGCTCTTAAGAATACCTGTGCTTAGGGCTTCCCTGGTGGCGCTGTGGTTAAGAATCCTCCTGCCAATGCAGGGGACGTGGGTTCTCACTCCCTGGTCCGGGAAGATCCCACATGCTGCGGAGCAACTAAGCCCGTGTGCCACAACTACTGAGCCTGTGAGCCCAACTACTGAAGCCCATGCACCTAGAGCCCGTGCTCTGCAACAAAAGAAGCCAGTGCTCTGCAGCAAGAGAAGCCACCGCAATGAGAGGCCCACGCACCGCAAAGAAGAGTAGCTCCCACTAGCTGCAACTAGAGAAAGCCCGCGCGCAGCAAAGAAGACGCAATGCAGCCAAAAATAAATAAAACAAATAAATTTATTTTAAAAAAAGAGTACCTGTGCTTATTAAGGTTTTATTTGGAAAAGTATTTGATATCATAATTGTAAAGAGTTGTTATTAGCATATTTTCTCAGTCCAAATTAAAATGTTTAGTAATGTTAAAAATTCAGAGATCAGTATTGGTTAAACCATAATTTTTGTTATTTTTCTAAATAGATATAAATTCTGATTTTCTAAGGGGAAAAGTTATTTTTCAGTTCTGATAAAAGGGTAAAATTTTAATAAGTCTTAGGTCTTATTTTCTGTAAGTTAGTGACATTAGCTTGAATTATCATAGTTTCAATAGAACATTCTTTTGGCCTCATTAATAAAAAGTTATGTTTTAATGAAGGAACCCTAGTATTATGCCAAGTAACTGCTTCATTAGCTTGATCATCAATCACTAGACAAATAGGGGAAAAAAATTCACATTTATCAGACAAGCTTATGACTTTAGAACTTAAAAAGTACAGCAGTTAAGTTGCAATGTGCTTAATCAAGCTTGCTTAGTTTACATATTCTTATAATGTGGAAAGTGGAATTTGACCAAGGACCTTTCAATTGTTGACTTGAAAAAATGCACAACGTGAGAGTTGCGAGTTGTTTTATTTGGGGCAAAGTGAGGACTGCAGCCCGAGGAGGCGAGGAGAGGAGCCAGGATATATAGTTTTGCAACAAAGTGCAGGTAGTCCGGAACGTCAAAAGATTATTGCTAATTTAAAAAAAAACGAGGGGCTTCCCTGGTGGCGCAGTGGTTGAGAGCCCGCCTGCCGAGGCAGGGGACACGGGTTCGTGCTCCGGTCCGGGAAGATCCCACATGCCGCGGAGCGGCTGGGCCCGTGAGCCATGGCCGCTGAGCCTGCGCGTCCGGAGCCTGTGCTCCGCAACGGGAGAGGCCACAACACTGAGAGGCCCGCGTACCGCAAAAACAAACAAAAACCGAGATATCTCAATTTAAGGAATTTAGTGCTTTTCTATGTATGGGGAGATGCAAGAGTCTGGGCTTTCTGAATTCATTCCTTTGATATGCACCTCAGCTATCTGGGGCCAGTATCCTGTATTTTCACATCCTGAGTTTCCTCAGGGCGCACCGCAGGGAGTGGCTGCAGTCTGATGGCTGCTAGATGGCAGGTATTCTTTTCAGCCGAGATTCCTCAGGGCTCACAGGCTTACATTGGAGGGCTGCAATCCTTGATGACTGTGACATCCTTTGTTTATTGATATGGCAGGAAATATTCCATTTATAAATATTCCATCTGTCACAACCTATTCTGTTACAGCAGATTTAATACCCTTTCCTTAAAAACTTTACAACAGTGTAGAAAGTCTAACTTTATTATTTTTTTTAATTTCTGGCTGGGATTTTTAGAATGGCTACCTGATTAGTGGATGAAGTTGATGAACAGGCATTATTCTCACCCTGAAGTTCTTTGTAAAACAAATTAATGGCTATATAAATACAGAACTTAAGTTTCAACCCCCCTAAATTACTCTCTTAAATTTTACAACATATTCTTGGCCTTGAGAAATTGGATCACTGAATGAATTTGTTACTGAGTCCGAGCTCGCTCTGCTCACCGCACAACAGGTCAATAAATCGGGAGATGAGGTGTTAGGCAAGGAATATGGCTTTATTTGGAAAGCCAGCAGACAGAGAAGATGGCGGACTAGAGTCCCCACAAAAACCATCCTTCGGGGGTCTGGATGCCAGTTTCTTGTACAGAATCAGATAGGGAAATAAAGTAAAAAGGCAGAATAGTGAGGGAGAGGCGGGGAGGAAGTAAAGTAAAAAGGGCTTCAGTCTTGCAAAACATCTGGAATGGCCAGCCTCGTGGAGGGGATGCGTTAATTCTTTCTTGCAGCCATTCACAGGTGGGTAGGGTTCCCTGAGGCAGGCCATTATGTATGATTGTAATAACAAAAGCAACGAAAAGGAAAGGCTAAAGTCAAAGAAACAGATCCAGGGTGGAGTCAAAATTGGCTCTTCCCTGTTAACAAAATCTCTTTTCACACTACCCTCTCTCTAGCAGTCTTCTGTGTGCCAGATGGAGATAACACAGTTAGCAAAGCAGACCAAAATCCTTGCCTCATGAAACTTAAACAGTAGAGAGAATGAGGCAGGCAATAGACAAAAATATATAAGTAAAATTTTGGTATGTTACGTGTGGTTAAGTACAAGGGAAAAAGATAAAGCAGAGAAGAAATATAGGAAGTCCAGAGTAGGATTGGGGATAGAGGAGGATTGTAATGCTAAACAGGATGAAAGGAAGTCCTCTGAAAAGGTGACTAAAGAGAAACCTGGAGAAAGAAAAAGAGTATGAGCCATTGAATACCAGGGGAGGAGCATTCCAGGCAAGAGGGAACTGCAAATGCAAAGTCCTGGTGTGTTCAAGGTTCCGCAAGAAAATTAGAAGACTAGAAAGGAGTGAGCAGGTGGGAGTCCAATAGGAGACAAGGTAAGAGAAAGAGTGAGGTGAGGGTGGAGAGAGTCCTGAGGAGAAGGGTACAGGTTTCAATGACATAGGTCATCGTAAGCTATTTTGGAAACTTTTACTCTAAGTGAGCTAACAATCCGTTGGAGGCTTTGGAGCAGAGGGGTGACGTGATCTCTTTTATTAAGATCTGACAGAAGTGGGGCAAGAAGCAGAAGCAGGACGACCAGATACGATGCAATAGCAATAGTTCAGGTAAAAGAAGATGATGACTTGGACAAGAGCAGTAGCAGAGGAGGTGATAAATGGTCAGATTCTGAATATAGAATAAAGAGCTCCTGAATATATTTAGCTTGTCATTGATTGTTTTTTTAAATAATTATTTGTGTTATACATTTCCATGGTAAAATGCTATGATCATTTCTCATTTCTTTATTCTCCTACCACATAATGTTATTGGCTGCATAGTACAGTTTGGATATAGCATAATTTAGCCATTGTATGTTTAGAACAATTTATTTAACCGTCCTCTGTTGGTAACTGTCTAAGCACTTTCCAGTTTTCCTCTATCATAAATACCACTAAAATGAACATCTTCATTGTTCTATCTTTGCTAATATAATTACTACATAATTTAGAAATCTCTGTTGATTTTAGGAATGACTCTGCTTAAGGAGAACTAGAAAGGAGAAACTACAAAGGCAGAAACTAGAAAAGCAGAGCTATTACTATAAACCAGCAACCTAGATTGGTATTTTTTCAGCCATAACCATAGAAAGATTATCTACATCAGATGCACATTGATAGTTTAAAGGACACCAAAAATAGTTGAATATGAAATATTTATAAATTCTTGCTCAAGATTGAATAAATATTCTTGTATTTTGGAATTTGTTTTCTATTTCTGATAACCTTAATTATTACTAGGAACAGATGACCAGTTACAAGAACTGTCACCATTTTAACATTCTACATGAACTGTGGCCAGGATGGATTTCTGGCACCTGAGCTTTCACATCCATCTGTTTATAGGGCACTATGCCCATTCATGAGATTTATGCCAGTTTCAGAAAGTCATGTGTAAATCAAGATAGGCAATGTATATATTTTTTAATTAAAAAAAATTTTTTTTTTGGCTGCCTTGGGTCTTTGTTGCTGCGCACGGGCTTTCTCTAGTGGCGAGCTGAGGCTACTCTTGGTTGTGGTGTGTGGGCTTCTCATTGCGGTGGCTTCTCTTATTGCAGAGCATGGGCTCTAGGCCCACAGGCTTCAGTAGTTGCAGCGTGCAGTCTCAGTAGTTGCAGCATGTGGGCCCTAGAGCACACAGGCTTCAGTTGTGGCGTGTGGGCTCAGTAGTTGCGGTGCGTAGGCTCTAGGGTGCGCGGGCTTTGGTAGTTGTGGCATGCGGGCTAAATAGTTGTGGCTTGTGGGCTCTAGAGTGCAGGTTCAGTAGTTGTGGTGCATGGGCTTAGTTGCTCCATGGCATGTGGGATCTTCCTGGACCAGGGATCTAACCCGTGTCTCCTGCATTGGCAGGTGGATTCTTAACCACTGCGCCACCAGGGAAGTCCCGGCAAATGTATATTTTTGAGATATAAATCATCTGTTGTTTAATCTCTTTGAGTTATGTTTTTAGAAAGAATTTAGCCACTTACTGATTTGAGATAACTTTAATTAGGCATGTGTAGAAAGCAAAATATAAGCAAAAATTTAACTTTGCTAAGTAATACTAGGCTTCTTCAGCGTGAAAAAGTTGAAATTAGAAAAAGCATTATAACAAATCCCTGAAAAAAGTTTTGAATATACTATTTGAGGGAGAGAAACTAACATTTATTTGGTACATGTTATGTGCAAGGTGCTTTTACATAATTTGTTTATATAACTCTCATAATAATCCTGTGGAATAGGGATCATTATCCCTATTTTGCAGATAAGAAACTGAAAGAAATGACCTACCTAAGATCACACATAGGAAATACCAAGATCATTTCAAGCCAGTTCTGACTCCTAAACTCATGTTTTCTCAGCTCTACACACTATGTAAATGGTTAGAATCTAAATATTAGGGCAAATTTCCAAATCTGTGATGTTGATTGAAGATGGTTTTTAGAAGTTAAAAAAATAACCAAACAAACAAATTATTGCTTTACTCTTAAAACTCAACTAAATATTCCAAGGTAAGTATGAGGATGTAAATTAGCTCTCATTATCAGGAGGGCAATACCAAACAACAATTAGTTATTTTTGCTGTTAAGAGAATACTTAGACAAAATATTTAAGAGAAAAAAATAATCTGATGATCTGTTTGCTTGTCTGTAGATCAATGATTTCCAAACTTAAAAAAAAAAATTTAGAATAGCTGTTTCTCTTCCTCAAACTAAGCTATGTAAAACAAATGAGAAGGGTTGAAGCAAGGGTGCAAGTGGGAGGTAGAGGCTGTTTGCTCCCTGCCCATTTTCCTCTCCCATTTCCCCTTGTAACCTCTAATGGAATACTTATAAATCACAGGACTTAGAATGACATTTAAAGCCCATGTTGTGGCTGGAACACTTGGTTAATTGGCTTACTTTTTCAATATTTAACTGATTTATTTTGGTTACCTACTGATCACAATAAAAATGTGACTTGAAAGTGATGGGAAATTTCCTGCAGCAATGGCTAAGAACTTTTTATTTTATACAGAATTTTCTTTCTTTATTTCTCCCAGTCAGAATCAACTAATTCATCTTTGAAATGTTTTTTGAACCTCAACTGAATGCTAGACACTAAGCTGGTTCCTACCTTCAGGAAGCTTAGATTCTAGTTGAGAGAGACAAATAATAAAGAAGTGAAAAAAAATCAATTTATGCTGTAAAGAAAATACATACTTTTAATAAAGAATGGTTATGGTCTATTGGACTACTTTATTTTTGTCTTATTGGTAAAAGTTATTTGTATTGGGTTGAATGTGTTCCCCAGAAGTTAATATGATATAGAAAAATGAGCATTGAAGTTGTCAAAAATTTGGGGTTCTGTTCCCTGCTCTGCAATTTACCAGCTCACTTAAATCACCGAATCTTTCTGAGTCAGTATAAAAACATTTGCCATGCCTGTGGGATTGGTGTGAAGATCAAATATGAAATAAGCTAATGTATATTAGAGTGCTTTGTAAAGTCTCATATATGATACTTGCCATGTATATATATATATATAAACTTTACAATCACACTTCCATAAAACATAATGGTATATATAAAATCGAATATTTGGACCATCTGATGTAATAGGAAGTCATAGGGAAATTGTTTTTGAATAAGTTTTAATAACCCAGACTGCTAATTACCTGGTTCAAGTTTGTCAGATCTCTACATGAATTGATTTGGGAAAACGTAACAACTATTTGCTTTTTTATTTTCTTTGATCTTGTTTTTATAATTTACCTCTCCTCAGTTCTAGATTTTTTACTTTTAGCTCTTTCCTTAGAATTTCTTACATGTCGCATATCTTTGTCTAGGGATTCTCCTTTAACAAGAATTATCTAAATAGCATGTTAAAGTGTGAAGAATTTATTAGAAAGAAAAATGTGGAAGGCTTTTCTCACCAGTAACCACTTACTAATTACTCTATAACCAATGGAAAAAAAGTTGTGGGGAGAGGTTGGGTAGGAGAGAGTGGGTAGTAATATAGCCTGTTCAGCTTTACTTTGGAGTGCCACCTGCTGGTAAATTAAGTCCAGTAGTGTTTGGCAAACAAAAATAAGAATTATTTTGGAAGATAAGAACAATCAACTTGTTTTATATAAAGCAGACACTAGTTATTTGAATCACTGTAGAAAATGATTTGATTTAGTAACTGAATAATTCAATTATTAAAGAGATTTTTTTTTTTTTTTTTTTTTTTGCCGTACGCTGGCCTCTCACTGTTGTGGCCCCTCCTGTTGCGGAGCACAGGCTCCGATGCGCAGGCTCAGCGGCCATGGCTCACGGGCCCAGCCGCTCCGCGGGATGTGGGATCTTCCCGGACTGGGGCACTAATCTGTATCCCCTGCATCGGCAGGCAGACTCTCAACCACTGTGCCACCAGGGAAGCCCTATTAAAGAGATTTTTCTCAAAGCTTTTTTGGGGGGAATTTCTTTATTCTAAATACTGAACTCTAATCAGAAAAACCAAAAATATGTATTGAAGGTCCATTATGTTAGTTCATTAGTCAAATATTTAAGTGTTTAAGTATCATACTGTGCTAGAGATGGGATGCAGTGGTAAAAGGAGCAGATAGAATCTCCCTTCATGAAACTTAGAGTTAAGACTAAAAAAATAAAATGACAAACAGATTGCTAAAAGAGGCTATGAATAAAACAAGGAGGAGAGAGAGAGAGAGAGAGAGAGAATATTGGGTAGTCGAGGGAAGAAACTTTGGATGAGACTTTGAGGAAAGGCATTTCTGATAAGACCTTTAAGCACTTGTTCTTTGCTACATTCCCAGAGCTGAACACAATGCCTGGTACATAGTCAGTGTTTAGTGAATGTTCGTTGAATAAAAGGATAGATGACGCAGTATGATAACCTTGAACAGAGCTGAAACATCATTAGCTTTTCTTTTTGTTCTGGTCATAGGTACATGGGTCAGGCTGGCCGAATGATACAAAAATGTGGTAGGAAAGAGAGTGCAGAAAAACTACTGAAAATGTATATAGCATAATCTTTTTCCCTTTGAGCTGGGCCAGTTGATAAAATCCAATTCAGGTTCAAAGATTGATGAGAATGGCAAGTCAGTTCAAGGCTACTTTCACTTCAGTTTACTGCTAAACTACCAAACAAGCAGTGCTAGGGATACAAATAAGGATACAAATGTGTAGATGCCACTCCCTAATACCTTCCTTGTACTTCATAAATGCCCAAGTTCGGTAACTGAAGCAGCCCATGAGGAATCAGATCAAAGAGTTTCAGAACTGCAGACCTTTGTAACGTTAGACTGAGTAAGAGGTCATACTTAAGGATCTATTCCACTACCATAAAAATTTATTTTTACCCTACAGCAATATCTTTATGTTTGTTTCCTGCTGCATCATCTACCCTACACTAGACCTGTAGGCCTACCAAACCTTCAGTGAAGTTAAAGCTAATTGGAGAGCTAAGAGTAAGAAGCAAGCTTACACGGAATAATTAAGTGCTAGCTTATAACTGTGATAAGAATTTAATGAGAAGGAAGGGAAACATCTGTTTTATGACCTAACTCTTGTGAAACTGGCTCCCATTGACAGCCTTTTGCTTTTCATTCAGTAGACCCAGCTATCGTGCATATCTTTTTTCCACACATAAACATATACAAATAACACGTCTACAAATACAATCTATAAGTATTGATAAGTCTCCTTTTTCAATAAGAGAATGCTGAATTTTAGTTGGGTGCATTATGGTCCAGCTAAAAGGCTACATTTCCTAGCCTAGAGCTCTGCTAAGAGTGGCCATATGATGAGTATTTGCCAATGAGATTTAAGAAGTATTGTGTGATATTTACGGAAAATCTTGAAAGAAGGAGTGTGTATCTATTCTTTCCCTTCTTCCATCTTGCTGCTTGGAATACAGTTGTGGTGACTGGTGCTCCAAAACTGGTATTGGACCAAGAGTTCAAAAGCTATACCTAACGGCTATACCTAAGGCTATACAGCAGAAAACTGGAAGGATCTTTGTATGGTGTAGAGCTACCATACCAGCCTTGGACTGACTGTCTCTTGACTTCTCTTTCATGAGCAAGAAAGAAGCATCTGTTTTGTTTATGATATTGCTCTTCAGAGTCACTCTCTGCTGAACTTCATCCTAACCAGTTTGGTGAGAATGTAGATTTTGTTTTCATGATGGGTGGAGGAGAAGGCAACATTTCACACCACACAACAAACTTAATCTTTTCATTATACAAGTTCTCTCTCTAGTCTCTTCCCAAATCCAAATTCTCTTTAGACCCTCTCCCCAGACCCGAACCACCTGTAATATTTTTTTTTTCCTTTCTTGGAGTCCCACTTCCATATCTCTTATCCTATAATGACACTTGGGTGGGCATTCTACTTGCTTCAGCCCTTCTTCAGGGGTTTTTTACCTGTGAAGAGGGACAACTATTTTACCTGAGCCTTTGCTCAGTGAATACTTTGAGTATTGTGCAGTCTGCCAGAAGATGATAGTAGCATTAAGATCAACAACAACCCACTTGATTAAGTGCTCACTATGGGCAGTCACTTAATTCTCACAACCCTATAAAGTATTATCCTATTTTACAGAGAGGGTAAGTAATCTGCCTGTGGCGGAAATGGCTAGCTGTCTACCCAGAATTCATGCTCCTCCTTCTCTAGAAATGGAGTTTTCATTGAGAATTTACCATCCAGCATAGACTACATACATATTCATAACTGTTGTATCTTCCTAATATATTGATCCTTTATCATTATTGAAGTATCTCTTTTTGTCCCTAGTAACACTCCTTTTCTTGAAGTTTATTTTGTTTGATATTAATTAACAACTCCTGCTTTCTTGTGTTTACTGTTTGCATGGGATACCTTTACCTTTTTTACTTTAAATCTATTTGTCCTTGTATTTAAAGTGCATCTCATGTAGACAGTATATAGTTAGTACTTGATTTTTACCATTCTTGTAATCTCTGTCTTCTGATTGGAGTGTTTAGTTTGCTTTAATATAATTGCTCATTTGGCTGTATTTAGGTCTGCCATTTTGCTGTTTTCCATTTATTTCATTGATTTGTTTTTGTCCTTCTGTTCCTCATTTCCTTCCTTCTTTTCTGTTGACTGTTTTAAAATATTTCATTTTAATTCCTCTGTTGACTTTCTAACTACTATTCTTTTCATTATTTTTTAGTTTCTCTAGGGTTTAAAAAATGCATCTTTAGGGTCTTCCCTGGTGGCGCAGTGGTTGAGAGTCCACCTGCCGAGGCAGGGGACGCGGGTTCGTGCCCCGGTCCGGGAGGATCCCACATGCCGTGGAGTGGCTGGGCCCGTGAGCCATGGCCGCTGAGCCTGCACGTCCGGAGCCTGTGCTCTGCAACGGGAGAGGCCACAACAGTGAGAGGAAAAAAAAAAAAAAAAATGCATCTAACTTATCCTAATCTGCTTCGAGCTATATTGAATTACTCCAGATAAAATATAGAAAACTTGCAGTAGTATAATTGCATTTATCTCTTTTCTTTAGTGCTATTACTGTCATATATATTACATTTATATTTGTTGTAAATTCATCGATACAGTGTCATAATTTTTTGCTTTAAAAAGTCATACATCTTTTAAATAGGGGAAGAAAAGAAAAAATTATATTTTTTTACACTTACACATATATTTACTGTTTGTTCTATTTAAGCATAACTTCACTATACTACCAAGAATCTTGAAATATTTATTTATTTATTTATTTATTTATTTATTTATTTATTTTCTGTACGCGGGCCTCTCACTGTTGTGGCCTCTCCCGTTGCGGAGCACAGGCTCTGGACACACAGGCTCAGCAGCCATGGCTCACGGGTCCAGCCGCTCCGCGGCATGTGGGATTTTCCCGGACCGGGGCACGAACCTGTGTCCCCTGCATCGGCAGGCGGACTCTCAACCACTGCGCCACCAGGGAAGCCCGAACTATTTATATTTTTAAACCAGTAATTGCATAGGAGTTTTTATGGCAATAATTAGAGATGAGGATAATATTTTATAATCATTTTTTTCTCACTGTTTCTTATAATTAAAATTTGAAATAATTTAAATGTCTAAAAATAGGAAAATCATTACATAAATTATGCTACATACATAGGACAGATAAGCACCTTTTTTTAGGATATTGGTTAACTGAGACACATATGTATATAATTAATATATAACATTGTTATAGTTTTTAGGGAAAAAATGACTGAAAAGAAGTACACCTACTTATTAACAGTGGTTCTCTCTGGCTCATAGATTATTTGTTTGGACTACTACCTTTTGCTTATTTATACTTTTCTGTTTTTTCTAACTTTTTACAACAAATCTATGTTTTTTTTAATAATCAGAAAAAAAGTACAATGAGAAAGAATTCAAGATTAGGGAGGTCATATAAACACTGGTCAGGATTGTTGAAACTAATTAATCATAGTATTAATAATAAATAATTTTCATAAATATATTTATCAACTTGAATTCAGGTTAATGTATATCTTTAGTATGGCATAGAATGTAAGAAGGCAAATTGTGGCAAGAGGCATATGAATTTATATATTATTCAGTATATTAAAGCTTATTCCATTGGTAGGCTTTCTTTAAAGGTGTGACTTAAAGATTGCTGCAGGTCCCTAAGTGTCTCAAAGTATCTCCCTCACCGGTTGCATCAGCCCTTAAAATTCCTATGAAGCATCCTCTTTTGTTTAAAGTTCTTTTGTCTTTCTTCCAATGAAACCTACCTTATTTCATATAGAAAGTTAGCCCCCATTGACACATAAGCATCGGTTACTGTATGAGACTCAGGACATTCTGATGAATATTTTGGCAGTCTTGATAAAGACCTACATCTATAGAGATGACAAGAGCAGGGCAATTCTAGGCAGGATTCTGTGGTGGGGTATCCTGGACAGTTCAGTGTAGTGAGTACTTTGTAGGGTTAGTAGGTAGATAGAAGGGAGAGAAAAAGGAGAGAGAATACAAAATGTGGATGCAAGAGTCATTCAAAATGTATTTATTTAGTGGGCTTGTATTTAGTTATTAAGCCTGTATCCTCCTTTAAGTGGCATTTATCAGTGACCATTTACTCCCATGGTCCCTTGCTGCTTGCTCCTTCTTTGAGATAGACATCAAAGTCCTTTACCTAAGTAACATATGTTTATTATTTTGCCTTTCACACCTTCAAATTCCAAAGGGTTGCCTCAGTAATTAAAGAAATTAATACCTCCCACTAAAAGGACATAGTGAGTGAACCATACCCAGGAAAAATATATATACTAGTTAATCAAGGCCTTCTGGAGACTGTACATCTTCTTGCTTGGCTGTCACACATGCTGACAACTCTTTACGATGGAATCGAAAGCCAGATGTTTGTGGATGTTTGTGCTAGATGGACCTTTCAGAGGCTTGTAAATCAAGTTGTATTGGCAGCCTCTGTTCAGTCTTCTATAGGATCAGTCCAAAGGAAAGAAGTTTTAAAAACATACAGAAAGTCAGAGATTCAGAATATGTAGAGATGTGATAAATTTAAATCTGTTTCATTGTACAGATGAAAAAATTCAGGTCTTGGCAACTTGATTGTCTTACCCAAGATTATCACTAATTAATAGCAGAGCCAGGATTAGAACCCAGGTCTCTTAGTTGCAAATCTAATGGGTTTCCCACAATATCAAGTTGCCTCAAGTCTAGGTATTAGATACACACCTTCAAAGCCCACAAAAACACCAAACAAAGCAAGTCAAAAAGCCAAAAGCATGGGGCTTCCCTGGTGGCGCAGTGGTTGAGAGTCCGCCTGCCGATGCAGGGGACACGGGTTCGTGCCCCGGTCTGGGAAGATCCCACATGCCGCGGAGCGGCTGGGCCCGTGAGCCGTGGCCGCTGAGCCTGCGCGTCCGGAGCCTGTGCTCCGCAACGGGAGAGGCCACAGCAGTGAGAGGCCCGCGTAACGCAAAAAAAAAAAAAAAAAAAAGCCAAAAGCGAGATCCTGCAAGTCTGACATCAAACAAGGGGGGGGATAAAATGTGTAAACATTAGGTGGAATAGAATCTCAAGCCATGTTGCCTTTTATAAAAAGTAGATTATATCAACTGTATTAAATGATTGTTTCCTACTAAAACTGCTAAACAAAAGAAGGGAGTATAGGTTGCTACTTATTTGGGCCCTGAGACATTTTTTGATATGATATGATGTACATCATTTGAAATCTGGCTTCAACTAATTTGGGCAATAGTTATTAGCCACAGACAAAGAGTAAGAATGAGGCTATTGTGTCAAGATGCCTGGCTGAGTGCCAAAGGAGTCAGAATAAGGTCATGTTTATTCTATTGGACATTTTATTCCTTATCTAGACTCTTAAGAAGTCAAAGAGCATGATAATGAAGTACATTGGTGACCTAAATTGGGAGGCATTGTCAATGTGAATTAGGAAAGAAAAGTGAAATAAGTAAATACAGTTTAGACATATATACCAGGGAAGATACAGCAAGACTTCACTTCAAAAGAAACCTAACAACAGCTTGGGATGGAAATATGTTCCAGAAATTCTAAGGATAGGAAAGTCATAGAAAATGATAATGACTGAAAAAGAAAAGGGGACTTATAACTGTTTGCAAAATGATTGAAGGTTATAATACAGAATAGAGAAAAATACACCCCAAACAAAAAGGTGTAACTATGCACTTAAATACATTTATATAAACCTTTCATCTCAAAACCTATGAATAAAAATATTTCTGTTATTATATTGGCGATATAAACATTTTTGGTGTGGAAGTGGAGATGGTATCAAAATAACCAAGTAAAGAGATGAGTTGCACATAAAAGGCACTGTGAGTGCAATGTGAAGGTGTTGGTAATATCCTCAGGATTCCGTGTAAATTAAAGACAAAAGAGGAAGAATTGAAAAGAGAGAGAAAAAGAAGGAAATTGCTGTTTCTGCCTTCTCTTTTCTATTATGCTTTTTTTCTCTGCTGCTTCATTGAGAAAAAAATAAACAGAATTTTCTTCCTTATCCTTGTCAATTTCTAGGTCTGGAAAAGAGTAGCCAGGTCGCTGTTAAAACACATGGCAAGGTGGTGAAGCTGAGGCTCCCTCTATAATCCTAGGAGCATTCTTGATGTCTCAGGGAACCAGAGCCAGTAGTGTTCAATGTTTATCATCCTCCCACATTTTTGGAATTTGTAGGGTTAGAATCCTTTCAAAGTTCCTTATCAGAGAATATAGCAGTCTGTTCTCTGCTGTATAAGTAACGTCATAATGAAATTCAACACATGTGATTGCTATGTAATGAGATTCTTTCAGAAATCATATGCCATTGGACCAGAGGTGGATCTTCCCTACACAGCTGGATGGAGGTGTGCCCTTTTGGCACATACTTTTATTCCAAGGTGGAAGGAACCCATTAAAGATTGCAAGAGATGTTTAAATTGAAGGCTCACTTACCCAGAAATATTAAAGGATCCAAATACACAAATTCTCACTAAGCGGCAGGTATGTAGGGATTTAATTGTTCTGCAGAAGTATAAGAGAAATGATAGGTGTGACGTATGATAAGTAAAAAAGGAACAGAATTATAAGAAAACATACTTTAGCATGATTTTTAGTAAACATCCATCCAGCCTTCAGTTCTAAGAGGACCATCTGCCTTATAACGAAGTAGTTATTATTTACAAGTCAGGATTGCTGGGAGCTTAAAAACAACTTCAGATGATCTCCCAGGAGAAGAGTTAGGAATGACCTGGATACCAGATTTTTCCTATCTCTATTCTGAAAGTCTGCCTGCTTAAAAATTTCAGATGTAACATAGCATCAGAAATGCACTACTTTTCCTCAACCAGCACATATGCGGCTTGTGATTATTTTCTTAGACCAGAACACTATTTTGATAGAGAGCACTGTGTCAACATTACTTTACATCACTATATCCTTCCATGAACCAATCCAGGGACTCCCAAACGACATCCTCCTTCTTTTGCCTACTCAGTTCTGTGTATCTGAAACATTTAGCTTAAAAAGAAACTCAAGAAAAGGCCACAACTCTTCAGAATTCTAGAACGGTATTGTATGTGCTGTCAGAGCAGTAAAAGGCACGCCAGTGTCTGTGATGGCACAGTGGTGATTATAAAGAATTTTTTGAATGCATCAGATAAAAATCATCATTGAAAGAACTGATTTATATTCAAAGACCTTCAAATAAGTGCTTTATGGCTGAGAGAAACCTGTTTCTGATACAACTAATATTTTTGAGATTTTTTTTATGGGTACCTGCTACATGGGCCAGGCACTATTTATTTCATTTCAGTCTCACTAAATGCCAAGTATTGCACTTACGCTGGGGACACAAAGTGAATAAAATGTACTCATTGCCATCAAGAGGCTCACAGTCTAGTAAGGGAGAGAAATTCCAAATAGATAGTTACATTCAACAACAATATGGTAAGTGTAAGGAGAGAAGCAAGAGTTGAGGGCTGTGGACGCACATAGGAGGCGTTGGGCAAGGTTTTCTGCAGAAGTGACTTTTGAAACAAGTCTTGAAAAAGACTGGAGAGAAGCAGCAGCTTGAGCTAGGGCCAAGGGCTGAGAACAAATGCTTGAGTGGCGCTAGAGAATAGAGCAAGATGTTGGGGGGTTGGGGGTTGGGAATGATGGCTGAAAATTGGGCAGAGTCCAGGTCATTCAAGGCCTCGTGTGACACGTTAAGGAGCTTTCCTAGCAAATACTTGATAGAATATTTTATTCCTAGCCGGAGAATTCTATGGGAAAAGAATTTTGGAAAACATTGGATCAAAAAGACTTCTTTAATGTAGAGTCTCTTAGAAACTTAAATATGCTAATATGTATTGTGACTCTTCAAAACAAGGGTATACCATATAGTTTCTGACCATGAAACACTTATGAAAGATCATCTTTGGGGACTAGAGTTCTGAGAAGCACACTTGGGAAGTAATGTACAAATCTCTGGGGGATCATTAAGAATTTTAAATAGATCGATGATATGGATAGGTTTACATTTTAGACACACTGACAGCATTTCAGACCTCTCCAGCAGCAGTGTAGGAGACAACTGTAGGAGGACAAAATTGATGGCAGAGAGATAAGTTAGGAGACCATTGTTCCAGGGGAGCGAAAATGAGGGTCTGCACTTAGGTAGTAGAAGGAAGATATGGATTTTTAAAATGTTTAGGAGGTTAGAGTGACAGAACTTGATCACTGATTAAATGTAAAGAGAATGAGGGATAGGAAGTATTCAAAGTTTCTAATATGGGTGATCGAGTGGATGGGATACGAACAATTAAGTAATTATAAGAGGAGGGTTTGGGGTAGGGAAGATACCATGAATTTAGTTTTGGGCAAGTTGAGATTGAGGAAGTCTATGTCATATCTGGTAGAGATTTTAGGAGATAAATGGATATGAGAGTGAAACTCCTGTTAAATACCCAGATTTGGTAGTCAACCGCATATAGGTGTAGTTAAAATTATGACAGTATTAGAAATCAAGTAGTATTAGGGGAAATATGGACAAAGGATGGGAGCCAGGGGGAATTTGTTTACATACATAACAACTTCAAAACCTTGAGTCAACTCAAACCATAAACACACGTTGCTATTTAAAACACCAACAACACAATATTAGGTCTATTTCAGTGATGATTTTGGATCTACATTAAGTTCATCTCTTTTCTTTCTTAGACTTTATATAGATTTATATCAAATATTTTAACAAGCATTCTCCATTCCCACTCCAATTAAATTACCAGAATTTTAATTTTTTTTAAACTTAGAAGTGCTTTCTCCCTTTTAGTTACTCTTTGAAAATAGAGAGATTCAGTAGCAAGTAGAGGTTTAAACTGAGGCTGTCATATTCAAACCTTTGATTTTGCAGATTGCTAGTGGTGGCTCCAAAATTTCAACAAGGGCTTGGGGAGGCCATCTGGTTGAAAGAAGGTGCTAAGGCAAGGCTTATGTAGGATATTTTTTAAACTAAGATTAAGCATTTATTTGGGGATATTGGGGGTCAATGAAAATTATGCATGGAGTGAAAGGAGCTAAATTTTCCATAGAGCCTCCACTTGGTCCCATGACTGCTCTTTCACATAATTAAATGTGTGGTAATTAAAATTGCCAGCTGATATTAAAATTAACCCTCTAAGTAACTAACAATATGTCAATCTGAAAAATGTCTCCTACAACTAAATTGTGCTACACCACATCTTTGTCGTATATTTATTAACCTAATTTATATTTTTGATTAAATTACCTATCAGCATTCTGTTCTTTAGTACATTGAAGTTGCTTTTTTAAAAAAATTTTATTGGAGTATAGTTGATTTACAATGTTGTGTTAGTTTCTGTTATACAGCAAAGTGAATCGGTTATACATATACATATATCTACTCTTTTTTAGATTCTTTTCCCATATAGGTCATTACAGAGTATTGAGTATAGTTCCCTGTGCTATACAGTAGGTCCTTATTAGTTATCTATTTTATATATAGTAGTATATATATGTCATTCCCAATCTCCCAATTTATCCCTCCTCCCCCTTCCCCCTGGTAACCATAAGTTTGTTTTCTACATCTGTGACTCTTTCTGTTTTGTAAATAAGTTCATTTGTATCATTTTTTTTAGATTCCACATATAAGTGATATGATATTTGTCTTTCTCTGTGTTACTTCACTTAGTATGATAATCTAGGTCCATCCATGTTGCTGCAAATATTATTATTTCATTCTTTTTTATGGCTGAGTAATATTCCATTGTATATAAGTACCACCTCTTCTTTATCCATTCATCTGCCGATGGACATTTAGGTTGCTTCCATGTCTTGGCTCTTGTAAATAGTGCTGCTATGAACATTGGGGTACATGTATCTTTTTGAATTAGAGTTTTCTCCAGATATATGCCCAGGAGTGGGATTGCTGTATTATGTGGTAGTTCTATTTTTAGTTTTTTAAGGAAACTCCATACTGTTCCCCATAATGGTTATACCACTTTACATTCCCACCAACGGTGTAGGAGGGTTCCCTTTCCTCCACACCCTCTCCAGCATTTATTGTTTGTAGACTTTTTGATGATGGTCTTTCTGACTGTTGTGAGATGCTACCTCATTGTAGTTTTGATTTGCATTTCTCTGATAATTAGTGATGTTGAGCATCTTTTCATGTGCATTTTGGCCATCTGTATGTCTTCTTTGGAGAAATGTCTATTTAGATCTTCTGCCCATTTTTTGATTAGGTTGTTTGTTTTTTGGACATAGAGCTGTTTGTATATTTTGGAGATTAATCCCTTGTCAGTTGCTTCATTTGCAAATATTCTCCCATTCTGTGTTGCCTTTTCATTTTTTTAATGTTTTCCTTTGCTGTGCAGATATTTTTAAGTTTAATTAGGTCCCATTTGTTTATTTTTGTTTTTATTTTCATTACTCTAGGAGGTAGATCCAAAAAGATATTGCTGCAATTTATGTCAAAGGGTGTTCTGCCTATATTTTCCTCTGAGAGTTTTATAGTGTCTGGCCTTACATTTAGGTCTTTGATCCATTTCAAGTTTACTTTTGTGTATGGTGTTAGAGAGTGTTCTAATTTCATTTTTTTACATGTAGCTGTCCAGTTTTCCCAGCACCACTTATTGAAGAGACTGTCTTTCTCCGTTGTATATTCTTGCCTCCTTTGTCATAGATTAGTTGACCATAGGTGCATGAGTTTACTTCTGGGCTTTCTATTCTGTTCCATTGATTTATATTTCTGTTTTTGTGCCAGTACCATACTGTTTTGATTACTGTAGCTCTGTTGTATAGTCGGAAGTCAGGGAGTCTGATTCCTCCAGCTCTGTTTTCCTTTCTCAGGATTGCTTTGGCTATTCAGGGTCTTTTGTGTTTCCATATAAATTTTAGAATTTTTTGTTCTAGTTCTATGAAAAATCCCATTGGTAATTTGATAGGGATTGCATTGACTCTTGTAGATTGCCTTGGGTAGTATATTCATTTTGACAATATTGATTCTTCCAATCCAAGAAACATAGTATATCCTTCCATCTGTTTGTGTCATCTCTGATTTCTTTCATCAGCGTCTTATAGTTTTCAGAAAAGAGGTCTTTTGTCTCTTTAGGTAGGTTTCTTCCTAGGTATTTTATTCTTTTTGATGTGATGGTAAATGGGATTGTTTCCTTGATTTCTCTTTCTGATCCTTTGTTGTTAGTGTATAGGAATGCAAGAGATTTTTGTGTATTAATTTTATATCCTCCAACTTTACCGAATTCACTGATGAGCTCTAGTCGTTTTCTGGTGAAGTTGCTTTTTAAGAGCACTGTGGTAGAACTTTAAAATACAGTCATCCGGGCTTCCCTGGTGGCGCAGTGGTTGAGAGTCCGCCTGCCAATGCAGGGGACGTGGGTTCGTGCCCCGGTCCAGGAAGATCCCACGTGCCGTGGAGCGGCTGGGCCTGTGAGCCATGGCCGCTGAGCCTGCGCATCCGGAGGCTGTGCTCCGCAACGGGAGAGGCCACAACAGTGAGAGGCCCGCGTACTGCAAAAAAATAAAAATAAATAAAATAAAATACAGTCATCCATGGCAAAACATAGCTTTGCTTGATACACTGTTGGCTCTCAGACTTTATATTGTAGATATTAAAATTTTTATATAACTATCTAAATCCTTTGTGAACAGAATCAGAGTATAAAAATTAGTAAGTAAGTATACTGATTCTGATTAATAAAATAAATTATTTATCTAATTCACTCATGTTGTAAATGACATACTTTCGTGTTTGTGTGTTGCAAGTTTATGTTATCTGAATGTGAAAGAGTATTAAGGAAAACAGAACAAACTTAAAAAATAAAATAATGACATATTCTGTGTATATATCAGTTAACAGAGTAGTTAAATAGATTATACTTCATTGATTTGAAGAATTAAAACAATTAGTTTCTTTGCACAGAGTTTTCTTCCCAAGAGTAATGTAGGCATTAAAAAAATTTGTCTTGTCATGTAGTTATTGTAACTTTGGAAAAAGCGGAGGCAGTATCGCTGGTGTATATACTTACTCCAAATACAGCTTTGCAGAAGGCAGGTTTGTCTGGAATCCTTGCAATGGGTACAATTAAGTTGAAGCTTAATGAAGTCAATGTGGTTTTCAGTGCCCAGGTTCATGATCAAAACAATGTTTATTGTGATGTGCTGAGAATGGTTAATGCATGGCCTGCACATTAGTGCAAGGGATGATGTTTAGTTAAAGGGATAAAGCAATAGCAACACTTAATATTTCCAAAGACTGTTTTCTTTCAAAGAATGCCAAAGAAAGGGCATTTTATGTCAATAGAGTCTTTGCAAATTTAGAGCAGAGATAGCAAATTGCATCTCATGGGAGCTCAAAGCTGGTCCTTTTAAAAAATTATTATTTAGGAAGAAGAAAGACATATAGCAAGAACATGGAATAAGAAGAAAGACATATAATAAGACTCAGGTTTGGAGAAAAGATAGCTCATATCTTATTCCTTGTCATAAAAGATTAGAGTTTAGGCATTAAAGCTGAAATTTTAGTTAATGAGATAGATGATTATATTAGCTGGTATTTCTTAGGAAATTTAGCTAGTATTTCTTAGGAATTTCTTGGGAAATATTCATAAAGTCTGCTATTACTGGTGCATAATATAATGTTTATGAGAGCCTATCTCCCCTACAGAGAAATGTCAAGCCTTTGTTTGGTCTGAGTTTTCTGGCTTCAAATTGAAAAGGAGCCTCACAAGGTGTGAATCTAGAGTTTAAGGATGACTAAAAGGGAAAAGTCTGAATAGAAAGGCTAAAGAAAATTTCAAGATCCTGAGATGTTTAAAGGTGCCATTTCCAAACCCAACTCTTTCCCTGCCCCATTTCCAGAACATAAACAATCCAAAAAAGACCAAGGAAAATATAATTGAGAGTCAAAGAATAGCAAAATAATGTTAGTAAGGGAAAGATCTAAACATTTTCCATTCAGATATGTATAATAATTTTCTTGAGTCTTTATTTATCATATATGCAGGTTTTATTTGTGTCACCTTATGAAAACCAGACCACATAAATGACCGAGAAATCCAGGCAAATGTTTGTTTGTTTGGCCTTGCTACGCGGCTTGTGGGATCTTAGTTCCCTGACCAGGGATTGAACGTGGGCCACAGCAGTGAAAGCGCCAAGTCCTAACCACTGGACCTCCTGGGAATTCCCCAGGCAGATGTTTGTGAAACAATCTTGATAGAATTTCTGAGTTTAAATATGTGCTTTCACTTAATACATAGGAAATCTATAGTAAATTATAGATTTAGTATTGGTTGATTTTAGGAATAACATTTATATACCCATGTTATTTCTAACCATATTTTCAATTTTAAGTAATGGCTGTTTTTGGTCATAATGTGGTTTACTTTCTGTTCTTTATATAATTATATGTACTCATAATATTTATTATTTATATATAAGGAATGTTTATATTCATAATTACTATTTGTTCTTATTATAAAAAGGACTCTAAGCTGTTAATTTTTAAAATGTTAATTAGCCTGATTTTTCTGAATGCCAACAAATGTTCTTCCATCTCTGTTTATCTTTTCCTGCTCTCTCTCTAGCCATCTCTTCCAACTGCTATTCTTACTCTGTTTTCCTGTTCCTGCTGAATCATGTTGGAATGGCCTTGCCTAAGAAATCATGAGTTCAAACATAGTATACTGTGTTTGAACATAGTATGATACCAGTATACTAGATTTGGCAAAAGCTGTGAATAATATTTTCATTTTAAAAAATCAAACAATTTCTAGAGAATCTAATTTAGAGCAACATTCTCTAGAATGGACATTCAGCACACAGGGTTTGTGCAAGAAGATGTGATATGTTGTGATATGATATCACATGGAGCATGTTATAAAACTATGGGTGCTTCTATTTCTATTTATGGTTTCTTATCCTCTTAAAATTTCAGTCTTTGCATGTTTTAGAATGTACATAATATATTCATAATATGTTAGTCTAGTAGAACATGTGTATACCAGTAAAAAATTTTTTTACTGCTGGGATGTAAGGTCAAAGAAGTTAGGAAATCAGAAGTGTAAAGATTAAGAACACTTGTTTAGTAGTCTTGTTTAGTAGTCTGATAGACTTAGATTTGATTCTTATTACCTTCAGCACTTACTAGCTGTATGTTCTTAGGCAAGTTATATATAACCTCTCTATGCCTCAATGCCCTCATCTGTGGAATGGTAATGATCATATAAGACCTACCTCATAGGATTACTTGAAGAGTAAATTTAATGATGAATGTAAAGCACTTAGTATATAGTTTACAGTAAAAAAGGTTATGTACTTGTATGACTGGAAAAGGTCATGTGGAAGAATCATGTGGGAACCTTTGGAAAAACAGGCCTAAACTCAAAAGGTTTTCTTTCACTGAAAGACCCTGATTAGAGTTTCATTATGGTCTGAGAAATTTCAATTATCACATATTAGTCAGACAAATCTGCTCATGTTTTAAAGATCATAGACCATAAAATCACTTTTCTGGGACCAGTGAGCTAAGCACATGATGTCCTGAGTTGTACACAGTATTCTTTTTAGTCCCATTTAAAAAAAAAAATTTATTCACTCAATGCAGATAGATATTGAGTGTCTAAGTATATAATTAATTCTAGGAGCTCTGAAGGCAACAGGGTTCTTTTCATATTTTTTATATTTGAGGTTTGTTGGTTTTCAATATTAATGCAAAACTTATCCCATTAGAGGGATTTTTTGTAAAGAGACAAAATTAAGTAATTGATAACTATTTACCTACTGAAAAATTATTGTTCATTGAACTTGTGTATATATATACAACGAGCAAAAGCTCATTAATAATAAATACTAGAATCCAGCAAATTATCCTGAAAGAAATGATCTATTAATAACTTGCTCCAGAATTAGAGAATAAACAATGGAATTTTTAAAAAGCAGTGAGAAGGTAAGCTTTTATTCTCAGGAATGTAGTCTTATTGGGATTTGGAAGTCTTTTTCAGTCTTTTATAGTAGAGCAGGTTTTTTTTCCCCCCTAAATCTTTGATGATAGAATACATTTTTAAAGGTTTCTTGTTTTGTTTTGTTTTTCAGTTTAGTCTGTGTTGACCCAGTGCTCAGTCACTTGATTCAGAGAAACCTCATAAAACCTGAGTAGCAAGATGCCTGGATAATAGTTTTGTTATATGGTCACTATGGAGTTCTAAGAGGAAGTGATGAAAAAGCAGAAAATGGACTCTGAATACTTATGAAAATTGACCTGACATCAGACTTTCATTTCGGTCAATATGTGACTTTAGCAGAAATGTATTTTAAAGAAACAGATAATGAAAAATCAGATTCAATGAAATACTCAAAAAGGGCTCAACGTGCTAAACAAAAATGTATTAAGTACCTTCTATGTATAAGACATTGCAAAATTCTGGGAATGAGGTTGGAGGAGATGAAAAATAATAAGATATACAGATGAATAAGACATGGTCTTTCTCCCCAGGGAACTTCCAGTCTGGTAAGAGAAATATACTTTTACAAAGTAAGCATGTAAAATATAAAAAGCTGTGGGATGGTAAAAAGAAGACTACTAGGATTGTATCTTAGGCGTGGATTCAAAATAAGGTTCTCTTACTTACTGGTCTAGACTAAGTTGACACCCAGTTAAATTTGAATTTTAAGTAAACAAGGAATAATTTTTCATTTTAAGTATACCCCATCACGTGGAACATACTTACACTAAAAAATTACTTTTTTAAAAACTATGAAATTCCAATTTAACAGGGCATACTGTGTTATTATTTCCTAAGTCTGGCAAACCTATTTTAGGCAAGTGTGCTGGTTATTTATAGTCTGCAAAAATGCATCCACCCTCTTCTGCCCTACTCTGTGTCCCTTCTGGAGGCGGACTCCTTGATCTCTTATTTCCTGTATTTCCATGCCAGTTGGCTTCTTGTTGAATTCAGCCAGTGGGAGGAACTGGGAGGAGAATAGACAGTAGGAGGAGAGAGGCGCCAGGTCTTCTTCCTTGCCTCTTCCATGCCTCAGCAAAGCTTCTCTGGTGGTGGCAGTATTCCTCTATAACTACAACTCATGCATGACAGTTCCTCCTACGTGACTTCAGCTCTCCTGGGACTCTGGTCACATTTTTTTCCTCCCATCGATCTTTCTGCCTTGGGAGTAGCAACAGCTTCTCTTTGTTGCTAATCTCTGGATGCCTCAGCATTCTTTTTGGTTTCCCTAACTTTGCTTATATCTCTGTAGGTAGTCTATTATAATCTTCTTTTGAACTATCTGAGTTAAATTCTGTTTCCCTCCTGGACCCTGGTTGATAAAGCCAGCCTCTTTGACTTCTTTGAGCCACATCTCTTTATTTGTAAAATGAGGAAAATAATACCTCCCTCATATATTTCTTTTTGTAAGGAGATTATATATGTGGATATCATGGAGTGTGAGAGGGCTCTAACATTTGAATTCATATTTAGCACACATTTTCCAGCTCTGGTATAGCTGAGTAGTGCCTGTTGAATCAAATCTCCTATAGATAACAACTGAAAACTCCTGACAAAATATTAAATCAACTGTCTGATGGAACTGGATAATGGCCCAAAGCCGGCAGATACTGGAGGAGAGTTAATACTTGGATGAAGGGAACAGCACACGGTGAATTTCTCATTTTTAGCTTTTACACTGAGCGCAGACCCAAGTCTTCACCAGATGGGGAGGCTAAAAAATCCAATAGAAAACCTGCAATCTTACTTACTGAAGAACCAGAGGATAGAATTTAGGGCAACTACAGCCACTAGAAATTGAGGTAAGAAATCCAAGCATGGAGAGTTCCGGAAAGAGAGAGCCTCAAATTCTATGTATAAACTCCTCCCAAATTCTTGGCTGACCCCTGAATCACAGCTGCTTGCGACAGACTCAAGCAGGCCAATGAAACTTAAAAGAACAAATACTGTGATTTAAGCTTCTGCCTATTGCAGGAGAGAGTTAGTAGCTTGAATCCAGCCAAGTTAAGTGTCTGTTAAAACAATTGACATTTTTCAGAGAAATATAAAAGAATTCATTCTCTACAACACATCATTCACAATGTCTAAAATACAGCCCATAGTTACTTAATGAAAAAAAACAGGAAACATGAACAATTTTAAAGAGAAAAGACAGTTATCAAAGCCTGAGCTCTAAAAAACACTGATGTTGGAAATATCAGACAAGGATTTTAAAGCAGCTATTATAACTCTGCTCAAGGATGTAAGGAAAAATATGCTGGTAATGAATGAAAAGATAAGAAATCTCAACAGGGATCTAGAAACTATAAAAAATAAAAATTCTAGAACTAAAAAATACAGTATCTGAAATAAAAATATTCACTGAATGGGATTGTCACAAAATGAATATGATAAAAAAAAATTAATGAACTCAAATATAGATCAATAGAAAGTATACAACTTGGAGACCAGAGAGAAAAGACTGAAAAAAATTTAACTGCCTCAAGGGCCTGAGGAATAATATCCAAAGGTCTAACATTCTGTAAATGGAATCCCAGAAGGAGAGAAGAGAGAAAATGGACAGAGCAAGATGTGTGAAAAAATAATGCCCTAAAATTTCTCTATTTGGTAAAAGAAAGAAATTTACAGCATCTGAAATTTCAGGAAACCTCAAACAGGACAAGTCCAAAGAAAAGCCACATCTAGTCACATCAGAGTCAAACTGTTGTAAACCAAAGGTGAAGAGAAAATGTTGAAAGAGGGTTGAGACAATGACACATTGTGTACAGGAGAACAATTTAAATGACTGCTGACTCCTCAGTAACAATGAGACTAGAAAGCAGAGGAACAATATATTTAAAGTGCTAAAAGAAAAACCAGAAAACCCAGAATTCTATACTCAGCCAAAAAAAAATCCTTCAGTAATGAAAGCAATACAAGCACGTTTTCAGATAAAAGAAAACCAAGAGAATTCAATGCCTGTAGACCCATGCTGCAAGAAATGCAGAAGGAAGTTCTTCAGGCAGGTGGAAAATGATAACAGGTGGAAATACAGATCTTTAGGAAAGAATGACGAGCTTTTCAAATGGTAAATATGTGGGTAGATAAGTATTTCCTAGCAATTGACATGAAAATAATGGTTTCTCTATGTAGTGTTACTTTACAATGATGTGTATAAATATATGTGAAAGAATATTAGATCAAAAGTTTCAATTAGACACCAAGATACAAGGTGTCTTAGAAAGTGCACATTCCAAAGGATATGGTAATCCAGATGCAAGTTTTCAAAGGCAATAGCTAATAATAAATTAGATGATTCACCCATGTTAAGAGTATAAAAGGTTTGAATTTTCGGACAGTCGAGGAGATTTTTGAGGATGATTAACTTAGAGCTATGCTGTGCTGTGATTACCAACCTCTATCATCCAAAGGGATTGGGGTAGGGGTTCTGGCACTAATGTCCAATGAAAAGGGCTTCAGTGGGACCAACCATTTACATAGCTTTATATGATTGAAGGGCATAGTGGATTTATTTTAATTAATTGATTGATTAATTAATGTTTATTGAGATTTATATACAGTACTATTCACCTTTTTTTAGGTGAACAGTCCTATGAGCTTTGACAAACGTATACAGTCATGTTAATAACACCACATCATTATCCCCCAAACTTCCCTGGTGCTGCTTTGTAGTCAGTTCTCTCCCCATACTCGTAGCCACTAACACACACTGATTTGATTTGTGTCCCTATAGTTTTGGCTTTTACAGAATGTCATATAAATAGAATCATATAGTATGTAGCTTTTCTCATTTTCCTTCTTTCAATTAACATATTACTTTTGAGATTCATTCTTGTTGTTTCATACATGAATTTGTTCTATTCCCCAGTTGATAAATTTGTGGGTTGCTCCCAGTTTTTGGCAATTATGAATAAAGCTGTTTTAAGCATTTGCTTATAGATCTGTTTTGTAAACATGCCCTCATTTCTCTTGAGCTAGGAGTGGGGTTTCTGGGGCAATATGATAAGTGTATGTTTAACTTTATTGGATTGCTGTTTGACACTACTTGGGAAATCTGCAAGATGCGTTGATCAACAGCTTTAGCAGCAGAATGAAGGAAAGCTGTCTGTTCTCTCAGAGTATGCTGGGGTAAGGAATACATGTGTGCTTACTGTAAACCAGATAGCCTTTGTATCAGTTATATAGTACTGCTAAAAGAAATAAATAAATAAAACGTACCCCAAAATATAGAAGCTTGAAATAAAAACAATAATTTATTTGCTTACAATTCTGTGATGTGGGCAGGGCTCAGGGCTGGCTTGTCTGTGTTACGTTGGCTGGACTGTCTCTGCTCTGTGTTGCTGAAAGATCTAAAATGTCATTACTCCCATACCTGGTACTTCATCTGGCATGGCTGGAACACCTGGGGTCTGGCTAAGCCTCTCTCTCTCCAGCTGAAAAATTGAACTATTTTACATGATGACAGACTCCAAAAGGGTAAAAAGAAAAACAAAAACAAACGAACAAAAAAAAACCAGAAGCTGCAACATCTCTTAAAGTCTAGGCCTGGAAGTCACATAGCATCACTTTTGCCACATCTTAGTGGGACCATCCTATTTTCAAAAGGAAGGAAAATAGACTCCAGTTCTTCATGGGAGGAGTGTAAAACTCTCATTGCAAAAATGAAATGGGATGAAGGGCAAATATTAAAACTAGCTTTAAAGGCAATCTGCCTCAGCCAGCATTAACATTCAAACTAGATTCTGTTCAATATTGTTACTTGGAGGGGTGATGAGGGAGGGAAGTAAAAGTGTGCTACAGGATTCTAGGAGCTAGGAGAGAGTAACTAACTGCCAGAATAACATCCATCCATGTGGATCAAGGGAACTAAAGTAGAGAGGCACTTAATGGGGTTGGAGATTTCCAAAGAGCCAATAAATATATCCCATGGGAAGAAAAGTCAAAGTTACATATCTTCCAGTCCCAGAGAACACAAAGCCACCTTACAATAATAGTAGCCATATAAGAACGTTCTCATTTCTTTTATATCTTCTTCTGTCCCCATCCCAACTTCAACTGGTGGAAACAGAAAAATCAGAAGCCATAGTTAATAAACTAGGGGAAGAGGACCAAGGAAAGAAAGGACTGTACTCACTCTCAACCTGCATGTGTCCAGCCTGCAGCAGGCCCTTGTTGGGAGAGGCAGGAAGATTCCAATGTTAAAACAATTTTGGCATTTTGATTATTATCTGTTATTGGACATTTATAATAACTGTACTCAGACTGTGTGATTATAGGACTTTACCTAAGGATGGCCAGAAAAAATATGGGGCCTGCCTGAGTTTTAACCCAAGGATAGGAGAAAGAACTCACATTGAAAATCTTAAAAAGTGATAAACACAAATAAATTGTTTTAAATACCAGAAATATAGGTAAGTCTGATATGTGAGTTTTCATGGCAGAAAATCATTTAAAGAGGGGAAAATCATGTGTAACCAGATATTGGGTACTATTCAATACTTAACATATATTAGAATGTTCCATCACTTACCAGCTGTGTGATCTTAGGCAAGTCACTCAATCACTCTATGCCTCAAATTTTTCATGTGTAAATGAGATAAATATTATATGCCTTATTGGGTAGTGAGAATTAGATAAAATATAAGTTAAGTGCTTATTAGCACAGTGTCTTGACAAATAGTAGCTATTCAGCAAATGATAGTTATCATTATCTGCCTGAAATTATTTTGCTGAATTAAAATTTTTTGCAAGTCTGTTTTTTATTTCCCTTTTGTTAGTAGATACTCATCTGTGGGCTTTAAGGAGTAATAATATTTTTTTAATTAATTAATTAAATAATTAATTTTGGCTGCGTTGAGTCTTCGTTGCCATGCGCAGGCTTTCTCTAGTTGCGGCGAGCGGGGGCTACTCTTCTTTGCGGTGTGCAGGCTTCTCATTGCAGTGGCTTCTGCTGTGGAGCATGGGCTCTAGGCACGCAGGCTTCAGTAGTTGTGGCACGTGGGCTCAGTAGTTGTGGTGCACGGGCTTTAGAGCACAGGCTCAGTAGTTGTGGCGCATGGGCTTAGTCCGTGGCATGTGGGATCTTCCCAGATCAGGGCTTGAACCCATGTCCCCTGCATTGGCAGGCAGATTCTTAACCATTGTGCCACCAGGGAAGTCCAAGAAGTAATAATATTTTATAATGCAATAATATCCTTACAAATGCTTAACATAATGACTGGACATAGTAAGTATTCAATAAATGGTAGTTATTATAGTCACTTGAATGCAAGCCCTTCACCTCTCTCTCTTCCTACCATGTATTGACTAACTATATACCATTGCTGATATTCCATTTAATCTCTTTAAATCCTTTGAATCTCAGTTTCTTCGTGTGTAAAATTGAGATTTTACGTATTTTACCTACCTCACAAGGTTGTTATGAGGAATAAGATCATTATTGTTGAAGCACTTGTAAAATACTATACAAATGAGTTAGCATTATTATTTATTGTGCAGGTTACTTTTTTATGTTATTTATAATTCTCTCTCAAGTTATTTAGAATAACACTCCATGTTTTTCTGCCAGAAAACAGAGCTGAAACCTCCACTCACATAAAAACTACTTTCTAAAAGTAGATGTGTATTTTCTAGACCTTATACATAGATGCTGTGATTGCAGATGTGTTGTAAGGTTCCACTAGCCCACTGATCTTTCTTCTCCTTGGTGCTGAGCTGCTTTCCTTCTTTAACTGAAATTTCTCAATTAGTGTTTCTAGTAGGATAGACAAGAAGGGTCTAACTTCTGATAACACGTTCATATTTTACCTGGAAAGCTAAGGCTAACTTAGGGGTTGAATGACAGAGGAGACTATCTTTTGAACTTCGGTTAGCACAAATCAATTGATTAGATTAACCCAGAATTAGCTAAAAATATCCATTCTAAAAGTGAGATAGTAAGATGGGCACATTTTAGTGGAGGAGCAACACATGATCACAACTATCTAAGAATAAATAGCTCAACAGGTTTCATTCTATTTATGCCCAACAGAAGGTGGCTGCTTCCCTAAGATGCCTCCCACCAGATGGTGACTTCTCAGTTCATTTTTAACTACCTGCAAAATCATGACCCATGGCTCTGACCTTTCATTTTAGAGTTCACCTTTTGTTTCAGCACTAGATTACTATAGCTTCTGGTTTCCATCTGGGCAAAAAAGTTCCTTAAAAGGCAGGCGGTCAAAGTCACAGGCAAACACATGTGCACACAAATATATTTAGTTTTATAAATAGCTTAATCTTCATTCTTCATCTCTAATTATGCACAACTGATTTTTTGTTTCAGACCAGGTTTTCTTCTCTACCTACATAATAGCAGTTACCTCTATTGACTCAAGAAATGAAAGCTGATTTTAAATTATTTTAAAGAAAATGTAATTACGAAGGCGTATTGAAAGTTCTCCGTATATAGTGCATTCTAAACTCAATATAAAATTCCTTGAATTATCTATATCAATCCTCATTCCGCAAGTCTCCCTTTGTTAGTATTCATGATTGAGAATTGACAGCCATTATCCTAAGCCTCTAGGATAATCAGGGTAAGGCTTTTCAGTAATGAGGAGTCACTAGGAGCTTAGCCACCACTCTAATCAATTACTTTGTTTTGCTTGAATTTATGACCACATATTGCTCCCTTAAAATTAGCCGAGGGCAGACAAATAGGTGCTGCTGGTAGAAAGAGGTATGGAGCCAGTAGAAGGATCAGGATCTCCACATCATCACTACTGAGAAAGTAACTCACAGTAACCCAAGAGTGGGCTTTTTATCATTTTCTTGGATGCAATTTAGCAAATGTTTTGGAGAAATGAAATGATGTCCTGCTCTGCCATCAAGTATAAATTCATCTCAACTGTTTTGATCTTTATTTCCCTGGGTGAGCCGATTATTGTACTGAGTATAGTAAATAGGTACTGGGGAAAATCATGATATGTATGTATGAAAAATAATATTAGTTTAAAAGACATAATGAAAATATTTATGATAATCACTAAATAAGCAATGATAATAATCACTCATAACATCATATGGAGAATTTCTGTTGCTGCATACTTTTTAAAATTTCAGATTTTATGGCATAGGACATTATAGCTATTACCCCAAAAAATGTGAAGTTGGAAAGAACATTTGAGAATGATTAGTCCAGCATCCCAATTTTACATATAAGAAAACTAAAGCCCATATAGATTAGGTGACCTTCCCAAGGACAGAGAGCTGGCTCATGGCAGAAGATCATACCGGACACGATCCCACATCTTCTGACTTTTAGTTTTGTATTCTTCCCTCTCCCATGCACACAGATATTTACTTCTATATTAAAACTTAAATTTATGCATATAGTTAAAATTATACTAAAAAAGTGGTCCCTCATTTTAGACACATTAAAATAACCTGGATTGCTGTTTTTTTTTTTTAACATCTTTATTGGAGTATGATTGCTTTACAATGGTGTGTTAGTTTCTGCTTTACAACAAAGTGAATCAGTTATACATATGTTCCCATATCTCTTCCCTCTTGCGTCTCCCTCCCTCCCACCCTCCCTATCCCACCCCTCTAGGTGGTCACAAAGCACCGAGCTGATCTCCGTGCCATGCAGCTGCTTCCCACTAGCTATCCACCCTACGTATAATGAAAAATAGGTGTCCTTTGCCTTTCTTTCTAACTCCTTAGTTCTACATCCTGTAGCAGTTGTTCTCAAAGTTTGGACCTAGGGTAAACAGCATTGGCATCACCAGTGAGGGAGGGAGGTCCAAGAGGGAGAGGATATAGGTATACATATAGCTGATTCACTTCATTGTAAGCAGAAACTAACACAACATTGTAAAGCAATTTTACTCCAATTAAAAAAAAAAAAAAAACATATTCATGGGGTCCACCCCAGCCTGTTGAATCAGAATTTCTGAGGATGGGGCGCAGGAAACTGATTCTTACTCATGTTAAAAGTAAGGATTTGAGAATCCTTACCCTATAGGCTACCATTTTCGAGTATTTTTAGTAATTTCCTCTCTGTTTGCCTCCATGCCTGATTAATGTGTTCATAATCCTATTTCTTGATCTGACAGTTTTCTACTTCATCTGTTGACTAGCTGTTATGG
The DNA here is from genome assembly GCF_002837175.3 of Physeter macrocephalus. Classification (NCBI taxonomy): domain Eukaryota; kingdom Metazoa; phylum Chordata; class Mammalia; order Artiodactyla; family Physeteridae; genus Physeter; species Physeter macrocephalus. Next base: position 6,457,579 of record NC_041219.1, on the reverse strand, counting down.
TAAATAAGGATTTATGTAGTTCTTTGTACCTTTTCTCCTGCCCTCATCCTTCCAGTAGAGTTATATCTCAGTTTTTTTCTAAATCAAGCAGTCTGTGTTTACATTATTAATACCATAAAAATATTGTTTCCTGCAAAGCTAAGTTTATACCTTTCTTACATACTTACTGTTTTTTTTTTTTGATCAGTAATTGCCTGGTTTGTTTATTGGTTTGTTTTCGATGTATCTATTCTTAATTTTTTACACACTCCACTATATCTGTTACATACCTACTAATATAATTTTCATATATAGAACTGTGAGATATTCCAAATGTTCAACCCATTTGGAAACCGATGCCCTTCACATCTCCATCCTCCTCCTGTGATCTGGGCTGGTTATTCTCTGAGGTCTGCTATACAGCTGATATTCTAGAACATGGCATCATCCTTGACTACTTTCTTTCACACTACATCCAGTCCACAGACGAATCTACTGCCTCTACCTTAAAAATGTATCCAGAATCTAATCCCCTCTCTCACCCTCCTCTGCTACCATCCTGCCCAAGCCACCATCAGCTCTCACCCAAACAACTGAAAGTATCTCCTTAATCCTTCCACCCACCCCACCCCGCTTTGGCCTGCACTCCACACTGTAGCCTTTAACAACATATCTCAGATCATGTCTCATGTATTTATAGTGAAGTGTAAATAAAGAAAGGAGCTATGTGCTGTTTGGAAAATGTTTGGTTTTTTCTCTCTGTGTGTGGGTGGGTGGGATGTGTAGGGTGGGCAATTATGGGTGTGAAAATTTCATATATCTCCTCACTGATTGCTTTGTAGTAGATCAAGTTATGGGAAATTAAAAAAAATTTAAACATTTATACAGTGAATACTTACTATGCACCGTGAGGATATAGAAGTAGAATATGTGATTCTATCCTGTGAAAATTTACAAATTTCTATAGGAGGTAAAACATGTACATATATTACACTGAAAGGAAAAAACAAAGTTTGATTATGTGTAGAAACTATTATTATAAGCACCTTAGAAATTCAGAGAAAGAGAGAGAAGGCACCATTCTCTAATCAGAAACACTCTATAGAGAAGTCAGGATTTCAGTTAGGATTTATTATAGAGTATGGATAATATTTTCTCCTGCAAAGACTGGATGGAGAATTTTTAGACTGAGGTAACAGTGACAGCAGAGTATGAAGCAAAGAAGTATAAAGCCAATTTAAAGAGAATATGAACTAGGACAATTTGATATATCAAAATTGTGTCAGGGAGTAGCAGAAAATAAGATGAAAGGGTAGATAGATATTAATTGATGTTGCACATCTAGTGGATTGGTTGCCTTTTTCTTACTGATTTAATTAACTCTTTGTATACTATGAGCAATAATAATAGCTCTCAGCTAATCCCAAGAAAGTAGATTTTATCATTATCTCCATTTTATAGATGAATAAATTTGAGGCCCAAAGTGTGTTAAGTAACTTGCCCAAGGTCAAAAGATTAGAATGTGTTGTAGCTAGTATTTGAACCTATGGCAATCTCATTCCTGAGCCTGTGCTCTTAAACACCACCTATGCTGGCTTTATTTGTCTATCATATGGGTTGCAAATATTTTCTCCATTTTTCATTTAGCATCTTAACTTTGTGTATGGTGTCCTTCAATGTATAGACATTTAAATTTTTGTGTAGTGAAATTTTTAGTATTTAAAAAAATTTTGCTCAGTTTTGTTTCATACTAAGGAAAGCTTAATATGAAGAATAATAAAAAAATTCTACTCTATTTTATTCTGAATTTTTATGATTTTTATTTTTAACTTTATGATAATTAATCTTGAATCTTTTATTGTATGAGGTAGGGATCTAATTTCACTTTTCCCCCAAATGGCTAGCCAGTTGTCTCCAAAATATGTCTTTTCCTTAATGAGTTGACATCCCATCTTGATATAGTAGATGTTCAGAAATTTGCTAAATTACTAGACAGTCTACCAAGTAGTGTTTCATTCCGGTTAAAAAGAATTTTTTTAAAAATGCAGCCCTGGAAAGGTTACCAATTAGATATACTGTAGCGTAAGTTAGATAATATTGGATTCTTAATACACAGCTGAGATAAATGTAGCCAAGAACAGTAATTTTGGCTCTGGATGTCAAATCTTCATGAGGAAGAGAGAAAAAAAGTTAATTTTTAATTTAGGGTATGGTGGGAGAAACTATTGCCTTCTTCAACTGCATAGCACAGGAAGATCAGCTCGGTGCTTTGTGTCCACCTAGAGGGGTGGGATAGGGAGGGTGGGAGGGAGATACAAGAGGGAGGGGATATGGGGATATATGTGTACGTACAGCTGACTCACTTTGTTATACAGGAGAAACTAACACACCATTTTAAAGCAATTATACTCCTATAAAGATGTTTAAAAAAAATCAGTTCCATGACTTTATAAACATACATATTTATAATAAAAACAAAACAAAAACTATTGCCTTCTTCACAATTTTGCCTTTCACAGGGAAAATTCTCACATTTTTGATGACAGTAATTTAAGGACATCTGGCAACAATTGAAGTAATAAAGACTTATAACCTGACTTCTTTTAGTAAGCAAATATCTCCAAAGTTTTCTAATATCTCCCTGCTTTGGACCAATGGAAAAGCCATCAAACAAAACAACCATAAGGATAAATAATCTAGTGAAGATCCTTTCTCTGGAAATGTAAAACTAAGCTGGGCTTTGAGGGGAAATGCCCAAATTTTCATTTCTTTCAGGAAAACATCATGCATGTGTATTAGTGATCCTTCCCTGTAGAGTATCAGGAAATTCACATGCAATATATTGAATAATTTCCCCCCATTTCACTATGTGCATGCTCTGAACAATTAATGTCCTTACTTGCCTTCACAATGGTTCAGTGTGATCTAACACAGATTCAACCATCTGTCTGTGTTTTCTTCCATTTGCAACATTTGTTCTTCCTGCTGATCTGACTGCTTCTTTTCTCTGCTTCATGATTCATATGGAGCAAGCTGTACCTGGAATGTATTTGTTAGCCAAAAGCAAGTCCATTGGACTACAGATATATAAAATTCACCCCACCTAGTAATGTTCAAGAAAACCATTGAGTTTGTTTGTTTGTTTTTAAGTATCATGCCTGGAAAACATTCAAGGTCTTAATGACAGAAGCTTTTGAACCTGTTGGCAAAATCAAATATAAGTAAATCTAAAACCATGCTTGGAAGAAATAAACAGAGTTTTCCTTAGACACGGCTCTGAGGATCACTAGTGTCCTGTTTAAGTAGTTTCAACTTTTCCTTCTTGAGAAATGCATGTCAGGACATCCTACTGGAATCACTCACCTTCTTGAAGTACACTCTTGAGTTGTTCCCTCATTGAGAATCTTTTAGTGGTAAATCCTCTCAGTTTGTTTTTTGTGTTTTTTTTGATAGTATGTTTCATTTTCATTTTCAGAAGATCATTCCAATTATATATTATTTCTCACTATCTTCTCGCTCCCATTATTATAATTAAGAAATTAGCTGCCAGTTTAACTGTCTCCCTTATGGGTAATCTATCTTTTCTTTCTAGTTGCATTCAAAATCTTCTTCCTGTCTTTGTTATTCTGCAGCTTCTTCTGTGTGTAGGTATGGATTTCTTTTTATTTATACTGTTTGGCATTAGTTGGGCTTCCTGAATATGATTGTGTCTTTCTCAATTTTAGAAAATTCTTAGCCATTCTTTCTTTCTTTCTTTCTTTCTTATTTATTTATTTATTTATTTATGTGGCTACACCACATGGCTTGCAGGATCTTAGTTTCCTAACCAGAGACTGAACCTGGGCCCCTGGCAGTGGAAGCGCAGAGTCCTAACCACTGGACCGCCAGGGAATTCCCTTAGTCATTATTTCTTCATATATTGCCTTTCCTTATTTGAATTGCCTTTTCCAGGAATTCTAATTAGCCCTCTCACTCTATACTTTATGTCTCCAAAACTCACTTTAGTGTTTTACACCAATTTGTCTCTTCGAGCTGCAATCTGCATGTGTTTTCAGTTCTACAATTCATTCATTCTAATCAGCTGTATCTAATCTGCTTTTTAATCCTTTGGTTGAGTTTTAAATTAATTACATTTTCATTTTTATGAGTTCAATGTGTTAGTTTTCAAATCTTCCTGATCATTCCCTATTACCTTTTTCTAAATACTCAGATATTTCAATCTCTTGTTATATTCCTGAAAATATATTAAACATAATAATTTTGTGTTTTTATCTGATAATTCAATATCTGAAGTCTGTTATGGTCTGGTTCTCTAGTATATTGTTTATTCTTGTTTCTGGTGGTTTGTTTCTTTTTGTGTTTATGATATTTTAATTATTATTAAATAATACTTGGAACTCTATCTGTAGAAATTAAGGCTAACATAAGAGTATACTCTTGGGGCTTCCCTGGTGGCACAGTGGTTGAGAGTCTACCTGCCGATACAGGGGACACGGGTTCATGCCCTGGTCCAGGAAGATCCTACATGCCGTGGAGCGGCTAGGCCCATGAGCCATGGCCACTGAGCCTGTGCATCCGGACCCTGTGCTCCGCAACGGGAGAGGCCACAACAGTGAGAGGCCCACGTACCGCAAAAAAAAAAAAAAAAAAAAAAGAGTATACTCTTCCAGGAAGGGCTTAGTTTCTTCTTCCAGGGGCCTAGAAACACAACATACCAAAACCACTTAAATTTCAACACTCCATTAGGGTAGATTTAGGACCCAAGTGCTTGTGAAGATTGAATAAGTGCTCCAGAATTTTGTGGAGAGACTTCTTTTAACTTCTGCCCAGAGCCAATTCTGAGACTGGTCATCTATTTTATTATTAACAGGGTCAAGTTTCTTGTTTTTCTATTCAACTCTTTTCCTGAGATTATAGGTCTTAAAGGATTCCACCTTTATACAGCATGATTTCTGGTTTACTCAAGATTGTTCCCACATACTCTTCAGTATTGTTGTTCTAAGCTACCATGACTCATATAGTTGACCAAGAATTTGGTGGCTTCAAAGTTCATGTATCTTACTGTTCAGTCCTATCTTCACTGGATTTCTATTACTGTGTTTTAGGCTCATTCAATAATTTAAAATAAATTATCTTCAATTTTCTAGAGCATTTTAGACATTCTGTGGTAGGAAGATTTTAAGATCTTTAATCTACTAACATTTTAATTTCTCTTTCACTTTGGAAGGATAATTTCACTGGATATAGAATTCTAGGTTGCTTTTTTTTTCTTTCAACATTTTAAATACTTTACTGTCTTCTTGCTTGCATAGTTTCTAATAAGAAACCTGCTGAAATTCCTCTTCCTTTATAGGTAAAGTGTTTTTTTCCCTTCTGTCTTCTTTCAGTATTTTCTCTTTGCCTTTGATTTCCTGAAATTTAAATATGATATGCCTAGGTGTAGATTTTTTTGTTTTTATTTTTGTATTTATACTGCTTGGTGTTCTCTGAGCTTCCTGGATCTGTGGTTTAGTGTCTATCATTAATCTAGGAAGAGTATTGGTTATTATTACTTCAAATATTTCTCCTGCTCTGTTTTTCTTCTCCTTCTGGTATTATAATTATAGTTATGTTAAACCTTTTGCTATTGTCCTACAGTTCTTGGATGTTCTGTTATGTATGTTTTTCATTCCTTTTTCTCTTTGCATTTCAGCTGGAATGTTTCTATGGCCCTATCTTCAAGTTCACTGATTCTTTCCTCAGCTATGTTGAGTCCACTGAAGGCATTCTTAATTTCTGTTACTGTGATTTTTATTTCTAGCATTTCCTTTTGATTCTTTCTGAAAGTTCTCATCTTTCTGCTTATGTCACCCATTTGTTCTTGCATGTTGTCTACTTTTTCCTTTAGAGTCCTTAACAAATTTTTAATTCCCTGTCTTATAGTTCCAACATCCACAACATATCTGACTCTGGTTCTGATGGTTGCTTTATCTTTTCAGATTGTGTTTTTTATTGTCTTTTATCATGCCTTGTAGTTTTATGTTAAAAGCAGACATGTATCAGGTAATTGGAACTGAGGCAAATAGGCCTTTAGAGGATGGATGTTAATCTGTCTAGAAGGTGTGCTGTTCAATGCTTATTGTAGCTATAAGTGCCAAAGCTTCAAATTTCTCTAGTGTTCTTATTTTTTGTTTGTTTGTTTTCCCTCTTGAGGAGATATCAGTCTGTGGTTTGCAGCTTTTGCAGCTGTAATGTATTGCTACACTAGAGCCTTGCTGGTATGGTAGTAGAGTGTGGGGGAGGAAGAACATTTTATAATCTTTTAATTGAGTCTTTGTCTTTTAGTGGGCCTTTGCCTTGGGGCTGTGGCCTTCACAAAAGTTTCTATCCGTCTTCAGTTAAATAGTGTTTACCCCCTACTCCATATTCTCTGGCTGCACTGTTCTCAGCCTATTTCCTTGAAGCTTTGTCCCCTGTTAAGTGAGGTTTTTTGGTTTTTGTTTCTTCTTTTATATGAGATAGGAATGCAAAAGGGGACTGGAATGGGAAGGAATTCCTTTTCCCTTCCTGGGTTAAGTTTTCAAAATTGTACTCTGGCAACAACTTTTTCCCTGGAGAGTAGCTTTCTGTTACGGAGAAAACTCAGGGTGTGGTTTGCAATTGTTACTCCTCCCCCTCTCCCTCTTAGAACCAAGAGAGAATTTTTCTGGGACCCTCACCATAAGCACTTGATGGGGTTCCGAGAGAGAAAGCCCATGAAAGTGGAGGAGCCCTTCAAAACTATAGTCCCCAGGAGTTTCTCACGCTCACATTAGTCCACACTTAACCTTTAGCAATTCATCAGAATTGCCATTTGGATCCAAGAAAAGTAATTGATTTTTCAGTTTGTCCAGATTTCTCTTGTTGTAAGGATGGCAGTGACAAACTTCCAAGCTCTACATGTCAGAGCTGAATTAGAAGTTTCACTACTGACTTTTAAATTTTCACTGCGGTTGGGTTCTTTGTTTTCAGACAAAAGAAGCTAGCCTTCACTAACTTAAGTAAAAAAGATATTTATCAGAAGGATATTGAGAACCAAAGCAGCTCTGGGCATCAGTTAAAAAGAACAATAGGAAAAGTTTTATTAGCAAAATTTTAGTTAGGACATCTCCACTGAGATGAATGTATTCCAACTATTTTCAGTACCTTTATTAGTCTAATCAAGATTCAAATTTCAGGAATTCTGGGAAGAAGGTGGCAGGAGTGGCAGCAGAATTTCCTTGAATCCTTATGTAAAATAGAGCAAACAACTAGATAGCAAAAACCATCTGGAGAGCATGTGTAACAGGATTGGATGAATAAGATGTCCCTCCAAGCCCCAAAACACTAGTATCCACAGGCCTGTGTGTTATCACTGTCTTGCTGGAAGAAACCTGGGAGAAGCACTAAGGCATCTGACAGACCTAAGAACAGAATAATACCCAGAAATTTCCGTTTGGATTAAAAAAAATAGTTTTCATTTCTCTGCTGAAATCTTCCTTTAGTTAATCCATTATGACTAAATTTTAATAGCTGTTTTAAAATCCTTTACTGCTAATTCCAACATTTAGGCCATTCAGGCTTGCTTACTATTGATTGTTTTTCCTCTAGTCCATGGGTCATATTCTTCTCTTTCTTTGCATATTAATTATTTTTATTGTATACTGGACATTATAGGGACACTGGATTTTGTTATCTTCCTCTGAAGCATGTTGGTTGTTTTTTCAGCAGAAGTTAACCTGACCAGGTACAAACTCAGAACTCTGTCTCCCTTGTGATGGACAGTAGCTGAAATGTGCTAAATTCCTTCACTCTTTCAGCTGTTGTTTTCTACTGAGTTCTTTAGTTTCCCCTTACATGTGTATAGTTCTGTGATCAGCCAAAGATTTGGATGGGATTTTTATGCAGATTTTCAGAATTCCTAATTCTCAGGGTTCCCCATTCCAGGCTTTATGGCAGCTCCACACTCTGTCTTATGATTCCTCATGCCACTAAGACTGCAGCTTTCTATTTGAGTTCTAGCTACCCTGTGCCTCACAGACTGGGGACTTCCCTCAAGCAAAAAGCCATAGGAACAGAGATATCACACAGTACATCCCTTATTTCAAGAGTCAACATTCTTTAGATTTTGCCTGCCTTTTTTGTTCTCCAGAGCCTTCAACTGGTTGGTTTAAAAAACATTTTTTAAAATATATGTTGTCCAGATTTTCAATTTATCATCTGCGGGAGAGTTAGTCTGATACATGCTACTGTGTTAGTACTGAAAGCATCTCATTCTAGTAATCTTTGATTTCCACTGAGTGGGTCTAAAAGCAATGAGTTCTAGTAGCAATGAGCATATCTGAGCCTAGGTTTTGATTGTAAATACCATTTTTTACATTTTTACCACTTCTGTGGTGTTTCTGCCCAAAATGCATAACCTCAATCTAATCATAAGAAAAAATCAGACACATAAATTGATGATAGCCTCTGAATTGGCCTGGCTTTATCAATCTACATTAATTCCAGGAGTGGGGTTGAGTGGAATCGTATGGACTGTGTGAACTCTGCAGATTTTCCCAACTCTGTCTTTTTGTTATGCTGTGGTTCTGACTGAATTATGACCATTAACATCTAATCACAGAAAATATGATGCTTCTCCCTCAAGGAATAACTCAAAATAAAAACATACACTAAACCATAAAATATACCACTTACATATTGAAAGTAAAATATCTTCTTTCTAGAAAAAAAAAAATTCATGCCAATAGAATACAGGAAGCAACTGGAGTAAGCTCCCACTGACCAAACATGAGATAATTTAAGCTTCAATGAGGATAAGAATTACAATGGATCAAAGTGCATTAGATAAGTTTAAATATGTGATAATGAGTTATCATAATGACATTGGGAAAAAAAACAATTGGTTACCTTTTGTGGATAACAGAGAACCCGTTCATTATCTTGAAAACTAGGGAAAGAATAGAAAAGAATCATATTTAACCTGCGTTTCCTTTATGAACTGTACCATAGGGTAGCCAAGTAATGTAAAATTATTTCAGCTAATAAATGAAAATGAAATGATAAAATTAAAATATCAGCATTTTTGCAATCTTCAGTGAATTAATGGATCTAAGCATTGAGCATCAATAGCTGCTAACATCAAAAAAGTGGGAAAACACATTATGTGTTTCCTGACAAATTTGATTAGGTCTCTGGATTCTACTGCTACTTTATAGGAAATAGGAAAGAGGAGCATTTTAACGGCACCATGAGTGTGTAATCAGCAAAATCCAGGCTTTGGAGTACTCTATAGGTCAAATGGTTCTAGGTTCTTCAAAAAATGTATTTTAGGGAAGAGAAATGGTGGAGAGAGAGTATGTAGGTTAAAAGATACTTAAAAGACATATCAGATTTTTAAAAAATGGGGCAAGACTAAACTACAATATCTAGAGATACTTTAAATGATTAAATCATAAAGAAACTTAAGAAGAGATTGCTATAAGAGTCAATAGGATGATTATTTTGTAGGAAGGGAATAGCCTTTGGGATGGGCAACATGAAGGGACTTCTGGAGTAATTGGAAAAGTTCTTTTTCGTAATGTTGATGGTGGTTTCAGGGGTGTTTGCTTTTAATAATTCACTTTTATACATTTATTTTGTGTGGTTTTCTGTACCTGTGCTTTATTTAATAATAAAAAGACTAACATTTAGAAAAATAACATTCTAGAAAAGAAGTTTCCAACTGGCCTAGTATGAGGGACAAGGATATCTGTTGGTTGGGGGAATTACAGTCCCATCATACTATATTCATTGGATTAGACGCTATTCCCCGAAAGGCAAGAGTTGCTGTCAGGATGGGGCAATAGAAGATAGGCAGCCTAAGCCCACTACCTTTCTATAAAATTACAGTACAGTTACCTCAAAAATGATTCCTTACACATATTGCTTATTAGCATTTGAACAGGGAAATCAAGATAACTCCTGACTCTTGGTCCCCCAAATGGTGTAAGCCAGTCATCCCCTCTGACAATTGGTTTTTCTTATAACTCCTTGACTTTTTCTTCTTTTTATATTTGCTTGAAAGAATTTGGAATCAGAGAACGAGAAGCACTGATCATCTTTGATAATATCAAAATCACATGTCAATATTTAACAGAACAAACCAAGTTTAGACATCAGCTACATTGACTAAGTAAGGTGGTTGGTATGCAATCATTTGTGCCATAATGTACTCCCTACCTCTGCTGATCATTCATTGCTATTACTGTCTAATAGTAACTATCTGAATAACTATGGATGGCATCCTTGAGAGCTTGCCTTAGTGTCTCTGATTGTATACAATCATTCATAAAATATTTATGGGCTATATAAGTGGCCAATAGCACATGAGAAGATGCTTGACATCATTAACTGTTAGATAAATGCAAATTAAAACCACAATGAGATACCATTTCACGCATACTAGGATGGCTAACATAAAAAAGACAGACAATAACAAGTGTTAGTGAGGATGTGGAGAAATTGCAACCCTCATTAATTGTTGGTGAAACTGTAAAAATGGTTCAGCCACTTTGCAAAAACATTTTGGCAATTCCTCAGAATGTTAAACATAGAATTACCATGTGACCCAGAAATTCCACTCTTTGACATATACCCAAAAGAATGGAGAACACGTGTCCACACTAAACCTTATACAACTGTTCATAGCAGCATTTTCATAAGAGCCCCAAAAGTGGAAAGAACCCAAATGTGCAACACCTGATGAATGGATAAACAAAACGTGATATATTCATACAATAGAATAATATTCAGCCATAGTAAAAGAAACCAGACAAGAAAAGATCACACATTGGAACTTCCCTAGTGGTCCAGTGGTAAAGAATCCACCTTCCAATGCAGGGGATGCGGCTTCAATCCCTGGTCAGGGAACTAAGATCCCATATGCCGCAGGGCAACCAAGCCCACGTGCCATAACTATTGAGCTAGTGCTCCTCAACTAGAGAACCTGCGTGCTGCAAACTACAGAGGCCACATATTCTGGAATCCATGTGCCACAACTAGAAAGAAGCCCATGCACCACAACTAGAGAGAAACCCGAGCAGACCGCTCGCCATAACAAAAAAGATCCTGCATGCCTCAACAAAGACCCCATGTGCCGGGACTTCCCTGGTGGCGCAGTGGTTAAGAATCCGCCTGCCAATGCAGGGGACATGGGTTCGATCCCTGGTCTGGGAAGATCCCACATGCCACAGAGCAGCTAAGCCCCTGCGTCACAACTACTGAGCCTACGCTCTAGAGTCCGCGAGCTACAGCTACTGAAGCCCACATGCCACAACTACTGAAGCCCGCGTGCCTAGAGCCCGTGCTCTGCAACAAGAGAAGCCACTGCAATGAGAAGCCTGTGTGCCACAATGAAGAGTAGCCCCCACTCACTGCAACTAGAGAAAGCCCACGCTCAGCAATGAAGACCCAATGTAGCCTAAATAAATAAATAAATAAAACAAAAACAAAAAGACCCCATGTGCTGCAACTAAGACCCGACATGGCCAAAAAAAACAAAGGATGGAGACTTGAAGATAGCAGTGAAGGTTTGGAAACAGCTATAAGGAGTGGAATATAAATTTGTCAAGGACAGGAAAAAGGATTGCCAAGGCATGTTGAAGTTCCAGCTGTAACTGATAAAATTATCATAAATGTGCCTAAATGTTTAATATTTTGAAGTTTTCTTGGGCACACTTTCTTTAAATGTTTTCCAACAGTTACTTAACTTCAGAGATAAAAAGATAAAAAAGGTAAGTTGATGCTACGTGTATGGATATTATTTTCAGAACTCAATTTAAGAGTAGTATTTCAGATCATAAGCAATACTTAATATTTTTTTCTTTTATAAAATGGTCAAACATAACTTGTATAACTCAGAGGTCATCTTGGTTCTCTGAGGCCACCTAAGACATGGATGATATTAGCTCAATCAATCATTATCCTGTGGATTGTAGATGTCCATTTTCCTAAAGATTTATTTGTGTTCCCTGAGGTCTTGAGATCTCATAGTAATTTCTGGCTCTGAGCTCCTGCTTCTGTTAACTTAGTCTAGTTTACAAATTATGCATCATCCTGCTCATGTTATCTGTTTCATATCATGTTAACCCAGCTGTAGATTTTGGCCTTTTCCCCTAATGGCCATTAAAAACATTCAGAGACGTTTATATGTAGAGATGACTTTGCTGACGGTGGTAATGTGCAGGGATTCTCATCATATCACAGAACAGGAAACAACTCAACTTGATGTCAGCCTCCTGTATTTTTCTTACTCTTCTAACTTTTCTTGTCCTCTCCTCTAAGGAACACAACTGCAATTTCTCCAACTCTTTAGTGATAGAGTGATTTAGCTGTCTATGCCCCTTACTGCCAAACTCAGCTTGAGATACATCTAGGCCTATCCAAGGCCAGTAAAATGCTCACAGAGCAAATGGACCGTCTTTAGAAATCATTTTTGCATCCCTCACATTAGTCTCTAGCCAACTTCATATTCCCTTTTGTATAACTGTCACAATCTATAAAGCATCTCCAAGTTTTCAAAACAGACCAAATTTTTCACTAAGGCACCAAAATCACATAATTTCTTCAGTGTTTTAATTTAAACTGTGATATCATTGATAAAGGTCTCTAATTGACCATCGTGGTACACCATCTTTACATATTCTTAAAAATCCCTATATTGGATTTACTAATCCTCTTCACCAAGAGAAAAAAAAACCCAGAATTTACTTTAGTAACAGCTATACCCCATTTTTCTTAGGTTAATGGAGCTTTCCTCTGATAGAGCTAACAAGGTCCTATTTCTTTTCCTGAGTGTAGTGTTTTGAGCCCTGTGTGGGGAATCAAGAAGGCTGGGCTTCTGTCATTAAACCAGCCCCTAGCTGTTTATGTCAGCTAAGTGACACAACTGAAACTAATTGTTCATTAAATCCCTCTCACAGGGATGAATAAAGAAGAAAAGGGGACTATTTGAGAACAGCTGAGAAATGTAAAGTAAAATTTTTTTTATAAGACATGAGTGCAGTGAGATGGCCCAATGAGTCCAAGATGGTGCTCTAGAGATCCAAAAGGGAGGAAAGTGACAAGGACATAATTACATGCTGTCTTCCCCAATGGGATGGTATGTAACATATCAACAAGAATAAACAGGAAGTATTTAACAGGAGGCTGAAAAGGAATCTATAATTTGAACAAACTAATGTTCTCATTTCTGAGGAAAACACCCTCTTAGGATAAGCACAGCAGGCTTTTCAGATTCAGGGTGGTTCAGCTGTTACATGAATGCAATTTTAGCTTAATGAAAAAGATTTCACACTGTGACTACAAAATGTGACCAGAAATTTATTTTACTATTTAATAACATGAATAAAAGTAAGATGACAAAATGCCTGAGGCATGAATAGTCTTAAGAAAGCCATTACTAAGAGCAGTTACCCACTGCTGTAATATGGAGTTGTAAGGACTAGAGAAAGTGGAGAGATCACCACCTGGAGGAGCAGCTTAAGTTTAAGTGAAAGAGTCCCTGGGTTTTGTGAAGAAGGGGAAAGCCATGGCTAGAATATCAGAAGATTAAGAAACCTGGAGAGACTGCTCAGCAGGCAATAACACCAATGGCCACATATGCAAGAACATCTTAGCTGATATCCTATGTGTTATTTTGACTCTATGAATGCTAGTAGTGTTGCATTTCTGTTTTTTTTTGACATTGTAAATTGTAAACATCGATGATCAGACTTTTTCTAGAACCTTCTGAGGAGTCAGAGAATCCTTCAGAAATAGAAGACTGGAATTGGTAATTGAAAACAAAAAGTGAATGGACTCTTGATTGAGCTTGATATGTGTGGAAGTCCAGTTAGTCACAAATGAAATGTGGATAATAATAGTAACTACAATTTATTATATACCTTATACCAGGTACTGTACTATGAATTTTACAAATGGAACCTCATTTAATTTACATAATAAATGAGATTAGTATTTTCTCATGTTTACAAATGAAAGAAATTGAGGTTAATTAGATGTGTTTCAAAGACTAGAATCTGTTACGTAAATGGAAAGTTCCAAGCAGGCATGTTTGTACAGGAAAAGCTTAGTAAGCTCTAAGCCCAGGGGTGATTAGATGACGTTATCTACTTTGTGCTTTATAGCAGATTAAGACTTGGACCAAATTTGGGATATTAGTGGAGAAGTCATTAATAAAATCCTGTCCTTGCCTTGCTACCTTTTCAAACACTCATCACTCGCTGATACTACTATGCTGAACAAATGAATAGAATCTCAAATCCCGTGGAATTACATTCTAGGGAGGGAAACAGATCATAAACAAGTAAACAAATATTAAAGTAATTTCAGATAGTGATAGTGGTATATAGAAAATGTGATGGTGAAATGGGAGAGGTTAATTTTAATTACGGTGGTGACTGAAGAGGCAAAATTTGAGTTTATTCTCAAATATTGAAGAAGTTGGCCATCTGAAGATCTGGCAGGAAAACATTTCAGAGGAAATAAATATTGGGGAAATAATTTGATTGTTAAATATGGATGTCCTAAACTGTTTCAAGATTGGCAATATTTTGGTGAATAAAAAGAGCTTCAGTTTGTCTTGGTGTTCCCCCTAACTCTTTCAGTGTTCAAGCACTCAGTGGTCTAGTCTGCGTCTGAGATTCCACTATAAATATATTTGGTGGCCTCTTGTATGGAGGCCTCTTGTGACCTCAGCTTATGTCTCAGCTCCTAAAGAAGAAAGGCTTTATAAACAATTACCCAGCTGAAGTAATTGTTTATAAAGATATCTGCAATGATTCCTTCCATCTTTCTACAACTGTTTCTTTGCAGCTGTGACCTTGATACTTATCTCATCAAGAGGTGAAATTATTTCTCCATACCCTTGAATCTGGGCAGGCCTTGTCACTGCTTTACCAATAGAATGCAGTGGAAGTAACTGTGGGACTTGTGAGTGTAGGCTTCAAGAGGCCTTTGAAGCTTCTATTCTTGTCTTCTTGGAACACTGACGTTACCATATGAAAAAGCCTCAGCCAGTCTCCTTGAGAATGAGAGACCACATGGAGACAGAGAAGCCCAGCCAAAGCCATCACCAACCACCAGAATTTTGAGTAAAACCAGCTTGGACCATGCAACCCTAATGGCCTCTAGCTGATAACTTCTACAATGAGTGACCATCATCAGAATGAGTGAGATCAGCAGAAGAACCATCCAGCTGAACTCAGCTCAAATTTCTGATCCATAGAATTATAAGCAAATGAAATGGTTATCATTAAGTTTGTTATATGCCAATAAATCATTAAGAAACTAGCTAGACTTCAGGGATTGCTGCAAGGTGGCAGTGTAGGAAGACCATTACCCTGAGTTCACCTCCTCTCATGGGCACACCAAAATTACAACTATTTACAGAGCAACTATGGATGAGAAAGACTGGAGTGTACCAGAAAAGATCTTTGATGGCTAAAGATATAAGGAAGGAACCACAATGAGATGGGTAGGAGGGGTTAGAGTCATGATATAGTTAAGACTTGTTGGTCAACAGACGAACAGAATAATTACAATCCCAGATGCTCTCCGCAAGGAGCAAGGTGTCTGAACTCCGCATCAGGTTCCCCAGCCCAGGGGTTCTGCACCAGGAAGGTGAGCTGCCAGAACATTTGGCTTTGAAGGCCAGTGGGGATTTCTTTGGGGGGACCCAGAGGGCTGTGGGAGACAGAGACTCCACTCTTAAAGGTGCATACAAACTCTCACATACTCCAGGACCCAGGGTAGAAGCAGTAATTTGAAAAGTGCTGGGGTCAGGCCTACCTATTGATCTTGGAGAGTCTCCCAGAGAGGCAGGAGTTAACTGTATCTCACACTGGGGACATAGACAATGGTGGCAGCCATTTTTGGAAGCTCATTCTACCATGTGAACACTGGTGCTAGCAAGCACCATTTTGGAATTCTCCCTCTAGCTTATTAGCTTTTGGACTCAGCTCTGCCCCTGCTCACCAGTCTTTAGGTACCACTACTGGGATACCTCAAGCTAAGCAACTAGCCAGGTGGGGACATAGCCCCTGCCACCAGCAGGTAGATTGCTTTAAGGTGCCCTGAGCCCACAGCCATTCCTGGACATGGCCCTACCCATCAGCAGGTGGACACCAGCTGCAGGACCACCACAGCCCCACAGCCTGCTGAGGCGAGACCCAGCCCAACCACCAGCAGGCCAGCACCAGCCCTGGGATGTGCTGGGCCCCAGCCCCAGCCAAAACAATCTTGAGAAATAAGGACAGAGCTGGAGGTATCATGCTCCCGGACTGCAGATTATACTACAAAGCTACAGTCATCAAAACAGTTTGGTACTGGCATAAAAACAGATGCATAGGTCAGTGGAACAGAATAGAGAGCCCAGAAATAAACCCATGCACTTATGGTCAATTAATCTATGACAAAGGAGGCAAGAATATCCAGTGGGGAAAAGACATCCTCTTCAATAGATGGTGCTGGGAAAACTGGACAGCTACATGTAAAAGAATGAAATTAAAACATTCTCTAACACCATAAACAAAAATAAACTCAAAATGAATTAAAGACCTAAATGTAAGACTGGAAACTATAAAACTAGAAGAAAACATAGGCAGAACACTGACATAAATCGTAGCAATGTTTTTTTTGGATCTGTCTCGTAAAGCAAAGGAAATAAAAGCAAAAATAAACAAATAGGACCTAATTAAATATAAAAGCTTTTGCACAGCAAAGGAAACCATTGACAAAACGAATAGACAACCTACTGAATGGGAGAAAATATTTGCAAATGATATGACTAATAAGAGGCTAATATCCCCAATATAAAAACAGCTCATACAACTCAATATCAAGAAAACAACCAACCTGATTTAAAAATGGACAGAAGACTTGAATAGATACTTTTTCAAAGACATACAGATAGCCAACAGGCACATGAAAAGATGCTCAACATCACTAATCATCAGAGAAATGCAAATTAAAACCACAATGAGAGATCACCTCACACCTCTCAGAATGGCTGTTATCAAAAAGGCAACAAATAACAAGTGTTAGTAAGGATGTGGAGAAAAGGGAACCCTCATGCACTGTTGCTGGGAATGTAAGTTGGTGCAGCCATATGGAAAAAAGTATGGACGTTCCTCAAAAAACTAAAAATAGAACTACCATATGATCCAGCAATTCCACTCCTAGGAATATATCTGAAAAAAAAATGAAAACACTAATTTGAATAGATACATGCACCCCCATGTTTATGGCAGCTTTACTTACAATAGCCAATATAAGGAAGCAACCAAAATGTCAATCAACAGATGACTAGATACAGAAGAAGTGGTATAGGGGCTTCCCTGGTTGTCCAGTAGCTAAGACTCTGCGCTGCCATTGGAGGGGGCCTGGATTTGATCCCTTGTTAGGGAACTGGGTCCCACATGCCGCAACCAAAAGTTTGCATGCTGCAACTGAGGATCCCACATGCCACAACTAAAGATCCTGCATGCTGCAACTAAAAAAAAAAAAGATCCCACACACTTCAGCGAGGGTCCTGCATGCAACAACTAAGATCCGGTGTGGCCAAATAAATAAATAAACAAATTAATTAATTTAAAAAAGAAGTGGTGTGTGTATATATATACAATGGAATACTATTCGGCCATGAAAAAGAATGAAATTTTGCCATTTGCAACAACATGTATGGACCTGGAAGGTATTATTCTTAGTGAAATAAGTCAGACAGAGAAAGACAAATACTGTGTATTATCACTTATATGTGGAATCTAAAAAATAAATGAATATAACAAAACAGAAACAGATGCACACATATGTGCGTCTAGTGGTAACCCATGGGGAGAGAGAAGGGGGGAGGAGCACAACAGGGGTAGGCAATTAAGAAATTCAACTACTATGCATAAAATAAATAAGCTACAGGGGTATACTGTACAGCACAGGAAACATAGCCAATATTTTATAATAACTTTAAATGGAGTATAATCTATAAAAATTTTGAATCACTATGTTGTACACCTGAAACATATAATATTGTACATCAACTATACCTCAATTAAAAAAAAAATCAACCTTAGGTCTTACAGGTCTTCCAGCTTGGTGATAGACCTTGTAGTTGTGGGTCACTTTGCTGTTGAGAGTAAATCAGCAAGATTCTGTATCCCATCTACATTATGAAAGATGAAAAGAAATGAATTATTAGTTTGAGGGCTCACCTTGATTCACTTCCCACCTTTAGTTTCTCATTGGAAACCTGAGAAAATGTGGATTTCTTTATGTGTGTTGGAGCCTTCCCTTAATAAGGACGTAACTAGAAAATAATTTTAAATTGGGCCAAAACAAAACAAAACAAAACAAAAACCCACAGCTTGCTAGATGCCAGAGCTCTCTTTAGAGCTTTGTGTCATCTTGCTCTGACCTTGAAGTAGCTGACTGAATGCTTCTTCAAGAGGTCTCTTGAACGCTGCCAGAGTGCATTATGTTAAGCTTTCACCCATTTTTCAAATTACTTCATTTTAAGTATATATCAGCAGGATTTATACTCGAGCCTCAGCTCCCAGCCCCCAGCCCCCAGCCCCCACCCGCCCCGGCAGGTGAGCAGACAAGCCTCTCAGGCTGGTGAGTGCTGGTCGGCACTGATCCTCTGTGCAGGAATCTCTCCACTTTGCCCTCTGCACCCCTGTTGCTGCTCTCTCCTCCGTGGCTCCAAAGCTTTCCCTTCACCCACCCCCTGTCTCCACCAGTGAAGGGGCTTCCTAGTGTGTGGAAACTTTTCCTCCTTCACAGCGCCCTCCCAAAGGTGCAGGTCCCATCCCTATTCTTTTGTCTCTGTTTTTCCTTTCTTCTTTGCCCTACCCAGCATGTGGGGAATTTCTTGCCTTTTGGGAAGTCTGAGGTCTTCTGCCAGTGTTCTGTAGGAGTTGTTCCACATGTAGATGTATTTTTGATGTATTTGTGGGGCGGAAGGTGATCTCCATGTCTTACTCCTCCACCATCTTGAACGTCCCCCCACCAGTAATTTTTTTTTTTTTTTTCTCGGATGCGGGCCTCTCACTGTTGTGGCCTCTCCCGTTGCGGAGCGCAGGCTCCGGACGTGCAGGCTCAGCGGCCACGTCTCACGGGCCCAGCCGCTCTGCGGCATGTGGGATCTTCCTGGACCAGGGCACGAACCCATGTCCCCTGCATCGGCAGGCGGATTCTCAACCACTGCGCCACCAGGGAAGCCCAATTTTTATCTTTTTTGAATTACACATGTCCTACATGAATATATTGTTATTGTGAAAAATTAATATTATACAGAAGCATACAGAGTAAAAACTTAAGTACCTCTTATCTTAATTTGTGTGCCCCCAAAAGCAGATTCTGAGAAAATGGCTGAAGTATAGGTGCAATGGAAAACTCCTTGTTTTCATCGTCTACTTACCACTCACTGAATACTTGTACTCCAATGTGTGTGGGTTTTTCCCATTTTAAGCAAGTCTTTGATTCTCTACAGATACCAGATGTCTTGCAATTTAATTCAGTTCTGACACCATCTACCCAGAGGTAGCATCAGATCCCATAAATTAAGGACTCAATCTCACAAGACTGCTATCTCACTTCACATGCCAGTTGCAAGTCCAGGTTGTTATCTGGGTTTCTGACTGAACAGCTGTAAATCAGAGGTTCCCACAACACCCACCTCAGGTTTGATTATTTGCCAGAATGGCTCACAGAACTCAGGAAAACAGTTTATGTACTAGATTATTAGTTTATTACAAAGGATACAACTCAGGAAGAGCCAGATGGAACAGATGCATAGGGCAAGATATGCGGGAAGGGGTGTGGAGGTTTCATGCCCTTTTAAGGCATGCCATCCTCCTAGCACCTTCATGTGTTCAGCAACCCAGAAGCTCTCTGAACCTGTCCTTCGGGGTTTTCAACTTCTGCCCCTCTACCTTTCCCAGGGATTGAAGGGTGATGCTGATATATATATATATCAGATTCCTTTCCCTTATAGATTATTACAAGATATTGAGTAGTTCCATGTGCTATACAGTAGGTTCTTTTTGGTTATCTATTTTATATTTAATAATGTGTATATGTTAATCCCAAATTCATAATTTATCCCCCCAACCCCTTTCCCCTTTGGTAACCATAAGTTCGTTTTCTGTCTTTCTAAGTTTACTTCTGTTTTGTAAATAATTTTGTTTGTAAATAATTTTTGTTTCCTTTTTTTAGATTCCACATATAAGTGATATCATGTGATATTTGTCTTTGTCTGGCTTAGTATGGTAATTTCTAGGTCCATCCATGTTGCTGCAAATGGCTTTATTTCATTCTTTTTTTATGGCTGAGTAATATTCCATTATATGTAGAAATAGGTCTAGATACAGATATATACCACATCTTTATCCATTCATCTATTGACAGACATTTAGGTTGCTTCCATGTCTTGGCTATTGTAAATGGTGGTGCAATGAACATTGGGGGTGCATGTATCTTTTTGAATTATAGTTTTCTCTGGATATATGCCCAGGAGTGGGATTGCTGGATCATATGGTAACTCTATTTTTAGTTTTTTAAGGAACCTCCATACTGTTCTCCATAGTGGCTGTACCAATTTACATTCCCACCAACAGTGTAGGAGGGATCCTTTTTCCCCACACCCTCTCCAGCATTTATTATTTATAGACTTCTTGATGATGTCCATTCTGACCAGGGTGAGGTGATAACACATAGTAGTTTTGATTTGCATTTCTCTAATAATTAGCGATGTTGAACATTTTTTGAAATGCCTATTGGCCACCTGTATGTCTTCTTTGGAGAAATGTCTATTTAGATCTTCTGCCCATTTGCTGATTGTGATTTTCTTTTTTTTTATATTGAGCTGTATGAACTGTTTGTATATTTTGGAAATTAATCCCTTGTCAGTCACATTGTTTGCAAATATTTTCTCCCATTCTGCAGGTTGTCTTTTTGTTTTGTTTATGGTTTCCTTTGCTGTGCAAAAGCACTATTGTAATTCTTTTTGAAGCCAAATAATGTTTATAAATTTTTCCTTCTATGTAATTTTTAGAATAAGCTAATCAAGGTCCACTTTTTAAAAAATCCTGAGGGGATTTGGACCATAATTGCTTTACTTTATAATATTGAGTCTTTCTATTCAGGAAAGTGATATGTCCCCATTTAGTAGGTTGTTTTATATGTTTGTAAAAGTTTCATTGTTTTCACATGGGTTTTGTACATTTCTTGTTTCATTTACTCCTCAAAATTTTATAGTTCTTGTTGCTACTGTGAATGGAATTTTTTTTTTTTTTTTTTTTGTGGTATGCGGGCCTCTCACTGTTGTGGCCTCTCATGTTGCAGAGCGCAGGCTCAGCGGCCATGGCTCACGGGCCCAGCCGCTCCGCGGCATGTGGGATCTTCCCGGACCGGGGCACGAACCCGTGTCCCCTACATCGGCAGGTGGACTCTCAACCACTGCGCCACCAGGGAAGCCCCGTGAATGGAATCTTTATAACATTTTACAAACATTATCGTCAGTGTATAAGAAAGATATTCATCTTTGCAGGGTGATTATGTATACAGCCACCTTCCTAATTAGTTATTGACAGGTAAATTTTTACCCCTTCACAGTCTCATGCTTTCAAATTCTCTTATTAGCAATTGGAGACACAAGTTGGCTGCTCTTTCTCTCATCCCTATTCCCGGAGATTAAAGACAAATCTTTATGTTTTTGTTTTAACTAGATGTTACTTACATTTTGAGGTCTCTCAATCTAATTTCCACTACTACCACCACACACTGGTCCCTTGGGATACCCTTTCCCACCTTTAACATTTTGGCTCAAATATGGCTAGAATTAAAAAACAAAACAAAACAAAAAACTTTAGTAAATACTAATGAATATTAAAGAAAATGCTAGAAACAACAGAAACCTAGATTCATGCAAGCTCAGAATTTTTACCGTAGTACCGTTTACTTTAAAAAGTGGTATGCATTTTAATGCATTAAAAATTTTAATTTGAGTTGATCCAGTAAAATATATAATCTTGGAGAAATAATGAATTCTGTAATTGATTCTACAACACTATCCACTTCCTTCTAATAGTCTAATCAGAATCTCACTGGTTCCAAGTTTTTTATTAAGGCTTTTTACTCAACTATAGGAGAGATATGAGTATTGATATCAGTAGGAGTTCACACATTAAAAAGTCAAGTAATTTTGGGGGGAGTTCCCTGGTGATCTTGTGGTTAGGATTTGGCACTTTCACTGCTGTAGCCTGGGTTCAATTGCTGGTTGGGGAACTGAGATCCTACAAGCCGTGGGTGCAGCCAAAAAAAAAAAAAAGATGCCAAGTAATTTTTATTTTTTTCTCTGGTATGGGTCACAAGAGAATATTTCTTTCAAAATATAGAATTGAGGAATAAAAGTAATAAGTCATACTGAGTGAGGCAAAAATTGGAAATACAAGTCCTAAGACATAAGTGAATTTGTAGCATTGAAATAAATTGACTCAATGGGTTCTTTTGCTGTAAGTTCAAGCCATCCTGAATTACTTACACTTTCTTGGCCATACTATGCTTTTTTCTTTCTTTTTTTTTTTTTTTTTTTTTTTTTTTTGCCGTACACGGGCCTCTCACTGTTGTGGCCTCTCCCGTTGCGGAGCACAGGCTCCGGACGCGCAGGCTCAGTGGCCATGGCTCACGGGCCCAGCGGTTCCGCGGCATGTGGGATCTTCCTGGACCGCGGCATGAACCCATGTCCCCTGCATCAGCAGGCGGACTCTCAACCACTGCACCACCAGGGAAGCCCCATACCATGCATTTTTATATCTCCGTACCTTGCCACATATTGTTTCATTTCCTGGAATTCCCTTTTTTTCTACCACTTTTGTCCATTTAGTGGACTCTTCCCAATGAGCCAGTACATTATATGTGTGCTTTCCTCATGCAGTGTTTCAGGCCATACTGTTAAAGATCATCTTCATCAGATCCAAATCAATTACTTTGCTTTCTGTAAAGCTCTTTCTAGTCTTCTAGTGACATTACTTACTTCTGTTCTAGTATGTATTACATTGTATTATTACTTTTAATTGTCCTCTACGTCCCTTACATCATTGTGAGCCTCACTACCTATCACACATTTTGCCACTAGTAAATGTGTGTTAACTGACACTTACAATGCAGTGTTCTTGTACCTTGACTTACCTAACCCCTAAGCTTCTGAACTATTTGGCCCTCCATTTATCCCACTTATTCTTTTATTCATCCCATCCACCCATTCCATCCATCTCTCTATTCCATACATCCCATCTATCCACCCATCAGTTTTACTCATCTGTTCATCTATTCTATCATGCTGTCTGTCCATCCTATCTATCCATTCTATCTGTCCCATTCATCCATCCATCTATCCAGAAAGCACTTAATATGTGATTTCCTTTTTTTTTTTGACCGCGTTGGGTCTTCGTTGCTGCATGCGGGCTTTCTCTAGTTGCAGCGAGCTGGGGATATGCTATGTTGCGGTTCACAGGCTTCTCATCATGGTGGCTTCTGTTGTTGCGGAGCACGGGCTCTAGGCATGCGGGCTTCAGTAGCTGTGGCGTACGGGCTCAGTAGTTGTGGCGCACGGCTCTAGAGCTCAGGCTCAGTAGTTGTGGCGCACGGGCTTAGTTGCTCCGTGGCATGTGGGATCTTCCCAGACCAGGGCTCGAACCCGTGTCCCCTGCATTGGCAGGTGGATTCTCAACCACTGCACCACCAGGGAAGTCCTTAATATGTGATTTTTAACACTGTGATTGGCAATAGAAATTAAAAAATAAGAAAGATGTAATTTCTGGTTTCAAGGAACTCATAAAAGGGAAGTGGCACAAGCTAAATATATAAATCACTTTCCTAGTTTTTGTAGTGGTCAAAGTAAGAGGTCAAGGTAATAGTACCATTATTTTTAGTTAACTGCATTTTTTTATTTTTAAAAAATACAATAAATATTTGTTTACAAGTGAAGTGGGGTTTTACTTTTTTCCTGGAATTAATATCACATAGCAATTTTTATGGCACATGAGATAACATTAATTTTCTGGAAAACTATAGATGCTTTTTCCATTATTCCAGGAGATTTTTAAAGCAACAATATATGATGTGGTGTCTTCCAATATAATAAATGATGGTTTTATAATGCTCAGTTGCTACAAAGAGATTTACTCTATATAAATGATAAAGCAAAATGTGTGAGCATATTTTAATGTTCATGGTTTTTAAAATGTTTTTCACCCAAAAATAGATAACTCCTCTAATTTAGGAAATGAAATAAAGAAATAAAATTTTAGTTTTGAATACAAACAAGATTTTAAAATATATTGCACAACTGTCATCAAGAAGGGAACAGAGAAGGAAGGACCAGCCTCCTTCCACATGTGGGAAAAAGGACCAGGCCTTGGCTTTCCTACTAGACTGGTATGAAACCAGGAAGTGGAAGAGAGGCCAGGCGGGCATGGTGTGCATCAACACCTACCTTTAACATGGTGTCCCTGTCTGCCAGCAAAATATGGCTCCGTAAAACTCAGATTCTGACTGATAGGATGAACAAGTCCTCATCTCAGTGGTCAGGGTGAGCCCAGAGATAATCAAGTGTTTCTTATTAAGACTCACAGTGCTCTCATCCCAATCTTGAGCAGAATTTTAACTGCCTATGTTCTGAGGTAAAAATATGAGGAGACAGAGAAGGTGCAAACATTTGCATTTTGCAAAATGTTACTTTATCTGTGGATAAAATTACTGCTGTGATTTAAGTGATTCAGAGGTTAAAAAAGAATGTGGAATATTGGCTGTGAAGCTTATTGCACTACATATGTATATTTTAAATTAGGTTGTAATGTTCAACATTAAAAGTAAACATATTTGTTCTCTGTTTAACCTCTCTGCTAGATTTAGTCAGATATTCTCACTACAGGCACATCTCAGAGATACTGCAAGTTCAGTTGCAGACCACCTCAATAAAGCAAACATTGCAATAAAGTGAGTCACATGAATTTTTTCATTTCCCAGTGCATATAAAATTAATGTTTACACTATACTGTAGTCTATTAAGTGTGCAATAGCATTATGTCTTAAAAAGCAGTATATATACCTTAATTTAAATAATTACTTTATTGCCAAAAAATGCTAACCATCATCTGAGCTTTCAGCAAGTCCTAATGTTTTTGCTAGTGGAGGGTCTTGCCTCAGTGTTGATGGCTGCTGACTGATCAGGGTGGTGGTTGCTGAAGGTTGAGGTGACTGTGGCAATTTCTTAAATAAGACAACATTGACATCTGCCACATCGGCTGACTCTTCCTTTGACCAGCATTTCTCTGTAGCATTCAATGCTGTTTGATAGAATTTTACCCAAAATAGACCTTCTTTCAAAATTGGATTTCAAACTCTGCCACTTGCTTTATCAACTAAGTTTATATTATATTCTAAATCCTATGTTGTCATTTCAACAGTCTTCACCAGGGGTAGATTCCGTATCAAGAAATCACTTTCTTTGTTCATCCATAAGAAGCAACTCCTCATCTGTTCAAGATTTAGCTTGAGACTGCAGCAATTCAGTCACATCTTCAGGCTCCACTTCTAATTCTAGTTCTCCTGCTATTTCCACTGCATCTTCAGTTACTTCCTCCACTGAAGTCTTGAGCCCCTCAGAGTCATCCATGAGGGTTGAAATCAACTTCTTCCAAACTCATGTTCGTGCTGATATTTTAACCTCTTCGCATGAATCACGGATGTTCTTAATGGTATCTCAAATGGTGAAGCCTTTGCAGAAGGCTTTCAAGATACCTTGCCCAGATCCATCAGAGGAATCACTATCTGTGGCAACTATAGCCTTACGAAATGTATTTCTTAAACCATAAGACTTGAAAGTTGAAATGACTCCTGGATCCATGGGCTACAGGATGGATACTGTGTTAGCAGGCATGAAAAAACCACAAATCTCATTGTACATCTCCATCAGAGCTCTTGGTTACCAGGGGCTTTGTCAATGAGCAGTCATATTTTTATTTTATTTTTTTTTAAATTTTGTTGGAGTATAGTTGATTTACAACGTTGTGTTAGTTTCAAGGGTACAGCAAAGGGATTCAGTTACACAAATACATATATTCATTAACAGTCATATTTTTAAATAAACTTCTTTTTTTTTTTTTTTTGAGCAGTAGGTCTCAACCGTGGGCTGAAAACGTTTAGTAAACCATGTTGTAAACAGATGTACAGTCATCCAGGCTCTGTTGTTCCATTCATAGAGCACAGGCAGAGCAGATTTTGCATAATTCTTAAGGTCTCTAGGATTTTCAGACTGGTAAATGAACATTGGCTTCAACTTCAAGTCACCAGCTGCATTAGCCTGTCCTCTGAAGCTCTGAAGCAAGGCATTGACTTCTCTCTGAAAGTCCAAGATGGCATTGTCTTCACAGAAGGCTGTTTCCTCTGCACTGAAAGTTTGTTGTTTAGTGCAGCCACATTCATTAATATCTTTTTTTAAAATTAGTTTTTATTGGAGTATAGTTTCTTTATAATGTTGTATTAGCTTCTACTCCACAGCAAAATGAATCAACCATACATATACATATATCCCATTGCTTTTGGATTTCCCTCCCATTTAGGGCACCACAGTGCATTAAGTAGAGTTCACTGTGCTATACAGTATGTTCCCCTCAGTTGTCTATTTTATACATAGTATCAATAGTGTATATGTGTCAATCCTGATCTCCCAATTCATCCCACCCCACCCCTTTCCCCCTTGTATCCGTACATTTGTTCTCTACATCTGTGTCTCTATTTCTGCTTTGCAAATAAGGTCATCTATACCATTTATCTAGATTCCACATATATGCGTTAATATACGGTGTTTGTTTTTCTCTTTCTGTCTTACTTCACTCTGTATGACACTCTCTAGGTCCATCCATGTATCTACAAATGACACAATTTTGTTCCTTTTTATGGCTGAGTAATATTCCATTGTGTATATGTACCACATCTGCTTTACCCATGCCTCTGTTGATGGACATTTAGCTTGCTTCCATGTCCTGGCTATTGCAGATAGTGCTGCTATGAACATTGGGGTGTATATGTTTTTTTGAATTATGGCTTTCTCTGGGTATATGCCCAGTAGTGAGATTGCTGGGTCATATGGTGGTTCTATTTTTAGTTTTTTAAGGAAACTCCATACTGTTCTCCATAATGGTTGTACCAGTTTACATTCCCACCAATAGTGTAAGAGGGTTCCCTTTTCTCCACACCTTCTCCAGAATTTATTGCTTGTAGACTTTTTGATGATGGCCATTCTGACTGGTGTGAGGTGATACCTCATTGCAGTTTTGATTTACATTTCTCTAATAATTAGTGATGTTGAGCATCTTTTCACGTGTTTGTTGGCCATCTGTATGTCTTCTTTAGAGAAATGTCTATTTAGGTCTTCCGCCCATTTTTTGATTGGGTTGTTTGTTTTTTTGATATTGAGCTGCCTGAGCTGCTTGTATATTTTGGAGATGACTCCTTTGTCAGTTGCTTCATTTGCAAATATTTTCTCCCATCCTGAGGGTTGTCTTTTCATCTTGTTTATGGTTTCCTTTGCTGTGCTAAAGCTTTTAAGCTTAATTAGGTCCCATTTGTTCATTTTTGTTTTTATTTTCATTACTCTAGGAGGTGGGTCAAAAAAGATCTTGCTGCGATTTATGTCAAAGAGTGCTCTGCCTATGTTTTCCTCTAAGTTTGATAGTGTCTGGCCTTACATTTAGGTCTTTAATCCATTTTGCATATGGTGTTAGGGAGTGTTCTAATTTCATTCTTTTTTACATGTAAGTGTCCAGTTTTCCGAGGACCACTTATTGAAGAGGCTGTCTTTTCTCCATTGTATATTCTTGCCTCCTTTGTCATAGATTAGGTGACCATAGGTGTGTGGGTTTATCTCTGTGCTTTCTATCCTGTTTCATTGATCTATATTCCTGTTTTTGTGCCAGTACCATACAGTCTTGATTACTGTTGCTTTGTACTATTGTCCGAAGTCTTAGGTAGATCTTCTGGATAACTTGCTGGAGCTTCTACGTCAGCCCTTGCTGCTTCACCTTGTGTTACGGAGATAACTTCTTTCCTTAAACCTCATGAACCAATCTCTGCTAGCTTCAAGCTTTTCTTCTGCAGTTTCCTCATCTCTCTCAGCCTTCATAGACTTGAAGGGGGTTAGGGCTTTGCTCTGATTTAAGCTTTCACTTAAGGGAATATTGTGGTTGGTTTGATCTTCTATCCAGACTGCTAAAACTTTCTCCATATCAGCAATAAGGCTATTTCACTTTCTTACCATTCATGTATTCACTGGAGTAGCATTTTTTAATTTCCTTCAAAAACATCTCCTTTGCATTTACAACTTGGCTAACTGCTTGGTCCAAGAGACTTAGCTTTTGGCCTGTCTCAGCTTTCAACATGCCTTTCTCACTAAGCTTAATCATGTCTAAATTTTGATTTAAATGAGAGACATGTGACTCTTCCTTTCACTTGAACACTTAGAGGACATTTAGGGTTATTAATTGGTCTAATTTTAATATTGATGTGTCTCAGGGAATAGGAAAGCCTGAGGAGGGGTAGAGAGACAGGGGAATGGCTGGTTGGTGGAGCAGTGAGAACACACACAACATTTATGGATTAAGTTCACTGTCTTATATGGGTGCCATCATGGCACCTCAAAACAATTACGATATTTACATCAAAGATCCCTGATCATAATCACCATAACAAATATAATAGTGAAAAACCTTGAAATATTGCAAGAATTACCAAAATGGAACACAGAGACACAGAGTAAGCAAATGCTATTGGAAAAGGGTCACTAATAGACTTGCTCAACACAAACTCCCAATTTGTAAATAACACAGTATCTGTGAATCACAGTAAATCAAAGTGCAATAAAATGAGGTATGCCTGTATTGAGGGTCTTCTGCTAATGAACTGCATCTAAAACTACAACTAATTTGCTGTTTCCTTTAATATGATATGCATGTACTTTCATGGAATTTCTAGAAAATTATGTGCTCCAAGACTATAAACTGCAGAAAATTCATCATTGTTACACCATTAAATAAATCTCAGTGGAAGACAGAATAATTTAAATCTAAACAAATATACCTCTCTAGTTTACTACCAAAAGTTATCTAAAACCAAGATGCAGTAGCTTATTTTAATTCTTGAAAATTGTATTTTGAAAGACTTTACATCTTCCCTGTTCTTGCCACCATTTTTATCAACTGGAATAGAATTGATGATGGGATTATTTATGCCATTTTGTATACATTAAAAATTCAAGCCTGTTGCAAGTATGTACTTGTTAAAAACAAAAAGAAAACCCTCAAAGCTGAAAAGATATTGTAAAATTTTTATCTGAAAGTTTGTTTTGGTAAAAGAAGATATCTAAATGAGAAAGTTTTCTCTTATGAAAATAAATATCAATTAATAAACAAATTTTTATAATTGATCTACTCTATATTTATTCTAATTAAAGATTAAAGCTCAGAAAGTTTTATGTTTTTAGCAAAGTAGAAAATAACGACATCTTGCTGTTTCCTTTGGCTTTCTGTTACTAACTCATGTTGATAGTTGCATAGCATGGTATGTTAATTAATTCCCAAGGCTACAAAATAAATTATTCTTAGAAAATATGATCTACCCATTTATCTTTTGACAATATGTCAATGGAATATTCCTTAGGAAATACAGCAATTAAAGGAATTAACAATTTAAAGGTATCCATATTTCATGGTTAAAACAAAAGCATATAATTTATAACAAAGTACTTTGAAAAATATGGATGCTGTGCAAATGTAAAATAATAATAACTTTTGTATTTTTTTTTAAATTTTTATTTATTTATTTTTATTTTTTTGGCTGTGTTGGGTCTTCGTTTCTGTGCGAGGGCTTTCTCTAGTTGTGGCAAGCGGGGGCCACTCTTCATCACGGTGCGCGGGCCTGTCACTGTGGCGGCCTCTCTTGTTGCGGGGCACAGGCTCCAGACGCGCAGGCTCAGTAGTTGTGGCTCACGGGCCTAGTTGCTCCGTGGCATGTGGGATCCTCCCAGACCAGGGCTCGAACCCGTGTCCCCTGCATTGGCAGGCAGATTCTCAACCACTGCACCACCAGGGAAGCCCTGTATTTTTAATCTTAATTTTCCTAGTGTCTTTTCTCCTGTTTAGTATGGCTTCTTTGTGCCTTGCATTTGATCTCTAATTCCATTTCTTTCTCACTTGGCCAACCCTACCAGGCAGAGAATAAGAAAGGGATAAGGAACTAAAAAAGCACTGTGCTAGGCCCTTTAGATAATGATCTCATTTAATCTTAGAGCATGGAAAACTCTCATTATTAGATAAATCAGGTGTCTGTGACTCTTCTGGCCATAGGTGAAATAGGTCTTGGTTATTGTTTTGTTTGTGTCTGCTTCTGTCTTGATGTTATTATTCCTGTTAGTTTCCTTACTGCTACTTCAATGATCTTGAATCCTTGAAAGAAATAAAGAAAAAAAAAACACAGGCCATCATAAAATGATTGAACTTGAAAGGATCATTAAGGATCCTCAAGCCCAATCAATTCCCTTCATTGTAGAGATAAAGAAACTAAGGGCTACTAGGAGCAACATGACAAGGACTACATGCCACAAGCAACAATCAACTTTCCCCTGTTCAGTTCAAAACTACTTCACCATTTAGCATCTCTAAGAGTTAGGACAGAAGTATGACCAAGGTGCTATGATAGTATGAGGAGGGATACTTAGCTGAGATGTGTGTGTGTGTGTGTGTGTGTGTGTGTGTGTGTGTGTGTGTGTGAGAGAGAGAGAGAGAGAGAGAGAGAGAGAGAGAGAGAGAAATGCAGAGAGACAGAGAAAGAGTTCTCAGGAGATGGGTGAAAAAAAACTTTTCCTGCAGTGATTGACACCTTAGGATCAATAAAAAGTAATCCAGGTTTAGATGAAGAGGAAAGGGCATTAAATTCAGAGGAAATAGCATATTAAAAAATATGAAAGGTTGAGAGAACATGGGTGTGTGAAACAGAATGAAGGAATTAAAATGGCATATAAAATGGCCAATGGAAAATATCATTAATATTATGAAGACTTGAGAGGTAAATTCTTCTCAGAGATCTGTATTTGTTTTTTGGTTTTTTGTTTCTTGCGGTCCGCGGGCCTCTCACTGTTGTGGCCTCTCCCGTTGCGGAGCACAGGCTCCGGACGTGCAGGCCCAGCGGCCATGGCCCACGGGCCGAGCCGCTCCGCGGCATGTGGGATCCTCCTGGACCGGGGCACGAACCCATGTCCCCTGCATCGGCAGGCGGACTCTCAACCACTGCGCCACCAGGGAAGCCCTCTGTATTTGTTTTGATGATCTTGAACTTTAATTATCTTATGGGATTCACATACCCCTCCTTCCTATGTTTTTCTTTTTTACCATGGCTACCAGGAAGCTTAGTGCTTAGTTTTGTATTTTTTTTTTAAATAAATTTATTTATTTATATATTTATTTTTGCCTGCATTGGGTCTTTGTTGCTGTGCGTGGACTTTTCTCTAGTTGCGCCGAGTGGGGGCTACTCTTCATTGTGGTTTGCGGGCTTCTCATTGTGGTGGCTTCTCTTGTTGTAGAGCACGGGCTCTAGGTACGCAGGCTTCAGTAGTTGTGGTGCACGGGCTCAGTAGTTGTGGCTCTCTGGCTCTAGAGCGCAGGCTCAGTAGTTGTGGTGCATGGGCTTAGTTGCTTCGTGGCATGTGGGGTCTTCTGGACCAGGGATCGAACCCGTGTCCCCTGCATTGGCAGGCGGATTCTTAACCACTGCGCCACCAAGGAAGCCCTTAGTTTTGTATTTACTTGTGGTAGCCTCTTTTGAGACTTGTTTTTCTGATATAATTATATTATCCTTTTTTAAATTTCCTTCTTATTTATTTGTTTTTGTTTTTCTCTTGTTTAAGTTGTCTTTAAAAAAATTATTTTTGCTTACTTATTGACGGTCTGAAAGCGTCCCTGATATGGAAGAGAGGGGAACTCCAGAACAAATTGTGTTTATTTCTCTACTTCTGGCCAGGACTGTCCCTGTATTGACCAATGACTTTTTTCTTGGCTGTAGAGAATAATTTTTTGGTGTTAATAGACATGTGATTCAATGGCATAACGTTTAATTAAAATGTTGAAGCTTAGATGTGACAAGCCAAAATGGAGACCAGTTAATTTAGCATAGAATGACCTTTTACAATAATCAAATAATTTCCTTTATTTCTTCCAGGGATTCAAAGTTTAAATAGCCTTTTTATATTACACATAAATATACAGGCTTAAAGTTTCCAGGAAGGTATTTTTTGGAATTCTAATCTTTTTTCTTGATTGATTCTAAAATTGGGATAATGTGCCACCCCTAAATTCCTGAACGTGAAATTTTTTTTCAAATCTGTAGTCACACAGTCTGTTAAATTAAACAAACATTTTTTTCCCTGTAAGCCATACTCAAATTTTTTTTTGAAGAAAACAAGTCGCAGATAAACAGGAAAATATTTTTAAGCACCTACCTTGTAGCGGACATTTTACCAGGTACCAAGATTATAAAGATAAATGTTTATAGCCAGGTAAGGGAGACAATTTTTTTTTAACTTTTTATGTCATTGTTATGGGTTGAATGTTTGTATTCACCCCCACCACCACCAAATTCATATGTTGAAATCCTAACCCCTAATGTGATGGTATTAGGAGGTGGGACCCTAGGAAGGTTTTTAGGTAATGAAGGTGGCGTCCTCATGGATGGGATTAGTACCTTATAAAAGGGACCCCAGAGAGCTCTCCACCCCTTCTTCCTTATGAAGACACAGTGAGAAGATGACCATACATGAACCAGGAAGTGGGCTATTACCAGACACAAAATCTGCCAGCGCCTTGATATTGGACTTACCAGCCTCCAGAACTGTGAGAAATAAATTTCTATTGTTTATAAGCCACCCAATCTATGTTATTATTTTAAAGAAGTCCAAACTGACTAAGGCAGACATGGTGTGGCAAGAAGCAGACACTTGAGCTGGCTCTTGATCAATGACAAGTATTTTGCCAAGTGAATGTCTGTGCTGAAGAGTGAGGATTGTGGTGAGGAAGGAATTGAATATGCAAATGTATCCAATCTTTAGAGAAGAGCAATCTGGTCAGACTGGTTGGACTATTAGATATGGTAGGATCCCTTGTGATGGTAGAATCCAGAGTGAATGATTGCCAGAAATATCTAAGAGTGGGGTTCAAGTTCTCTTTAAGGCAAGACACTAATGTTTTTTATCTTTGTATTTCCTATGAAACTTGGTGTGAAGGAGAATTAATAAGACCTACAAATAATACAGTCCTCTTCACAAAGTAAAGTAATTCCACAAAAAAACCTTAGCTTTCTCCCAGAGTTAAATCCATATCTAGATGCCTGAGATATTTATTATTGCAGCTACTTTAATATGATGTACAAGAGAGATGAAAGGTTAGTAAGAATTGAGATGGGCTTGAATGTGCTGGCTAAGATAGCTTTAGTTTTTGTTCTTTGATTTTTGTCTCTGTTCTTGGATGTTATAACAATTATAAAATAGCAGTTTGATAATAGTGAATGCTATAATTTGGGGGATCTTGTAATTTTCCAATAGGGAACACTTGAGTACAGCATTAAAGTGATTTTCAGCAATGTGCCTCGATTTGGCTATGGTATTATTATTTAGCATTACATTATTTTCTGTTTACTATTGTACATAATCAAGAAAATGAACTTATATAGGCTTGAATGCCACAGTTGCCCATATGCCATGACTGTGTTAGTGGGATGAGAACTGAAGCATGCCTGTGTGTTCATACTGGATATTTTCATGACTGATCACAAAGCATGCAGTTAGATTGACTGTAGCCAGTCACTCGAATATGTTGTACAACAGTTATTTTGTATATTTGGATTTAACCCATATGGGAAAAAATATCACCAAGATAAAGCTTTGTCTAAAAATATGATTTTTTATAGGTTATTTTTTAAACTATCACTTCTCACTTTTGTCCTTGTTTCGCATCACTTGAGCTGTAAGTCGAAGTGCTCAGAATAATCACTGAATTCATACCATATGACCCTGGCTGCATGTGAGAACAGATACTAGTCTATATAAGGAATAAATGTGTGTTTTACGGGTTTCATGTAAAGGTTTAAAATCCAGTTTTTCCATTGCTTCCTTTAACAGACAGATGTGTCTACAGAAAATATGTTGGCCCCAAGAAATAGTAAAATCACTCTTAGGAAAGCAGCAAATCCTTTAAAGTAACCATTTTAAAGGAAAATTGTGAATATATCCCTGAGAAAATAAAATAAACATTCCATACTGCCATTAGAGAATTACTTTGCAGGCAGAAGTTTTCAAAGGCTGCCCATAAACATCTAAACCTTTATAGTATGTATCCTTGTATTAACTTACAACTTCCTCTCCACTATTCTCCCCCATGAAATCTCTGCTCAAGTCTTAACGTTTTTCTTGCCATTCTCTGAAGATACCATGAGCTCTTGCCTCAGGACCTTTGCATTCAAACTTTCATCCCTCTATGCTTAGCAAGCTTCTATTGACTGTCCCCTACTCCTACTATTTTGTTTATATTCAGTCTGATTTCACAGGAAGTTCTGACACACAAATTATACCATAGAATTAATCTTACACTGAGCTGAGCAGACTGGCTTCTGATACCTACATGTCAGTCAGTTATTACCTGTGGGAAACCCTGGAAGGGATGGTGGAAGGCAGTTTGTGAAGGGTGGGGAGCAAAACCTTGCAGGCCTGGCAGTTCCTGTCAGCTTAGGGCAATTCTCTGGAGAATAGGGTAGCTGTATTGGCACCTTATAAGGTGGATCTTGTTGAGGCACCAATTGCATCCACTGTAAAAGTGGTTCATAAATATGTTGTGTCTAACAGGATCAGCATGGTAGCATACAGCAACAACAACAGCAACGTACGTTCTACAATGGCATCATGGGTTATTAGATTTTATTCATTTCTGTGTATCAGAAGCTGAATGAATTAGCAAACTGATTAAAGAAGAAACCTGTAGATTAGGAATCAATAAAAGTCTTAATAATCTGTGAGATAATGAGCTAATTTTAGCACCCAACAGCTTGCATTCAACCAGAATTTATTGAGCTCTTACTATGTGCCAGTTCCCATACTAGGCACTGGTGATATAAAGGTAAATCAAACAGATGTGCCACCCTCCCCACAACAAGGAGCCTAAAATATAGTGGATTACTTAAATATTATACATCTAAAACATACACACACAGATCTTGCATGACAGTTGAATATTTTGTCAGATAAAAATAGACTCCCATGCTATATGTTTTCAGCATTATATGATAAGAAAATTGTCTTTTAATTTTCAACTCCTGCACTGAAGATTTTTTTGTGTGTTGGGGTTTAATGGATAGGACAATGACATAATGGAAAGAAATATACATGTTGTGATTAAACAGATATATTTAAATTCCAGAGCAGGACTCATTCTGAAATTTAAACCTTGGCAAGTTACAGAATAAATTTGAGCCTTGTTTCTTTATCTCTAAAGAAAATGGCAGTAAAATACTGTGCAGGGTTAATGTGTGGTCTTCAAACAATGTCAGTTCTTTCCTCTTTCCAGAAACTATATGTTGAACATGGGTTTTGAAAGAGAGGAAAATAAAATAGACTGCTTCCAATTACTTTAGGACTATCTGACAATGAAAGACTCTGAATCTGCACAATTTCTATCCTGAACGTTAGTATTGCTACAAATTTTTGGCATGTGCAAAAGTTTTGGAAAGCAAGTCTTGTTCTTGGTAAATTGAAAAATATTAATCAATTTTTATTTCTCCTGTTCCAAAGAGCTATCTGAGGGAAAAGGAGCTCATTGGTACAGATTTTCTTTTTTCTATAACTGAATTTTTCTATGATCTTTCCACAATCATCATGGAGAGAAAAAAATTGGCTCACCTGACTAAGGCTCCCGTAGAAAAGAACTAATCTTCAGCTGCTTAGTAAATTCCTACAAGTTAGAAGATTTATGTAAAAGGCAAAAGGACAAAAATGCAAAGTTTTATGAGCCCTATAGTTGGGTGAAGACTAGACAAAAATGTGGAGAAGACAGTGTTTGTCTTTGGTGTTCCTGATCTCTCCTTTCACTCCTCGATCTTGGGTATACAGGGCTCTCCAGTGCTTTCCCCTTTCTCCTTAATTGGAGGTTCTGTTAAATTAACTCTAATTTGTAAGTGTATTACCTCCCTCAAGGGTATTTTCTGGTCAATAAGGAGGCAGGACAAAGTCAGAGGAATATATGTATAGTCAATTTGAGAAATATATGACTGTGTAAGCAGTATAAGAAATATGTTTAATGAACTCATGGATTTTTACACCTAAATAAGACAGTTTGATGTGGTAAAATGAACACTGGACAAGCATAGTGGGCATAGGAGGTTTTTTCATCCATTCTCCCTTTTTGAGCAATAGCATAAAAGTATTACAATTTCCTTTTGTGGAATTACCTCTCCCCTATTAAGTGAAAACTTTCTGAGACCATAAATCAAGGTACATGCCTCACTGACTAAGGGGTGGGTGGATGACCCAAGAGTCAATCTGACTTTTTCTTCCTGGTCCTTGGACTTGTTAATGGAATGATCCAGGAATAAAGACAACAGTTGGTTCCTCATGTTCTATGACTGCTCTCTGTCAAAACATTGAACAGTTCCTATTCCTGAGCCCACTGTAGCTACCTGGTTTTGTACTTTCTGATCTTGGCATTTGAGGCTTTGCTTTACTTCTGTGAGAACTCCCTTATCTTCTAGCACATTCCTTCTTTCTTAGGATAGCCAGGGGGGTTTCTGTTGCTTACAACCAAAGACTGACATCTGACTCAAGGTGTCAGGAGACGTGATGGCTCCGCGTGAAATACTTAGCATATCTGGTTTTATTTTTCTCATGTGTGAAAAGGAAGTGGTCGAACTACATGGTTTCTAATTTCTTCTCTAATTATAAAAAGAAATAAATGTATAAGGTTGCCCTCCTTAGAAGTCTTTAATAATTCTGAACATATGCCTATTCCCAGATGAATAGATTCAGGGATAATGCACTTTCCCATTAATTGTGACTTCTAATTTGGTCTCTTAGCATGCCTTCAGCCTCTAGGCCCTGGAGTCCATTTAAGGTCATTTAAGCAGAGGCCACATCTGCCAGTATCTGAATTATCTGGCTTAGCATCCTGAACTCATTGGATATTTGCCAACCATATGCTAGATCAGGGCCGGTCAGAATGGCCTCATTTTGAAGGACTGTTTAAATGGCAAGAGAAATTACATCCGAGAGAAAGGAAATCATGGGTAAAGAGCCCAAGGAATTGGCACAGCTGGGTATCATTAGCAATAATCAAAGCTTATCCAAGATAAAAAGCAACAGGAAGTGAGATGGGGGCAATGTGTATATGTATGTGTATGAATATGTATGTATTTATGTACATGTATGTGTGTATATATATGTGTGTGTGTGTCTGTGTAAGAAATTAAATGTGTAAACACTTTTTAAAAATCTTATGTCTTCTGACTGCTTTGCCCCCTCATCCTAACTTGAATCTTTCTACTGTGTTCCAGTGAGAGTGTTTGATGTACTGAAATCATCTTAGAATTTCAGTCTTTGAGGCAGTACTTTAATGCTACAGACTCAGAGGAAGATTAAATAATTACATCATTAACAAGAAAAAAAAGTGCAAATATTAAACAGCTGCAGGAGAATCTAAGCAATGTGAAAAACAGATCCATAAAAGATCCATATCCTTTTCTTCTCCAGTTATTACGTATCTTATAATGATTAATTTTCTGATTATAAAACATTTACTTTAGAAAACAATAACTTGGAAAATAAATGAAGTGTATATAAAGGAGCAAATAAATATTACCTATACTTTTACCATCCATATATATCCACTTTTAGTATCTTGATGTATTTTCTTTTATTTGCAGAAAATGTTTTTTAATGAAATAATCCAAATGTGGGCTTTACTGAGCCTAGTTTGGGGATTCTTCTAATTCTAAACATGCATTTAGTTACCAATTTGTTAGACAAGAGTTCCCTTAGCAGCCCTTAATTTAGCTTTAAAAATATTCTTTAAAAATAATTCTCCAGGGCTTTCCTGTGGCACAGTGGTTGAGAGTCCGCCTGCCGATGCAGCGGACACAGGTTCGTGCCCCGGTCTGGGAAGATCCCACATGCCGCGGAGCGACTGGGCCCGTGAGCCATGGCCGCTGAGCCTGCGCGTCCGGAGCCTGTGCTTCGCAACGGGAGAGGCCACAACAGTGAGAGGCCCGCATACCGCAAAAAAAAAAAAAAAAAAAAAAAAAAAAATTATCCAGCAGATTTTATTTTTGAAGCTTAAATTTGGCGGTTTACATTTGCCTCTCCTTCATCCCAATCCCTTTCACTCACTCCATTGTACCAATCTTTGCTCACCTTCAAGTGTAAGCCAAAAGTCCCCACCCCCAACCACACGAATCCACAGGCCATGTCAAAATAGGAAGAGATAGTCAATAATAATAATTGAACACACGTGGCAGGTACCTTACCAATGACTTTTTGTGTTTTATCTCATTTAATCCTCAAAGCCTTATGATAAAGATACTATTAATATGCTCATTTTACTGATGAGGAAACTAAATCTCAGGGAAAGTAAATGACTTGCTTAAGATGGTCATAAGCTACTGGCAGAGCTGACATTTACTCTCAGGTCAACCTGATCTCAAAGCCACTATGCTACTGTGGCATGTAAGGGCAAAGAAAAGCCATGCCTAGACAAAATTGTGAAGGCAAAAGTCTGTGTTTAGTGCTCTTAATTCCCATCCAGTAGGAGCCCTTTTTAAAAAATAGTCTTTGATGGGAAGAAGGGTATTCGTTAAGGGCTTTCTGTATTAAGGTAGGTGAGATACTTTGAACATTATGATGTTCATAGGGAACATTGACCTCTAGAACATTAGATCTGCCATCTAGAGTTCTACTAAGTTATCTAGCTATACTAAGTATGATCTAATTCCTTCAATTTACAGATAAAAAATGGAAGCCTAGAGAGGTGAGTTTATAATATCTTGGCAATAATAGAGTATGGCCTAGAATCTGTGTCTCTTGATTCTCTCAATCTAGAACTTTCTGGTCACACCGAGGCTTCTTTGTTTCATAATGTAGGTGAATCTGATGAAACAAAATGATTTTGAATGGACTTTGAAGAGTATTGTTTTTCCACCTGCTAGATGATTTTCTCTAGGTTCAAATTTTTTAGGCCAAGGCCACACAGTGGCTAATATTTACTTTCAAGGCTTTGTGTCTTTCTGATTTTATCAACAGAATCACTTGAGATTCAACCAGTTCATATTCCTAAGTTTTAAAATGCCCATGTGAAACATTTTCTGTACCATCTGTCCTATGTGTTGTTTCAATTTATATGGAACCACATAAGGCAGAAGTTATGTCTGAAATGGTTTCATGTTGTAATGTGTGTTCTTTTTCTCTTTTCGGCTCTTTGTTATAATTTTTTAAATGGAAAAACATATCAAACACAGAGTAACCAAATGAAACAAAAGTATAAAACACAGTCCCTTTGCGTAGTTCAACAGAAAAAGTAGTTTAGAAAATAAATGGATAAATTGATGCATATAGATCTATTTCTGTTTGAATTCTTATGATTGGTCTCAAGTCTACTTGCCTTGGAAGAGTTCATTCTGAACTTTTCCATCATGAAATTCAGTGCTTCTCTTCAATCCAGAGCTCAAGGCCATTACTGAAGCCACTTTACCTTTAGTTTGGAAGGTACTTTCTTTCCCGTTGGTTTTGACCTTAAGCTTGATCTTGAGCCTCTGAGTTTGACTATTTAAAATAATTAGGTTGCAGAAATAACAAGAACATTTCTCATTAGATAGAAATGATGAGAACAGAATGTCTATTTAGTTTTCTTCTGATAAAGGGAGCTAGAATTCCCAGAAGACTGAATAAGAATAGATAATAAGGGCAGATGTTTTCAGATTTGTAGACTTATGAAATAATTCTGTGAAATGTCATTTGAATAAGTATATGCTTTACAAAACTAAGCTCTGTCAGCACCACACCCAGGACATTTACTATAGTATGCATTTCAAATAAGCACATATGGATTTTCTTTTTTTAAAAAAATTAATTAATTTATTTATTTTTGGCTGTATTGGGTCTTTGTTGCTGTGCATGGGCTTTCTCTAGTTGCGGTGAGTGCGGGCTACTCTTTGTTGCGTTGGCAGGCTTCTCATTGCGGTGGCTTCTCTTGTTGAGGAGCACTGGCTCTAGGCACGCAGGCTTCAGTAGTTGTGTCTCGCAGGCTCTGGAGTGCAGGCTCAGTAGTTGTGGCACATGGGCTTAGTTGCTCTGCAGCATGTGGGATCTTCCCAGACCAGGATTCGAACCCGTGTCCCCTGCATTGGCAGGTAGATTCTTAACCACTACGTCAGCTGGGAAGTTCATATATGGATTTTCTATATTGATGCTTTTTCTTTGAGTTTGCTAAAGGCTTGAGTTATGTTAAATGAAACAGAGAAGCAGAGAAGGATATCTAAATTCTGGGTGACAAATGAGGGTGATGGATGCCTATAATTTATACATCTAGAAATCTAATCTATCATTACTTTGGGAAGAAAAGCATTTTATACGGTTAAGGATTGGCTACCTTTATAAATCTCTTATATTTTGGAATTCTCATAAGTTAAACAAATTTAGTTTCATTTATATTTAGGTATGTAATACAAAACAAATATTTGTACATTTTAAATAGAAATATATGGGACTTCCCTGGTGGCTCAGTGGTTAAGAATTCTCCTGCCAATGCAGGGGACACAGCTTCGAGCGCTGGTGCGGGAAGATCCCACATGCCATGGAGCAATTAAACCCATGCACCACAACTACTGAGCCTGCACTCTAGAGCCCGCACACCACAACTGAGCCCAAGTGCCGCAACTACTGAAGCCCGCATGCCTAGAGCCCATGCTCCACAACGAGAGAAGCTTCTGCAACGAGAAGCCCACTCACCGCGATGAAGAGTAGCCCCCGCTCGCCACAACTAGAGAAAGCCCGCGTGCAGCAATGAAGACCCAACGTAGCCAAAAATAAAAAATAATAAATAAATAATATTTTTTTAAAAAAATAAATAAATAGAAATATATTTGGGGCTTCCCTGGTGGCGCAGTGGTTGCGCGTCCGCCTGCCGATGCAGGGGAGCCGGGTTCGTGCCCCGGTCTGAGAAGATCCCACATGCCGCGGAGCGGCTGGGACCGTGAGCCATGGCCGCTGAGCCTGCGCGTCCGGAGCCTGTGCTCCGGGTTCGCGCCCCGGTCCGGGAGGATCCCACATGCCGCGGAGCGGCTGGGCCCGTGAGCCATGGGCGCTGAGCCTGCGCGCCCGGAGCCCGTGCCCCGCGACGGGACAGGCCCCAGCAGAGGGAGGCCCGCATACCACAAAAAAAAAAAAAAAAAAAAAAAAAAGAAATATATTTGGCATATAACATTGTGTAAATTTAAGGAATACAACATACTGATTTTGATACATTTATATATTGTAGTATGAATGTCATTTTATCAATAATTAGCACCTCTATCACTTTACCTAATTATCATTTCTTATCATTTGAGTGGTTAGAATAACTAAGTTCTAGTCTCTTAGAAAGTTTGATGATTATAATACAATATTGTTGTCTCTATTCACCATAGTGAGCATTGTTAGATCTCTAAGGCTTATTTATACTTGTTGCAAGTTTGTACCCTTAAACAACATATGTTCTATCCCATTCTTCCCCCGCCCCCATCCCCTGGTAACCACCATTTTACTCTGTTTCTACGAATTTGGCTTTTTTAGATTCCACACATGAGTGAATCATATAGTACTTATCTTTCTCTGTCTGACTTACCTCACGTAGCATAATGTCCTCAAGATTCATTCAGGTTATCGCAAATGACAAGATGTCATTCTTTGTCATTACTGAATAATATTCCATTTGTGTGTATTATACCACAGCTTCTTAACAATTCACCTGTTGGTGGGCCTTAGGTTGTTTCTATATCCTGGCTATTGTGAATAATGCTGCAATAAACATGGGAGTGCATATATCTCTCAATATCCTGTTTTCATTTCCTTTAGGTATACACCCAGAAGTAGCATTGATGGGTCATATGGTAGATTTATTTTTAATATTTTGAGGAATTTCCATATTGTTTTCCATAGTGGCTTAACCAATTTATATTCCCACTAACAGTGTACAAGGTTTCCCTTTTCTCCATATCCGTGCCAACACTTGTTATCAATTGTCTTCTTAATGATAACCATTTCACAGGTGTGAGGTAATCTCACTGTGGCTTTGATTTGCATTTCCCTGATGAGTAGTGATATTGAGCATCTTTTCAGGTACCTGTTGGCCATTTGGATGTCTTTGGGAAAATGTTTAGTTCTTCTGCCCATTTTTTTATTGAATTGTTTGGTTTTTTGTTATTGAGTTGTATGAGTTTGTACATTTTAATATTCACAATTATACAGTATTCAAAAATATACTATATCCTTATATCCTGTATCCTTCGGCACATGACTAAAAGAAAATTTATGCATCCGGAAATCCTTTTCTCAATTCCCTGACAGTGGCAAAGCCTGAAGGAAAAAATACAGGTTTCCACATTTTTTATGATAAGCCCTATTCTATGATGTTGGGTAATGCTGTCCTATGCGGGGCTTAGATTCATTTATTATCAAATATTTTCTAAATGTCTACTATATACCAAGCACTGGGCTTGATTCTGGATACACAGTGGTGAATGAGACACACATTACCCTGCTGCCTGAAGCTTCCAGTCCCATGGTCAAGACAGACAAGATAAATAATTACCAACTGTAAAAAGGTTATAAAAGAAAAGGAACTCTGGTAGGGAATATCTGGAGTGAAGGAGATGGATGAGGAAGACCTCTATGAAGAGATGACATTTAAATGGAATGCATGATAAAGTGGGGTACGGGTGAGGTGTTGCTTTTGGTTGCTACCATCTATTTGAGCTATAGGTCTGAGCTAAATTTTTAAATATATTATCTAGCATCTCTATAATATGATGTCCACATTACAGATGAGCAAACCTAGGCCTTAGTTACCAAGGTCACAAAGCTAGTAATGAGGGGAAGGGGGGAGGGGGACATAATCCTGGGTCTGACTCCAGAGTTCATAGCCTTTGAAACGCTAATTCCATTTCCAGAAAAACTATCATAAAGGAATAACTAGAGATTCAAATACAAATTTAGGTAAAAGGATGATTCTCTCAACTCATTGTTTTTCAAATTCCCACTGGTCTTTGATTTGGGGGATGAGGAGGGATTTCAGACGGAGTTATAGTTTCATTTAATCACACTCTTTATCTTCCAAACAGAAAACCCCAGAGATTTATGGCCTATTGGTCATCACCAGCTTATATCTTAACCCAGCAATCTTATTTTAATATTTCTTTGTTAAATTTCCTGTAAATACTCCAGCTTCTTAAACTCTTTTT
Organism: Physeter macrocephalus; assembly: GCF_002837175.3. NCBI lineage: Eukaryota > Metazoa > Chordata > Mammalia > Artiodactyla > Physeteridae > Physeter > Physeter macrocephalus. Next base: position 6,413,992 of record NC_041219.1, on the reverse strand, counting down.
GAATTTATCATAACATCTTACTGGCTCTCTCATTAGGGTTAATGAGTTAAAGAAAATCTTTTACATGTGTTAATTTTATATTTGCTTGCGAGTCATGATTTTATATTTTGAAAATTATACTTTAACATGGAGGATAAAGAGTCTATCTTCATTACTCAGTTTTATTGTGTTTTATTGTTGCTCGGTAAAGTGGGATTATTTGTAATTTGCTATGAGTATTTATTCCTATTACTTGATTTATAATTCACTGTGTACATTTATGTCTGTTAAACCTCCATAGAGGAGGTTTTATTCTTTTAGTGCTTTTACAAGGAAATCCTCAAAGATTTTCAATTAGGTGAAATATCCAAATTTGATGGACCCAATTAACATTGGCAGTCAGGACCCTAATGCCCAGAATAAACAAAGTAAGCAGAGGCCAATTTGGTGCTACAGCTAAAATTAAGTTGACATCATCATAGATCCTTTGTACCTGATTTCCTCCTTTGCCTCATTCTCCTTTTATCCTCAGGTATGTTGAGACAGGTATTTTAAAGAGCAATTAAGTTGGCCAGTACTTCATATCTGTTCGCATGCCTTTTTTATTTGCCATTCAGTAAGGTGAATGGATACCCAATTGCTAACAGCATTATTTATGCTTGGGTTCTATGCCTACAGTGTTCCACTGATTTAAAAGAATGTAGATTCCAGTTTGACAAGCAGTGTTCATTAATGGATTTTTCCATTTGTTTCAGTGGAAGTTAATGACAGATAGTTAAGATTGCTTTGGAATTTTTTTTTTTTTTTTTTTTTTGCGGTACGCGGGCCTCTCACTGTTGTGACCTCTCCCGCTGCGGAGCACAGGCTCCGGACGCGCAGGCCCAGCGGCCATGGCTCACGGGCCCAGCCGCTCCGCGGCATGCGGGATCCTCCCGGACCCGGGCACGAACCCGTGTCCCCTGCATCGGCAGGCGGACTGCGCCACCAGGGAAGCCCTTGATTGCTTTGAATTTTGAGGAAACTTTGATATGAATAAAGTGGACTGTCTACATTCCATTAATTCTATATAGTGCCATGCTCATTGACTTAAGGTGTTTTGTGTTTGTTATGCTAATGTGCTGCGGAAATAACACCTTTAAAATTTTCCAGCTCAAAGTATCCTACATAACAGTTGAAAGTGATAAATTGAGCTTTGAGGGAGGTGGGTACTGTATCAACACCAACAGTACTTTTCAGTTTTGTAAAAACAACAACAACAAAGTAGTTGAAATGTAAATGCTCCAACTTTGCCTGATCATTGTGTCAGGTGATTTCCATTACTGATAGCTGTTATGTATAAACCAGTTAGTCATCTCTCCACAATTAGGGACCAGGGAATTGCCACATTAATGAAAAAGAAACTAGAAGCTTCCTTTGTGTTTAATGTTTACTTGCTGTAGACAAGTTAAACCATTGTTAGGTCCTGGATGTTAAAGTTTCAAATAAGTGTCAAGACTTCTCACTGTGTCCTGAAACTTTAAACTTTTCTAAAGCAATTATCTTGCTTTGACACTAACTGGTGATGTTTGGCAAGTCAGTTAACCTCTGCCTTCTAGGTTTCCTTATCTTGAAGGGGTGACTATTGAAGTAGGTGACTGGGAAGATTTCTTTTTAGTAAGCATTTCTGAGTCTTTAATTTGGGCCTTTGTCTAATGATATCCAGAGATTTACAGGCTATAACTAATTTGTGAATTTTCTTTTAAAATAATGACACTCTACATTAGTGTTTACAGTTTACATATTACTGCCAGAAACAGGTTTGTCCCTTCATAACTAACAGCTTGTGGTGCATAGTAAGTGCTCAGTATACATGTTTGTTGTGAATTCATTCATTCATTCTACTACAAATGTTTAAACCTTCCTAGTTCAGGTTTGTGTTTTTCCAAGTATTAGAATAATAATAGATGAGAAAAACATTTGGCCTTTCCTCATTTTTTTAACGGAAATGAGTTAATCGTGTCCATTATAATAGAAGGTAAATATTTTCTTAAGTGATTTGCAATAGGTAAAATGTGGAAAGAGAACTGGATTTGGAGATAGAGGAACTTGTTTCTAGTCTGGTTCTTCAACTCAGTTGGACAAGTCATATCTCTTACCTGTGAAGTGGAAATAATATCTCACAGAGTTGTGATGTATAGCACTTCATCATCTGTGAAGTGCTTTACAAATGTGAGATAGTCTCATTCTTTGATTAACTTATACAACTCTACATGCTAGATTTAGATCTCTTAATTCTTTTTCCCCAGGATTGAAATGGAAAACTGGAAAAGTTGATGAATTTATGCTCACAAAACCAAGTCGAAAAGCCAGGGCAGCTATGACAAGGTTGCAGTTCATCCATCAGAAGTGAATGAAACAGAAGGGTCAACCTTCCTAATCATTTTGATCACCAGGATAATGATGACTGACAAATTAGACTAGTCATTGATATCCAGCATAAAGGTGGCCATAACAGATGTGATCATCCCCACTACAGATAATTTAATGGAAAACAACAACTGTTAATAACACACGACCAGGGGCTTCCCTGGTGGCACAGTGGTTGAGAGTCCGCCTGCCGATGCAGGGGACACGGGTTCGTGCCCCAGTCCGGGAAGATCCCACATGCCGCGGAGCGGCTGGGCCCGTGAGCCATGGCCGCTGAGCCTGCACGTCCGGAGCCTGTGCTCCGCAACAGGAGACGCCACAACAGTGAGAGGCCCGCGTACCGCAAAAAAAAAAAATAATAATAATAATAGTACACGACTGGAAGTAAGGAAACCTGGATTTAAACTCCTGCCAATGACAAGGAATATGATCTAAAGTTAATCACTCAATCTTTCTGAGCCCTAGTTTCCACTTCTGTGAAATTGTGGTTGGGAGTAAATGACTTTCATGTTTCTTATTTGGCATCATTGCTGATTCCTCTTCCAGCCATACCTTCAAGTGATGGAGCTGAGGTAGGTATTTTCTTTTTGTTACATTTCTGTCTTCTCAAATTTATCTGGAATGGCATTTTAAACTATTCTTTATTTTGTGCCTACCAATCATTGTATTTTAGGTTAGTCAAAACATCAGTCTTGGCTTTTATGATTTGAAGTTTGGAGAAGATGTTTCCAAAGGAAATTTAAAGAGACTAATAATTAAATTTATCTGTTCATAATTCAGAGAATAAATTAGGCAGGCTCTTTTAACAGCAAAAATGATTTTCTCAACATAGTCCAAATTAATAAAACAAAATGATTGTGATGTAAGATTATATATACTTAAATCATAAAATGGGACTTCTGATTTTATTAAGTCAGATCAAATAAGGTTTTTCTTCCATAGCACATTATCACTCAAGCTTAAAAATATTTTGAAGGTAAGTAAAACAATATTCTAAGCTCCTTTTTACAGAGAGAAATTCTTCTCAGGAGACCTAAACAAGTATATTTACATTCTGACATTAAGACTTGTAAGACTGGTAAACTGTCTTCCAAGGAAACTAGAGAAAGTGGTCTCCCTTGAGACATGTAAATGTGAATCAACCTGGTGAGGCAATTCATGAATCAACCTTCAATAACTAAAATGAATCAAGACCTCTTTATAATATCACCTTGTCACCATTTATTCATTTACGTGTCAACCTTATTTGGATGTTATAAAACCCAACTAACTAAGAAGTGAAAACTCAGAGAAATGCCTGAGGACTGTAAAATTTTCTTGAGGTAGGATCAAGCAGGATGGGGGCTAAGCACTGGGTCTCTGCAGCTGGCAACCCTTTGCTGCTTTGTTAGTGTCTACTATATTGGGTACATTGTTACTGGTACAAAATCAGGGTTCTGTGCAGCGAAGAGGAGGAAATGGCTGTTGGTTAGGGAACAAACACTGTCTTTGCACATGTACTATCCAGCACACTCATATCTGATTGATTTCCTCTGAGTAAGTGTCTGTTCAATCATTATTTCCAACTTTTACTCCCTTTCTTTTAAACTATGGAGCTGCTAGAAAAGAAAAAAGAAATCCATGCAAAATAGAAAAACAAAAAAAGCAACTTCTTTCACTTGAGTTACTGAGTTAACCGCCACGGAGTCACAGAACTCTGAAGAGCAGTTTGTAATCCACTCAAGTCTGCCAGTTTTTAAAAAATTGTGACATCAGAAAATAAGGACATAATTTGGGGCTAGTTTGGCAGGCACAAAAATGATCTGTCAACTCACTTGTTTATATCTGGTAGATGTTCTTTAACCCATCTCCTGTTTACCTATATACCAGATTAACCAAAATTTTCCATTCTGTCAGTAAAACTTGCCATTGAGGCCCATAGTGCTGAAGACTCAAGGCTAGGGAGGCTATTCTCTAGTATACTCTGCATGTCCCTCTCTCAGTTGAGTAGTACACTTACCAAGACTTGGTTGTGCTTTTCTAAGCTGTTCATAATAGTTGGACTTGTTACTGCAATAATGTAATTTGAATATTGTATAACCAAAGAAATGTGAATGCAAAAATAAAAATGCTATCTTGTGAGAACTGTGTTGACAAAAATTAACTCAAAATGGATCATTTGACCTAAAGCTAAAACTATAAAACATCTAGAAGAAAACATAGGAGACAATCTTTGAAACCTTGGCTTAAGCTAAAATTTCTTAGATGGAACACAAAAAGCACAAACTATAAAAGAAAAAAAACAATACATTGAACTTCATTGAAATGAAAACATTTTGATCTTTGAAAGAAGATGAAAAGAAAAGCTTGAACTGGGAGAAAATATTTGCAACACATATACTTGATAAAAGACATATCCACAATAATAAAGAATAAGAACTCTTACAATTCAATAAGATTATTCAATATTTATTATATGTAAAAAAAATAATAAACAGCCCAATTTAAAAATGATCGAAAGGGTTGAACAAATAAGTAATGGATGGTGGATGTTAAGAGCCAGGTTTCTCTCTGTTGAAGAGGGAAGTTACAGATGAGCAAGAAGAGAAGGCTAGAATGAACTAGCCTTCTGTGATACTAGATTAGAGTATGAGACATCTTATGCATCCACTTAATACATACACAAATGAATAGATACAGAAACAATTATAGATCTGTATGTGGTTAGTACACACAATAACCTAGTTCTGTCTAAGAGGGCATAGGGGATTTCAAGTACAGCTGGGCCTCATGGGAACAGGAAAGTAGTCTCTATAATCCGGCCTCCTGAGAACTCATCAGGTAGCTTCTCTCTCTCCTCTGATGCTCTCTGTGGTCACATGGTGTCTTGGTTATCTCACCTAATGCTGCTACATTCTCCAGTTTTTCTTACAACTGGCTTTTCTGCTTATGAAACTGCATGCACATGGTTGCAAATGGCCACCTTAAAAGTCCACATTAACTAATCACTCAGTGCCCACCACCATCTAACTGACTTAATCTGTGTCTCTTAGATTTAGTTCTTTGGAGAGGATATCATTGAGCCAGCTTGGGTCACCTGTGTCTGGGGAGCAAGGTTACTTGTGTAAACATGGCTGCTGGGCAAGCAGCTTCATAGGTGTGCGACCTGTGCAGTCACACGGGGTCCTGGGCTCAGAAGGGCTCTCCACACTCACTTTAATATTCCACTGTCACTATCGTGAAATGCTTAATTTTCAAATGAGGGCCCCATAAATGATGTAGCCAGTTCTGTCGCTGGGCTCAGCTATGGGGCAAGATTTGGTGGTGTGAGTAGATTCTCTTATAAGAAGATACTGGCGATAGGAAAATTTGGTGTATTTAGAGTCTTGATTTTCAAAACTAGGCTTCTCCCTTCTTTGAACTCACATCCCTGCTTAGTGCCTCATTCATCTTAACAGAAAATATTGGCTCCTAATAGGTACTATTCTGTGCTAGGCCCTGAAAACACTCAGTGAACAAGACAGATTTAGTTCTTTGTCGTGGAACATAGTGTCAAGCCAAGTTTACTCCAGTCCTAGAGTTACTGCCTTGTTCAGTTCTTTCTTAAGGAACTGGAATTTTGTCATGACCCTTCTATCCTGAAGCTTCCTGTCTCTTCTAGTCATAACTCGGGCAAGTGTAGCTGAAAGGCACGCCTGGGACTTTAGTGGCAGAGACTGGTAGGGAAAAGAAGCCAGTAATAAGATTTGTAGATTTGCCAGGCTGAAGGTTCCTTTATTGCCCCACTTCAAGCACACTCAGTCCCAACAAACGGATAGTTGGCAGCCTAACATGGCAAGTGCAAAGGGCATAGTAAGCTTGCTTCCAGCTGTCATTAATATCCAAGTTAGTCTTATCTGATAGGAAGTGGGCATGCAAGGCAGCAGGGGGTAGCAAACTCAGATGGGTGCAGTATTGTGGTGTGCAGTCCTGGGTTCATTTTGTGGCAAGATCCTTAGCTAGCAGCTGGGACTATAAGGAAACAGGGCCTTCCTAGTGGAAAGTGCTGGAAGAAGTAGGGAGGAGGTATGACAGTCAAGTATATAGATGCTCAGATATTAATAAAGATCAAATAAGGAAGCCAATGCAGAATACATCTTAGAAGGCCTTAAGAGAAGGCTGAGATCCCTGCACTCCCCTCAAATCATGGTCAGCACAACACCATGACTATTTTTAGATCCAACCAGCTGCTGATGCTTCCTCATATTGCTCAGAAGTGGCTCAGGGACCAAGTGTGGCTGAGTCCACAGGTTGAAGATATCAGAATCTACAACTGATCGAATTTGCTTAAACGCATCAATCTGTGAAGATTGTTAGCTCTGCAGTTATTCATTGCTGAAAGTTAATCACTTTTTCAGGTACTCAGCTACTTTGTGGTATACTTCCCTTATAGAGCATCCTTTATGATGTTTCCTGCAATAAAGCCAGTTTGCTAGGGCAGAAATTGCTAACCCTTCTTCCTATAGGAAGAGAACACCTGAATTTCGCTGATCACATGACTGCCCAACTTTATTTCTCAGCATCCCAGGCAGCAAGATGTGGCCTATAGAAGACTAAGTTTTGCCAGTGTGATGTGACTGGAAATGATGTGTGCAACTTCAGCATCATTTCCTTAAGAATAAAGCTGCTTGCTTGGGACTCCTACTTTCCTTCTTTCCACTGGCTGGGTAATGGCTACAACTGCAGCAGTATCCTTGATGTGAAGAGTGGCAGAAATAGCAATCTGGGTCCCAGGATGATCTCACCAAATTGAGCCCACCCACCAATTTGGGACTGTTAAGTGAGCAAAAAACAACCACTTTTTAACACACTGTTTTTGGGGTCTCTTTATTATAATGGTGTAGCCTATACTCTAATTTACCCATTTGTTGAGGACTACTTTGTACCAGGCATTAGGTACCAATGCTCTAAGCATTTGTACATATTATCTCATTCAGTTATCTCGACCACACTCTCAAGACAGTACTAATATCCCTATTTTATAGGTTGCTAAATTGAGGTTCAGACAAGTTAAGCAACGTACTCAAGATTCCATAGCTACTAAATGGCACAAGGATTCAGATTCAGGGTTGTTTGACTACATAGTCCTTGCTGTATCTCCCACATTTTGCTACTGAGCCTTCCAGGATTTTTGTTTCCTCTGCTAGTGTGGCCTTGTAGAAATGTCAGTTGCAGATAGTAAAACATTCCCCTCCCCATATCCCACTTTCTTCATCAAGAAAAAGCAGAGAGTTTAATACACATTATTATTAAAGGTAATAAAGCAAGTGGGATGGGCCATTTCCAGTTATCTTGTTTACCCCTTTGATTCTATCTGCAGCTTCTTGTAACATTATTAATGAGGTTATAACTCTGTGTACCCAAGGAGTCATTTTCTGTGATAAGTTTCCTTTTCTGATATATAACTGAAGGGAAGCTCTGAGACTATTAGAAGAATTAAGCTTTCAACTATATAAGATTCTTATTGCTTGTATATATTTTTTAATTACAGGAGAATGTCATCAATAGATATAAGTATAGTCTCTACTTACATGAGCAACATAGTGGTGGGTATACAGTATTGCTTTTTTTATCTGGGGAAGCCTCAGCAGCAGGAAGGGTATGAGTTAGGTAGAACTGAACTCTAGCAAAGTCTTACTTTATGATTGAAAAGCAGGAAGTACTGAGATTAAAAACACACCAATATCTTCAGGAGACCGTTGTGAGTGTGTGGTATTGGGAGAGAGGATGTGGTCTAAGTCATATAAATAACAAATATTTGAGTTCACTAATTGTCAGGCACTGCAGGCATACCTCATTTTATTGCACTTCACTTTATCATGCTTCACAGATATTGTGTTTTCCACAAGTCAAAGATTTGTGGCAACCTTGTGTCAAGGAAGTCTATCAGCTCCATTTTTCCAACAGCATTTGCTCACTTTGTGTCCCTGTGTCACATTTTGGTAATTCTTACACCATTCCAAACTTTTTCATTATTATTATATTTGTTATGGTGATCTATGATCAGTGATCTTTTTTTTTTTTGGCTGCGTTGGGTCTTCATTGCTGCATGTGGGCTTTCTCTAGGTGTGGCGAGCGGGGGCTACTCTTCATTGTGGTGCACGGGCTTCTCATTGCAGTAGCTTCTCCTGTCGCAGAGCATGGACTCTAGGCGTGCAGGCTTCAGTAGTTGCAGCACACGGGCTTCAGTGGTTGTGGCACGCAGGCTCAGTAGTTGTGGCTCGCAGGCTCTAGAGTGCAGGCTCAGTAGTTGTGGCACATGGGCTTAGTTGCCCCGAGACATGTGGGAATCTTCCTGGACCAGGGATCAAACCCATGTCCCCTGTGTTGGCAGGTGGATTCTTAACCGTTGCGCCACCAGCGAAGTCCCAATCAGTGATCTTTGATGTTACTATTGTAATTGTTTTGGCGCACCATGAACCATGACCATATAAGACAGAGAACTTAATCCATAGGTGTTGTGTGTTCTGTCCGCTCCATTGACTGACTGTTCCCTCATGTTTCAATCTCTCTCTCTCTCCCCCTTTGGGCCTCCCTATTCCCTGAGACACATCAGTATTGAAATTAGACCAATTAATAATCCTACAATATCCTCTAAGTGTTCAAATGAAAGGAAGAGTTATACACCTTTCACTTTAAATCAGAAGCTGGAAATGATTAAGCTTAGTGAGAAAGGCATGTTGAAAGCCGAGATAGGCCAAAAACTAGGCCTCTTGTACCAAACAGTTAGCCAAGTTGTGAATGCAAAGGAGATGTTTTCGAAGGAAATTGAAACTGCTACTCCAGTGAACACATGAATGATAAGAAAGTGAAACAGCCTTATTACCCATATGGAGAAAGTTTTAGCGTTCTGGATAGAAGATCAAACCAATCACAGCATTCCCCTTAAGCCAAAGCCTAATCCAGAGCAAGCAAGGCCCTAACTCCCTTCAAGTCTATGAAGGCTGAGAGAGGTGAGGAAACTGAAGAAGCTAGCAGAGATTGGTTCATGAGGTTTAAGGAAAGAAGTCATCTCCATAACATAAAAATGCAAGGTAAAGCAGATAGTGCTGATGTAGAAGCGGCAGCAAGTTATCCAGAGGATCTAGTTAAGATAATTAATGAAGGTAGCTACACTAAGCAACAGATTTTCAGTGTAGAGGAAACAGCCTTCCATTGAGGACAATGCCATCTCAGACTTTCATAGAGAAGTCAATGCCTTGCTTCAGAGCGTCAAAGGACAGGCTAATGCAGCTGGTGACTTGAAGTTGAAGCCAGTGCTCATTTGTCATTCTGAAAATCCTAGGAACCTTAAGAATTATGCAAAATCTACTTTGCCTGTGCTCTGTCAATGGAATAACAGAGCCTGGATGACAGCACATCCGTTTATGACACAGTTTACTAAATATTCTCAGCTCACCATTGAGACCTACTGCTCAGAAAAAAAAATTTCTTTTAAAATACGACTGCTCATTGACAGTGCACCTTGTCACCCAAGAGCTTGATGGAGATGTACAATGAGATTTATGTTGTTTTCATGACTGCTAACACAACATCCATCTTGCGGCCTATGGATCAAGGAGTCATTTCGACTTTCAAGTCTTATGATTTAAGAAATACATTTCGTAAGGCTATAGCTGCCTTCACAGATAGTGATTCCTCTGATGGATTTGGGCAAAGTAACTTGAAAACTTTCTGCAAAGCGTTCACCATTCTAGATACCATTAAGAACATTCGTGATTCATGGGAAGAGGTCAAAATATGAGCACAAACAGGAGTTTGGAAGAAGTTGATTTCAACCCTCATGGATGACTCTGAGGGGCTCAAGACTTCAGTGGAGGAAGTAACTGAAGATGCAGTGGAAATAGCAGGAGAACTGGAATTAGAAGTGGAGCCTGAAGATGTGACTGAATTGCTGCAGTCTCATGCTAAATCTTGAACAGATGAGGAGTTGCTTCTTATGGATGAACAAAGAAAGTGATTTCTTAAGATGGAATCTACTCCTGGTGAAAATGCTGTGAAGATTGTTGAAATGACAGTAAAGGATTTAGAATATTACATCAATTTAGTTGATAAAGCAGCAGCAGGATTTGAGAGGATTGACCTCAATTTTGAAAGAAGTTCTATTGTGGGTAAAATTTTACCAAACAGCATTGTATGCTACAGACAAATAGTTGGTGAAAGGAAGAATCAACCAATGTGGCAGATGTCATTGCGTCTTATTTTAAGAAACTGCCACAACCTCCCCAGCCTTCAGCAACCACCACCCTGATCAGTCAGCTGCCGTCAACATCGAGGCAAGACCCTCCACCAGCAAAAAGATTAGGACTCACTGAAGCCTCAGATGATTGTTAGCATTTTTTGGCAATAAAGTATTTTTTATATATGTCCATTTTTTTAGACCTAATGCTATTACACACTTAATAGATTACAATATAGTATAAACATAACTTTTATATGCACTGGAAAACCAAAAAATTAGTGTGACTCTCTTTATAGCAATATTCACTTTGTTGAGGTGGTCTGGAACCGAGCCTACAGTATCCCCGAAGTATGCCTGTATACCTGGCAACAGGGATACAAAGATAAATAAGACACAGACTTCATGTACATGGTATTTTGCCTTTGTTTTTTAATTCATCTGAGTTATTATAGGTTTATTCCTTGGGTTTTCTATATTGTAGCCTATAGAAAATAAAATTTGCTTTAAAAAAAAAGAATTTCAAGAGATAATGATGTTCAGACCTAGAACTAGCTCATCCCTCATTGGTATCACTAACCAAAACTACAATTTCTGCTTGGATGATTCAGAAGAAATAATAAAAAGGGTCATAGGATCAGGAGAAAGGGACAAATGGAACTTGAAGTGTTTGGGGTCAGGAGACAGGGTTTTGCTTCAGACTCTAGAATGAAATAGAATCTGAAATAGATTTTCTGAGTTGAAAAATCTGGGTTAGAGCCATGGCCTTGCTCTATAACTTCAGGCAAACTACTTCAATGTTCAACACATTTATTGGAAACTGACTCTGTGTCAAACACTGAACTAGGTGCATATGGTAGTGCACATCATAGACAAAGTTCCTGTCCTCATGTCAGTTTAGTGGTACATATTTGAGGAAATAAAGCCCATAAGGGAATAGACAAGTACTATTTTAGAAAGCGTGGTCAGGAAAGACGTCTCTGAGAAGGTGTCATTTGAGCTGAGACTTAAATGAAGCAAAGATATTATCTCCTCTGAGCTTTAGTTTTCTCATCTGTAAAATGAAAAATAATAAAGGTCTACCTTATGGGGTTGTTAAAAATAGAATGGGATAGTATATGGGGTTAGTAAACCATAGTGACTAATCAAAATTGAGGTATTATTACTTCTACTGTTACTCTCATGTTTCTCTTTGAAAATAATGTTCCAGGCATTTTCAGAGGTTGAGAGGGAGAAAGGAGCAGATTACAGAAAATGTTAAAGAGCATAAAAAAAGAAATTTAACCTACTTCATAATTTAGTATCATGCATCTGTGGTACTTATTCATCCTTTTTTATAATCCAGTCTTTAAATCACAATTCGGTAACAATTCATTTTTGAAAGTAACATTTTTTCCCAAATTTAAAAGTAATCTTTATTGAAGTATACTTTACATACAATAAAATGCACCTATTATATACATGCAGTTCAATGCATTTTGAGAAATGAATACAACTATGTAGTAAGTACCACAAACAACATATAGAACATTTCTATCATCCTTTTTGTCCTTTCCCTTTTAATCCTTTCCACACTTAATCCCAGGCAACTACTAATCTGTTTTCTGTCACTATAGATTAGTTTGCCTGTTCTAAATTTTATATAAATGGAAGCATACAGGGTGAAACTTTTGAGTCTTTTTTTTTTTTTTTTTTTTTTACTCAGCATGTTTTCAAGATTCATCTATATTGTTGCATGCATCTGAAGTTTGTTTCATTTTATTTCTGAGTAGTATTCCATGGCATGGATTTAGAGCAATTTGTTTATCTAGTCACCTGTTGATGGACATTTGGATTGTTTCTAGTTGTGGGCTTTTGTTAACAAAGCTGCTATGAATACTCATGTAAAGGCTCTGTGTGGATCTCTTTTCATTTCTCTTTGGTAAATATCTAGAAGTAGGGTTACTAAGTTGTATGTGTTTAACATTATAGGAAACTGCCAAATTGTTTTCCAAAGTGGTTGCGCCATTTAAAATTCCCACAAGCAAAATACGAGTGCTCCAGTTGCTCAGTATTTTCACCAACACTTTGTATTATCAGTCTTTCTAATTTAAGCCATTCTAGTAGGTGTGAAGTGGCATCTCATTGTGGTTTAATTTTACATACCTATGATGACTAATGATGTTGAACTTTTTTTCATGTGCCTATTGGTTATTAATATATTTTATTTTGTGAGGTATTTATTTAAATCTTTTGCCCATTAAAAATTTTTTTTCTTCTTATTTTTTGCTGTAAGAATGCTTTATATTTTTTGGATACAAGTCTTTTGTCTGATGTATGTATAGTGAATATTTTCTACCCAATCTTTGGCTTGCTCTTTTGATTTTTTAAGAGAATCTTTTTGAAGAGTAAGATTTTAATATTGACTTAGTCCAATTTATCAATTTTTTCTTTGATGATTAATTTTATTTTTTCTACTTTCTATGAAACATTTATATACCCCAAGTCCATGAATACTTTCTTCTTTTTTCTTCTAGAAATATATATATATAATTATAAATATATAATATTTGTATATTGACATAGTATCCTGTGGCCTTGCTATACTCACATTTATTTTAATAGCTTTTTTTTGTAGATTATTTTGGATTTTCTGCATAAACAATCTTGTTTATGAGGGAAAAAAAGTGTTTTATATTTCCAATGTGTATGCTCCTTATTTCTTTTTCTTGACTTATTTTACACTGGCTCTATTGAATATAGGTTGTGTGAGTGAACATCCTTCCTTATTCTCAATTACAAGGGAAAAGTGTTCAATCTTTCACCATTAAGTATGATGTTAGCTTTAGATTTTCCATGCATATCACCAATGATTATTTTTTTTATCATGACAGCTCCTGAATTTTGTCAAATGCTTATTCAACATCTGTTACGATGATCATGTGCTTTTGCTACTTTAATTTGGTGAATTACATTGATTAATTTTTGAATATTAAACCAACTTTGCATTTCTAGGAAAAATCTCATTGTCTAGATGTATTAACTTTTTTATATGTTGCTAGATTTGAATTCATAATATTTTATTTTAAATTTTTAACTTTTTTCTTCTTGTACTGCCTATCTGATTTTGGTATCAGGATAGTGTGGCCTCATAAAAAGAGTTGTGAAGTGTTCCCTTGTTGTTTACTTTCTATATTGTGTGGGATTACCACTTTTCCTTCCTTAAATGCATGATAGAATTCATCAGTGAAGCTTCTCATCTTCTGATTGCCCCTTTTGTCCTATTATCACAGTTAGTCTTTTCTAACAATTTCTGACTTGAACTATTCTGGATATTAACTACTTAACCAAAGAGTATTTGCTGATAAATAGATACTGCCTGAGACTGATAGTTAAAAACTAGTCATAACTTGATAAGAAAAATGAGAGTTTAGCTCACTTAACATTATTCCTGCGTTTTCTCCTTTCCTCTGTATGTTTGATATTTGCATTATTTTTAGTTCTTCTACTGTACATCTTTATAGCTCTAGTGTATATTCATAACCCTCTATTTCTTGTTCCATTAACTTTCAACAATCTCTTTTAACTCCCATTTTTTTAAGTTCATAGTATGAATGCATCTATTTTATTTTTTACTTTTCATCCTCTTTCCATATCCTACCTCCTGTCAACTAAACTTTAAATTTTTGCTGTCAGGGATGTTGAAGTTTGCATTTTGTCTTACAAACACAACTAAGTCTTTTATATTTTGCCATAAGTTAACTCTTAAAGTTGAAAAGCACTAGAGGGTCTTTATATTATTATGATAGTAAAATTTATCCAGTGCCAGCCCAATGTACTATGCCAAGATTATATTTTCTTCTTTGTAGAGTCAAAGTAAAACTTCTCGCCTTTTTGAAGGAAAATGTTACTAGTTTTAAGATCAACTGTATACTCTTTGTTACACTTTTATTACCCAGTAGCTTCATTTTAATTTTTTTCTTAGACCATGTGTTTCATGTATTTTTATTTTATTTTGTTTTTCCTGGGTTTCTGTTTACATTTCTTTTCTGCTTGCATTATTTGCCTCTGTCATGTATTAGTTTCCTATTGCTGCTATAACAAATTACCATAAACTTGGTACCCTATAACAATACACATTTATTATCTTACAGTTCAGTAGGTAAGAAGTTTAAAATGGGTTGGTAGGGCTGCATTCCTTCTTGGATGTTCTAGGAGAGATTTGTTTTCTTGCCTTTTCCAGTTTCTAGAGACTACATCCACATTTCTATCCTCCTGATCCTGCATTACTCCAACTTCTGTTTCTATTGTAACACCTCCTTCTCTCACTCTGATCCCCTGTCTCCTTCTTCTAAGGACTCTTGTGATTACATTGGATCTACCTGTCTAATCCAGGATAGTGCTCTCATTTCAAGATCCTTAATTTAATCACATCTGCAGAGTCCCTATTGCCATGTAAAGTAACATATTCACAGGTTCTGGGGACTAGGATATGGACATCCTTGGGGAGCCATAGTCATATGTACAATATTTTGCAACTTCTCAATCATACTTTACTTCAGCAAAAAAAATAAACCCTTAGAAGTGTCCTGGGGAATCAAATTTTCTCCAGAATTATTTCCCAGTTAGTTTTTTCCTCCATGCTTTTCCTGGCACTAACTTTAGTATAGAACAGGAATTTATATTTTCCAGTCTTATACATCTCCAGATTACTAGACTGTCATCCATCTTGGATATTAGGTAGAAAAAGCCTTTTGAACAAAGATGTATATGCTTCTTTTCCCATTTCTGGTTCAACTGAAAGTTGTCACCTTCTTGGAGAAACCTACCTGAGGCCTCAAAGAATAGTCAACACATTATAACATCCAGGTTTGTCCTCCCAAGGCTCTGAATGTTGCATTCTTATTAAGTACACTGTCTGAATCCCAAGAATCAACAGACAATTAACTAGCTGTGTGCTACCACGTAATAAAGACTAGCACTTGACTTTTTAGTTAAATGCAAAAGCCACTCAGTGTATATCATACACCTGGTCACTGTGCTAATTTCATGTTGGGTGTAATGATGAATATCATGGTTCCATGATGGTTTAATGAGACTTAATCCTGGGATTTTATGCGGACAATCGAAAATAGAATTGTTTTTTTCTTTAGGGTTTTCATACTGGTAGAGATGTCAGTTTGGAGCTGCTGGTAGCCGTCTTGGTATCATAAGGGGAGAGTCTACCTGAAAGAAAAACCAACAAAGAGAAAAAGTAGAGCTATGAGTTGGAAAGACAGAGAGATGGTGAGTCCCAATGACAACTATCTTTTCCCAGTAAGTAGGTGGCCTTTTCATTTTGTTGATATTTTGTTGACAAAATTTCCTATGCTGCACAAAAGCTTTTGTTTGATGTAGTCCCATTTGTTTATTTTTGCTTTTGTTTCCTTTGCCTGAGGAGGCATATCCAAAAATAATATTGCGAAGACAGATGTCAAAGAACGTAATGCCTGTGTTGTCTTTTAGGAGTCCAGTCTTACATTTAAATATTTAATCCATTTTGAGTTTATTTTTGTATATGATATGGGAAAGTAGTCCAGTTTGAATCTTTTGCATGTAGCTGTCCAGTTTTCCAGTTTATTAAAGAGGCTGTCTTCTCCCCATTGTATATTCTTGCCTTCTTTGTCACAGATTAATTGATCCCATAAGATCATTCATTTCTGGGCTCTATATTCTGTTCCACTGATCTAGTGTCTGTTGTTGTGCCAGTACCATACTGTTTTGATTACTGTAGCTTTGTAGCATAGTTTGAAATCAGGGAGCATGATACCTCCAGCTTCGTTCTTTTTGCTCAAGATTGTTTTTTGTTATTCAGGGTCTTTTGTGTTTCCATACAAATTTTAAAATTATTTGTTCTATTTCTGTGAAAAATGCTATTTGTATTTAGATAGGAATTGCATTAAATCTGTAGATTGCTTTGAGTAGTATGGTCATTTTAACGTATTAATTCTTCCAGTCCATGAACATGCTGTATCGTTCCATCTGTTTGTGTCATCTTCATTTCCTTTCATTGGTGTCTTACAGTTTTTCAAGTACTGGCCATCTACCTCCTTCATTAGATTCATTGCTAGGTATTTTATTCCTTTTGAGGCAACTGTAATTGGTATTGTTTCCTTAATTTCTCTTTCTGATAGTTCATTGCTAGTGTATAGAAATGCAACAGATTTCTGTATATTGATGGTATAACATGCAACTTTACTGAATTCATTTATTAGTTATAATAATTTGGGGGTAGCATCTTTAGGATTTTCTATGTGTAGTATGTCCTCTGCAAGCAGTGGTAGTTCTACTTCATTCTTTCCATCTTGGATTCCTTTTATTTCCTTTTCTTGTCTGATTGCTGTGGCTAGGATTTCCAACACTGTGTTGAATAAAAGTGGCAAAAGTGGGCATCCTTGTATTGTTCCTGATCTTAGAGGAAATGCTTTCATCTTTTCACCATTGATTATGATGTTGGCATGGGTTTGCCATGTATGGCCTTTATTATGTTGAGGTACGTTCTCTCTATACCTACTTTGATGAGCATTTTTAACATAAATGGATGTTGAATTTTGTCCAAAGCTTTTTCTGCATATATATATATATATATATATATGTATGTATGTGTGTGTTTGTGTATATAATATACATATATGTATATATACATATATATGTATGTATTTAACGTTGATGATCTCTTAAGTTCAAATGAATTTAACCACATTCATAGTCCCAGCAATGTTTAATATTTTTGATGTCATATTTCACATTTTTTTGTTTTGTGTATCCCTTAACTACTTATTGTGTATATAGATGATTTACTACTTTTGTATTTTAACCTTACTAGCTTTATAAGTGGTTCATCTATTACCTTTACTGTATGTTTGCCTTTACCTGCTGGTGCACGGGGCCATGTCCCAGTGCTAATAGGCTATAAGGAGGATTTAAAAATGTTGCTTGCCTGCACTGTGTCATCATGGTAGAGCAAGCTTCTAACAATAGCTGCTGCCAGTGTCTGTCTTCCCAAGGAGGTCCCAGTTAGCCCCTGCCTCTTTAGGAGGCTCTCAAAAATCAGTATATGGGTCTGATCCAGGCTTCTTTCAAACTACCGCCTCTGTGCTGGGACTTAGAACATGTGAGATTTTGTGCATGCCCTTTAGGAGCAAAGTTTGTGTTTCCTATAGCCCTCAGCCTCTCCTGGATATAAGCCCTGCTGGTTTTCAAAGCCAAATGTCCTAGGGGTTTATTTTCCAGGTCAGGACCTCTGGTTGGTGAGCCCAGTGTGGATTTCAGACACATCACTCTCTGGGGAGGACCTCTACAGCTGTGATATTCCTCCCATTTGTGGGTCACTAACCCAAGGATGTGGGTCCTGACTGTGCTTCCTGTCAATCTACTTGTGGTTCCTTCTTCATATCTTTAGTAGTGGGCAATCTTTTCTACTAGTCTTCAGGTCATTCTCATAGATAGTTGCCCTGTAAGTAGTTAGAATCTTCATCTGTCAGAGGAGGTAATTTCAGGGTGTTTCTACTCCTCCATCTTGGCCCCTTCTAGTAGTCTTAGTTTTCCTCACGAGTTAAAAATAGCTATTTAGGTAAGAAATTTGTGGGGATAGAAATATATATCAATACTTTACTCATTTGAAAATTCCCCTGAGATAACTTGAAACTCTCATCTAAATCTCTTATATTTGCCATCTATATTCTCTTTTCTCAAAAGTAGCAGTAGAAAACACAGAATATTGTTCCCTAATGGTAATTTCTGTTAGATGTTTATTTACTCACTTCTCAGAATAAAAGTTTGTAGTGGGAATTGAGTGACTATGACTTTCTAACAGAGGAAAACAAAGTCACTTAAGCTCTTTAAAATTCCCATTTACTTCACAGTACGTTAGTTTTTATTTCTTACACACACACACACACACACACACACACACACACACACTCGCACACATACTACAGAAAGAAACTAAAATACTCCACACAGTGTTTTAATAGTAAGGTTAAATCTATGTCCTTTTACTGGTCAATCGTCTTTCATGTGCATAATTACTTCTAAGGACAAAAAAAAAAAATCTCATCCCAAACATCTGTATATTTAACATATAATCCTCCTGCTGGATTTACTTTGGATTTAGTTCTCAAAGATAGACTCTAAAGTCTTTAACTGAAGTTTTAAAAAATAGATTTTAGTTACCCAGGCTCTATTCTGAATTCTAGGGAGATGCCTCCTCACTATGTTTTAAATTTTAACAAGAACCATCTCATCTTCCAATATCCACTTTAAAAAATATTTTCCACACTCTTTCTTATCTGCGTACAAAATATTAGAATGGTTTGTCTAATGTTATTTGCAAAAGAGTGACTTCTTGGGACTCTCAGTAACTATACTGTGTTTCCCTCCCCCAAATCCCAGGATAATCCCCTCTGAAGGTCTGATAGACTTTATAGAATTACTATGACATTCAGAGTGCTCTCAGAGCTCTGAGCCACACAAAGTATTTTTCCAATATTATAATTTATCTGTGAACTTTTTACTGCCACGTCTTCTAAAATACTCAGGAAGACAAAGTCAACATGGATGGTTCTTGAGTACTTTTTGTTTTGTTCTAGGAAGAAAATTTTTGAATTTGAGAGGTAGATAATGGTACATTCATAGTTTCCACTTTGAAAGTGGAAAGTATCATTTTTTTTCCACCAGTGGGATTGATGGCTTTAGATATGCATAGCTTAGCTGGATCCTTTGTTACTCTCACAGCAATGTGTACCCAATTCCCAGTATTGGGGGGATATATGGGATATCCAGGTGTATTAGCAGGGTAACCATCACACTACGTTTGATAGAGCTGGGTCTTTGCTCTGAGTTTAGTTCTGAAGTTGCTTCGTAATCCTGCAGCCTCTCAGGTCCCTGAATTGATCTGCTTACCAAGAGAGATAGGGTGTGTGAGCAGGCCCATGGAGAAAGCAGAGGAACTCTAGACCGCTCTTATAGAATTACCCTCCGTACGCATGCTTATATGGAGTCATACCTAACCATTAGCAATTTAGTGGGGGATTGCTTTATTCCAGAGCTATCACCTCAGAGCTCAGCTCTGGAGAAATAGGATTTTGATGTGGGGGAAGTAGGAAGTATCATTTTGAAGCCCTGGGCATTGCCCAAGTCTGTACAGAAAACTACGAAGGGCAGTGCTGGATGGATGCTATGGAAATCTGGCTTGCAAGGGAATAGGAGAGAGGAGAAAGGCACAGAAAAGAAGTAGAAGGGCACAGAATTCAGATAAGTTTTTCTGTCTCAGTTTTGCCAAATGGTGGCTCTGTTTCAGAACTAACCCTTTAGTAAAGGGTTAGGGAGTTACAAACACTTTGAGTTTATTCTCCTCCCCACTTTGATGCTTGTTTTGAATGTTTTTTTCTTTGTGGTCACATCTGAGTTTTCCTGACTTCTACATGCACAGAAGCAGTTTCATGCTGAGAGTTGTTACAAAGCAGATCAGTGAATAAAAAATAAGCCAAAATGTTCGCATTTTAGGTCAAAACATTTATACTGCTCTGATGAAGACACGTAGTAATTTTCTCATTATTTAAATGGAACGTATGTCTATAAGACATTTCAAGGAGCAATCTTCCTTGTAGCTACAGATAAAGGATTTCCTTGACTGCTAGCTCTCTACCAAACCTCTATTAGCAGAGCACAAAGTAATTATATTGTCTGATTGGCTGGTATTATTTGGAAAAAATAATTGTCTAAAAAAGAGAGAATATGTAGACAGACTGATTTAATAATTTATATATCAATTTTTCCCTTTGGGTGGTTCTTATTAACATATAAATTAACTTATAAAGCATATTTTGAATAGTGCATAAATTCTGGAACAATTAGTTAAAATAAAACCATGCTCAGACCGTCTCCCTCCACACACTAGAATTTCCCATAGTTCAAAATGGAAAAATAACTCAAGATTCTAAAAACATGTGAGACTGCCTCACTGTGCCATAGAATTTTGAATCACTTCCAATAAAAGGCTTTATTTAATGTTTGGGCATAGATCTCTTGCCAAACAGGTCAGCAAAAGGTAGAAAAAGCAAGCTTTGGAAGATCTTCCTACATGTCCTTCTCAGCTATTTAATACTCATATTCTATTTGTACTTTCAAAGACCAGGGTGCAGATTCTGCCAAAAGCCCACTTGCAGATAGACTTTTTAAAACTACTGTAATAAAGCCCAGAAATCATTGCAGCAGTTTATGTCATCTGGTCTCAAATACTTTTGAAGCCCAGGAAGTGGATCATACCTAAAATGCCCAGGATAGGGTATTTAAGGATATTGTAGTATTTCTAAAAATATTATAAATGGCCATGTGCACTAGATGGTAATTGATTCGGTAATCAATGAAGACATCTTTCTTAATGTTTTTTCCTGAGATCCTTCTTTCTCATTAGTGAGATCCCTCTCTGCATTTATTTATATTTGGGAAGAAGTCTCAATATATAGAAAATGTAATAAACATCTATGATAAATATTCACCTCCAAAATGAACAAATATTAACTTTTATTCCCTTCAGATTTTTTTCTTTTTTAAATAAAACATTAAAATCTCTATGTTTTCTTTGGCCCATTCTCTTGTCTTTCCAAAGGTCAGTATCATCTGGTGTATGTATCCCAATTATATTTTTTTACTATATTAATTTTATATTCTTTAACATAGTTTTATAATATTCTCCATAAATGTCTTACCCAATTAAAAAATTTTAATTGTATTTCCTATTTGTTATTGCTAGTATTTAAGTATGGTATTGTTTTTTGTCTATCAATCTCAAGTCAGATAATCTGAATTCTCTTAATTTTACTTATCTTATCTGAAGGTTCTTTTGAATATTTTAAGAAGGTAATTATATGGTCTACAAATTAAAATTTTGCATCTTCCTTTCCAATCCTGATACCTCTTTTTTCCTATTCCTTTGATGAGGAACTCCAGTTCAATTTTGCAGGCAGCCTTGTCTCCTTATGTTACTGGAAATGCTTCTAAAGTTTTGCCATTTAGACTAATGTTTGTTGTCAGTGTTTGGTAGATACTCTTGATTAGTTAGGAGAATTTGTCTTCTTGAACGTTTTTTCAGTTTATTTTTTTCTGCTTTATTGAGAGGAATATATGGCATTTCTCTATTGATCTCTTAAAGCAGTAAATGTAGTGATTTAAATTCATAGGATTTTCTAATGTTAAATCGTCCTTGCCTTCCTAGTCTTAATCCATTTGGTCAGGATCCATATATATATATATAATATATATGGCATGTATGTGTGTGTGTGTGTGTGTGTGTGTGTATATATATATATATATATATAGCATATATATGTGTATATATATACACCCACGTATACACACACACACACATATATACACTCATTATGGTGATTTCGGGACTTTTTAATTAATTAATTATATCATTTAACATAGTCATTGAGTACTTCATGTGTTCTAGGACCTTAGGCAATAGAAGTACAACAGTGAACAAAGTAAATTTTTAAAATATCTTTGCCCTTATAGATTACACTTAAGGAAGCAGTCAATAAGCAAGATTAATAAGTAAAATACGTAGTATGTTAGGTAGTGATCGCCATTAAAGAAGAGAACAAGGAGAGAGAAAGGATGTGAAATCTGTGAGAAGTGTTGGACTTTAAATTGAATGTCCAGGGAAGTCTTCACAAAAATGTAAATTTGAGGATAGGGCTGTAGGAAGTGAGAGGATCTAGCTATGCAACTAGCTGGATGAAGAATATTCTAAGCAGAGAGAAGTTACTTCAAGTAGGAACATTTCTGACATGTTTGAAACATAATTTGGTATTTTTTTTCTAGAAAATTACCTATTTCAGTGAAACTTTCAAATTTATTGGCATAAAATTACTTATAATACTTAATTATTTTAAAAACGATTGCATTTGCAATTCCTAATATTGCTTTTTTGTCACTTTTTGTTTTGGTCAGTCTACCTAGAAATTTATCTATTTTGTTATTATTCTCCATACTATTATTACCAAATATTCTCTGTATATTGGAATCGACAGTTTATACACTGCCTCTTAGATATGCAAAAAAGTCACATATTTCTTTACCCCAGGGGACATCCTCCTACTTATTACCCTCATGCAGTGTACTAGTAAACTTCTGGATCTCTTGCATGTCAAACAGAAGCTGATAAAAATTTGGTAGTGCTAGCCCAGTCTCTCTCTCTCTGCCTAAACACACCATACTGCCATTTTGACTCTACTGCAATTGAGTGCATTGGGTCAAGTCAGTCAGAGAGAAAGCTGAGCTCTCCTGAAGCAACCTGCTTGCTTGTGTAAGGCCAAGGTGCCATGAGTTACAGACACTTCAGGAGCAGAAGTAGTAAGGACCAAGGACAATTAGACAGAGGGATGAGATACTTCGACTAGAATGTATTCATCATATTTTTAATTTTTTGTATTTTATGACGTTTTGACCTCTTAGGGCCTCACCCACTGCGGAGAGACTGTCTCTTCCAGGGTTAGCTAATTCCTAGATATAGTAAACACTTGCCTGAGAGCACAATCTTCAGATGCAAATCAACGAATCCAGAACCAATATCCTCAACTACTTCCTTTACTGGGAGCCACTGTACCCCTGCCTTAATCATCCCAGAGCCAGGCATCAGATAGCCAGGGGCAGTTCCTAAGCCCCAGAGCCCACCAAACTAGTCAATCCTAGGTCTGTCTACCCTGTTTAGCCTGCCTTGCACATTCTTTCCCCAAAAAATATACAGTGAAGGCGCTTGCCCAAGCTTTTCCCTCACTCCCTCTGACTCCTGACCTGTGTTGGCCCTGCAGTGTGCCATGCCTTCTATTTCTAGGAATCTGTGAGTATAAACTTCTTCCTTGATGACAGTCATTTCCATGTCTGCATGTCTTACCCTACCTGATTAACAGAAATCCTGGGTACTTTTTAAAACACAAAGGGCCACATATAGAACATAGGTCTGTGTACCCAATGCCATTAGAATGTGTAAAGTTCCCTTGCAACCATATGCCATCCTAAGAAGGAAAAAAATTGAAGAAGAGGGAGAGGATTAGAGTCTTTAAATGGGGATTTAAGCTCTTCACACATCCTAATCTCACAGCAAATAAACTCATTGCTATTCTTGGCGGAAATTTTTTTTGGTCAAACTTTAACTTCCCAAAGATAGTGGCAAGTGATTATGGATGATGCTCCTTTATCTGCTTAGTCTCAGAATTTAGCACCATTAAAAGGCTTCTGAGTTTAGTTCTTTGAGTGAGAAATTTCTGCTTGAACATCCAATACTTTAAGCTGCTTGAAAAATATTAGCGGTAGCTAATATTACTGGTAGCTGATACTTTGCTAATAGTTATTATTTATTTAACAGAACACTGTAGTACAGTGTAGTCAGATTGCCTGAGTTTGAATCTAGGCTCCATTGCACAGGCTGTGTGACCTTGGACAAGTGACTTAACCTCTCTTCACGATAATTTTCTCACCTATAAAATGAAAATAATTATAATAGTATCTACTTCATGGGGTAGTTGTAGGGAGTAAATGAGCCAGTCCATAGAAGTTATTAGTATAATGTCTGGCACTTATTGAGCACTCAATAAATGTCAATTTTGATTACAATTAGAATGATTATTAGCATGTCTTTGTGCAGGTACTGTGCTAAGTGCTCCCTTGTTTCCTCTATTTTCCCACCTTCTCAGGTGGTAGTATTATTACCTAGGAACGGTGGAGCCATGTTTGAATCCTCTAACTCTAAAACTCATATTCTTAATCACCATCTCCCTGTGACTGGAGGTTTAAGAGAGGATGAATCAAAGAAAGAGTTCAGAAATTCTGGCATCATTCTATGATATCAGGTATCCAAGAGTGAAAAATAAGAGAACTTAGGATGCCTCGTGACATTTGTCATGTTGTCACCAATGTTGCTGATATTTAGACCACTCAATCCAAATTGCAGTCTACAAGACATCCCACAGACTTCCCTGAAGACACTTCAAGAATGTCATGCTTTTTTTCTCTTCCACAAAAAGGCCAACATAACTGAAACATTTCATTTTTGTTTGGAAAAAAGATGTTCTTTGGCACTGAACTATCTAGCATGAGGATATTTTCTGGAACATCAAACAATCATTGATAGCTAACAATGCTGGTTTTGCTTAAATGAAAGCCAGCATGAAGCAACCGAATTGTTGCATCTACCCAAAAGCCATAAGACATATTAAGTTATGGGGACATCAGTATCAAAGGGAAAGAATTTTTCAGCTAGTACTTAACCTGAATGTTAATCTCTTTTGGAAAAAAATGGCAAGGTTGAGGGACAGTGAGAAAAAGAGAGAGAAAGAGAAAAGCAAGTTCTGGTTATTGGGTATATAAAGAACATATATTAGTGAAACAAAGTACTCCAAGTGCCTTCGTTTCATGAAAAACAAATTAGAAGTAGCAGTGCTTAGAGGTATAATATAGCATTGATAAAGATTTTGTCATTAAAATTTGAATTCTAAGCAATTACAATAACATAAGTAATAGTGTGTAAACCATACTGCAGTAGGGAATGGGAAGTTCCAAAGAGAGCCACCAAGCAAAGAAGAGTAAAATAAATAAAGAAGAACATCTAGACAAGAGAGGGTAGGGACTCCCACTTTTGTCCTCCCAGCTCAGGATTTACCTATCCCTTAACAAGGAAGGATTAGAGCAAATACCAGAAGCATTTGTGTAGTCTGTTGTGTTATGAGTGGTTGCTTAGATTGGTAGCGGAGTAGCAATAGCTAATATAGCATTTATCCTTTTATCATCAATATAAACTCCTGAGTAAAATACCTACTTCAGGCATTGCTAACAGAACTGTGGAGGATTCAGGTGATAATTGCAATGCAGGCTTGTTACCCATGCAACTTTCTCGGGAGAGAAAGGAAAAGACAGAGGAAAACAGTGACAAAAAGGGAGAGAGAGAGGTTGAGAAATAAGCTCTAATGCCCTAAGGTATCCATTGTATGTAATGAATAACTTCCCTCCCTTGCATCTAGAATGTTACTAGTTGTTCTGTGCCACCATCCTTGGAAGAAATGAGAATATAATTTTCAAATCATTTTTTGGTAGAGTTTAATTTTCTTGTGGAAACTGCATTGAGAAAGCCTGCTAGAAAATATTTTCAGAGGAGGCCATGTCCCATCTGGATGTGTCATAGGTTTCACTGATCTATTGAGAGTTGTTAAACTGTTGTTTCTTGGTACTGGACACTTCACCCAATGGCATTAAAATAGCCTTTAAAGTACTGACTTTAGAGTCTAACAGGCATGATTTCAAATTCTAGTTCTGCCATCCCCAGGCTGTCGATAAGGAAATATATTTATCCACACCCGTGACAACATGTATGAGATATATATATAGATATAGATATACATATACATATATATAGATATATAGATATATAGATATATATGACATAATAATAGTAATAGTGCCTACCTTACAGACTGTGATGATTTCAGGAGACGTGCATGTAAAACAGACTTCAGCACACTGTGAACACTCAACAAATGTTATTATTAACCACCGGATGTGACAATCCTGAGTACCCCCACTGCAGAGCTGTCCTCTTGGGGAGATTGAGAACAACATAGAACCATTAGACCTGTCTCCTACTGAGCCATCTGACATTGATTTTTCAGCTGCACATCACTGAAAAATCCTGGGGACAAGCTGCATATCACTAGGGCCATAAAATAAAGGAAGCAATAATTCTCCTCTGGCCACTCAACTGCTAAAATGAAGGGACCTGGAATTTTACACCCTCTAGTATAACACAGAGAAAGCCTTGTCATAGGTTACCATGTTGCTGGTTTCAAGATTGTTAGCTAAGGAGGAAGGGATATTTTGTATGCTAGAAGGCGTTCCATTATCCATTAGCATTGTGGTCTCTTTGAGTTCTTGTCATAACATGGTATTTTATGAAAGAATTAACCCCAAGTAGCTTTGGAAGCAATAAAATAATATTCTGTAGAAGGCTTGTTCATTTTCTGCATTTATTTTACTGCTATGTAAGACATGGGGAGTGAGAAATGGGAGAGAAAAAGCATGAAGAGAGGCAGAGAGAGATGTGCAAAGAGGAAAAGGAAGAAGTATATATTGATCCTATTCTTTTTCACTTCAACTAAATATATATTAATATTTTCTAAGTCTCTTTTTCAGACTACCAAAAAAGAAAAGCAGACCCAAGTTTTATTTTTTTAAATTAAAGACATATACTGCTCTTCTTTCTGGCTATAAATATTCATTATAGAAAATATAAAAAGCATATTGAAAATACTTGTTTCCCATAGTGCTATTAACCAGATGTAAACATATATTACATTTTGGTGCATTTCCTTTCTAATACATTTTCTGTGTATACTTGTGAGGGTCATATTAAACATATAATTTTGTATCTTTCCTTTTTTAAGTTTTTTGAGTTATTAGGTGCATTTTTCCACATCATTGAAAATTCTTTTAAAGATAAAATGTGCTCAATTAATCATTCCACACACAAGAATAAACTCTAAGTGAATCAGAGATCTAAATGTTTAAAAACTGATCTGTACATCAAGCTGATATTTATTTGACAGTTCCCATGTTTAGTTGGTAAAATGAACCCATTTCCCAGCAGAATTTTTTTTAACATCTTTATTGGAGTATAATTGCTTTACAATGGTGTGTTAGTTTCTGCTTTATAACAAAGTGAATCAGTTATACATATGTTCCCATATCTCTTCCCTCTTGCGTCTCCCTCCCTCCCACCCTCTCTATCCCATCCCTCTAGGTGGTCACAAAGCACAGAGCTGATCTCCCTGTGCTATGTGGCTGCTTCCCACTAGCTATCTATTTTATGTTTCGTAGTGTATATTTGTCCATGCCACTCTCTCACTTTGTCACAGCTTACCCTTCTCACTCCCCATATCCTCAAGTCCATTCTCTAGTAGGTCTGTTTCTTTATTCCCGTCTTGCCCCTAGGTTCTTCAGGACCTTTTTTTTTTTTTTTTTTTTAGATTCCATATATATGTGTTAGCATACGGTATTTGTTTTTCTCTTTCTGACTTACTTCACTCTGTATGACAGAGTCTAGGTC
>NC_041219.1:6385437-6386215 GCF_002837175.3 Physeter macrocephalus | reverse complement strand
GTTTCCTTTGCTATGCAAAAGCTTTTAAGTTTCATTAAGTCCCATTTGTTTATTTTTGTTTTTATTTCCATATCTCTAGGAGGTGGGTCAAAAAGGATCTTGCTGTGATTTCTGTCATAGTGTTCTGCCTGTGTTTTCCTCTAAGAGTTTGATAGTGTCTTGTCTTACATTTAGGTCTTTAATCCATTTTGAGTTTATTTTTGTGTATGGTGTTGGGGAGTGTTCTAATTTCATACTTTTACATGTAGCTGTCCAGTTTTCCCAGCACCACTTATTGAAGAGGCTGTCTTTTCTCCACTGTATATCCTTCCCTCTTTTATCAAAGATAACGTGACCATAGGTGCGTGGGTTTATCTCTAGACTTTCTGTCCTGTTCCATTGATATATATTTCTGTTTTTGTGCCAGTACCATACTGTCTTGATTACTATAGCTTTGTAGTATAGTCTGAAGTCCGGGAGCCTGATTCCTCCAGCTCCATTTTTCGTTCTCAAGATTGCTTTGGCTATTCGGGGTCTTTTGTGTTTCCATACAAATTGTGAAATTTTTTGTTCTAGTTCTGTGAAAAATACTAGTGGTAGTTTGATAGGGATTGCATTGAATCTGTAGATTGCTTTGGGTAGTAGCATCATTTTCACAATTTTGATTCTTCCAATCCAAGAACATGGTATATCTCTCCATCGATGTGTATCATCTTTAATTTCTTTCATCAGTGTCTTATAATTTTCTGCATACAGGTCTTTTGTCTCCCTAGGTAGGTTTATTCCTAGGTATTTTATT
>NC_041219.1:6378262-6384786 GCF_002837175.3 Physeter macrocephalus | reverse complement strand
CAGTGATATTGGCCTGTAGTTTTCTTTCTTTGTGACATCATTGTCTGGTTTTGGTATCAGGGTGATGGTGGCCTCGGAGAATGAGTTTGGGAGTGTTCCTCCCTCTGCTATATTTTGGAAGAGTTTGAGAAGGATAGGTGTTATCTCTCCCACCAGAATTTTTGTAGCTAAATACATAATCTCTTCCTATGGTGTTAAAAAATTATATATTCAAAACCATCTCAGTAACCTTTAGTATGTCACTAATGGTTAGAAATCTTGTATTCATTTAAACATATTTAAAATAAAATAAATAATAATGAAAAAAAACTGATCTGTACAATGCTAGAAGAAAACATAAATGATTTTCTCTATAGCCTAGGTGGAGGTAAAGCTATCTAAATATGACTTTAAATTCAGATTCAATAAAAGGAATTGATAAATTTGACTACATAAAAATAAAGAACTTTTGCCTGGCAAAAAAGCACCATGAGTAAAGTCAAAGGACAAACAACAAATTGAGAATAAATATTTGCAACATATATCACAGATAAAGTACTAATTTCCCCAATATGTAAAATTTATAAAGATTGAAGAAAAAAAAAGACCAAAAGTCCTATAGAAAATAATGGACATAAGATATAAACAAAAAAATGTTTATTTATACATTTATATTGAATACATGTATATATGTATACATATAAATATTTCCATTAAATGTATGAAGAAATGTCCAATTTTATTTATAAGAGAAATTCAAATCTAAAGGACACTGAAATACTACATCCGAACATCAGATTTGCAAAAATTTAAAAGCTTAACAAGGCTGAGAAGAAGGAACTGGGCACTGGAACAATGTTAGTGAGAATGCAAAATGGTGCAATCCCAATGGAAGGGTGTGGTATAATAATAAATAAATTTGTTTTTTGTCCCAGATTCCAGATACAGAGCTCCTAAAACCCTTGGACTTTCCTGAGTGATTGGAGTGTTTTTTTATTCACAAGTCCCTTGAGAGCACACCTGAGTTTATGCTAATGAAGAGAGGGGCCCCTAGATAGTCTCGGGATGGCGCTGGTCACCCAAAAGACCGAGTTAGTAGAAGGTTGGAACTTTTAGCCTCATTCCTGACCTTTGGGGAGGGGCGGGAGGAAGGGCTGGAGAGTAAGTTCTATAAAAACTCATGAACAGCAACATGTGATGAGCTTCTGGGTTGAACACATCCAAGTGCTGGGAGAGTGTTGCCCTGGAGAGGACTTGGAAACTCTGCGCCCCTCTCCCCATACCTTGCCCTATGATCTCTTCCATCTGGCTGTTTCTGAGTTGTATCCGTTATAATAAACTGGTAGGTGCAAATGAAGTGCTTCCCTGTGTTTGTGAGCCATTCTGGCAAATTATCAAACCTGAGGAGGTGGTCGTGGGAACCCCCAATTTATGGCCATAGGTCAGAAAGTGGCCAGGGGCTTGCAGCTAACATCTGAAATGGGAGCAGTCTTATTGGACTGAATCTTTTTTTTTTTTTTTTTTTTTTTTTTGTGGTACGCGGGCCTCTCACTGTTGTGGCCTCTCCCCTGGGTTATAATGTATGCAGATGTTTGTAATTTGGCTAACAGCTGCCATATTGCTCTCTAGAACTACAACAGGGATGTATGACCGTTGCTATTTCCCCACAGGTTTACCATTACCACCTTTCTAATGCTTGCCAGCCTGATAGGAGCAAAATGATATCCCTTGTTTTAATTTGCATTTCTCTAATTACTAATGCTTTAGAGCATATCTTCATATACCTGATGTAGTCCTTTGCTTTCCTCTTTTATGAATTGCTACTTTTCTTTTGCTCATTTTTCTATTAGCATATCATTTTCTTATTTATTTGCTGGAGTTTCTTGTTAGTTTGACATTGGAAGTATTCTCTCCCAGTCTATCATCTGACTATTTACTTTGTCCATATTTTCTTCATTGGACAGGAATCCTTGATTTTTACATAGTCAAATTCCTCTATATTTCTTTTTCCTTTGGAGCTTTATTGAAGAAGTCTCCTTCCCTTTGGCCACAAACAAGTCTCCAGCATTATCTTCTACTAATTTTATACCTTTATCCTTCACATTTAGTTCTTTCATGCAACCGGAGTTCACTTGTGAACATGGTATTAAGTTGGGTCCCAGTTTTCTTTTTCTCCATAAAGTGAGTTAGTTTCCCCAATACCATCTGCTAAACATTCCATCCTTTTCCATTGATTTCTGGTGCCACTTTCATCATATATTAAATTCTCATATATACAAGGTCTGTCTCTGAGTTCTCTGTTCCATTCCATTGATCTATTTGTTCTTAAACCAGTACCACATATATTTTTCTTGCTGTGACTTTGTGCTGTGTCTTAATATCTGAGTAGATAACTCCCCTCTTTGTTCTTCCTTTTAAAAATTGATTTAGGTTTTTTCAGAATTTTATTCTTCCATATTAATTTTAAAGTAAAGTTATTGAGTGCCTCAAAAAATCCAGATTAATTCTGGATTTGGGTTACATCTTGTAATTAATGAATATAAACCATTATTTCACATCAATTAAATAATTGATTCAATTAATTTAGAGGTGACAGAACATTTTAATAGAATCTAGTCATTCAATCTAAGAGCAAAGAATGTCTCCTCATTCTGATCTTCTTTTCTATCCTTTAATAGAGCTTTTAATTTTTCCCCAACACAGGTATTGTATATTTTGGGTTATGTTCATTTCTTACTACAGACATGTTGATTTCTGAGAGTATCCTAGTCAGGGACCATTAGAATTAAGTATTAGAGCGAGTCATCAGAGATCCAGAGATTTTGATAAATTGTATTCTGGTAGTATCACACTGACAGAACACTAACAGTACAAACACTTTCTTAATTGATTCATCTAATCTCCCAAAGGCAGTGCCAGTGATACTTCTGTTATCCACATCTCTTCATTTTTGTTAGAGTTCTTAGGAGACCAGAAATTTAATTTTAGGTTGAACCTAACTATATTCCATCTTTTTATTCAAGTGTACAAATTGCAGTTGCAAATTCATTTTTTTCATTGATTTTTCTCTATTGCTTTTTTATTTTTAATATAATTATTTCTATTATTTATTACTTCCCTTTTTTACTTGCTTTGGGTTTATTTTGCTCTTCTTTTCCCCCCCCCCAAACACTGTATTTTATTTTTACAAGAGATAAATAAACTGACACCAAGCATTGTAAATGGATGTCCACAGCGAAAGCAACAATGATTGCAATTACCAAACACGAAACACACTCATACTATGTCCACAGGCTCCGGACGCGCAGGCTCAGCGGCCATGGCTCACGGGCCCAGCCGCTCCGCGGCATGTGGGATCTTCCTGGACCGGGGCACGAACCCGCGTCCTCTGCATCGGCAGGGGGACTCTCAACCACTGCGCCACCAGGGAAGCCCATGGGACTGAATCTTTAGCTTGTACCAAGGTCTGAGCCAACTGCAGGTAGTCAGTGTCAGAACTGAAATGAATTGTTGGACACCCAGGTGGTGTCTGGAGAATCAGAGAATTCATTGTTGGTGCCAGAAAACACCCCAAAGAGGATATGATAATATCTAACAATACTTCATATGCCTTTATGCTTTGACTCAGCTAATCCACTTCTAGGAGTTGACCCTGAAGATGATCTCCAAGAATATGAAAATCCATTTGCAAAAGGTTATTCTTGGCAACATTATTTGAAATTGCAAAATACTGCAAACCATCTAAATGCTTAAGTATAGGAAATTGGTTAAATAAACTATGATACAAACAAAATTAGTATCATACAGCCATAAATTTTTTTTTGAATTTTTACATTTTATTTATTTATTTTTTAAATCACTTGAAATAATTTTATTTTCTGTGTTGTTAACCTACCAACTTGATATTGTTGGGCTTCTTTCATTTCACTTTTTACATTTAGAGGGTTTTTTCCCATTCTGATTTAATTTGATTTTAATATAACCACATAAAACATTTACATGCCTCCAAAGTCAAATCTGCAAAACAAGGTACATTCAGAGAAATCTAGCTTTTTAACTGTTCCCCACCCCATACCAGCTTTGCCTTTCCCATATCTGTTTTGCCTATGCACCACATAAATCTTTCTAAACTATGTCTCTCATAGTCTTAATCATGCCATACAGTCTTCATTTGCTCCCTCCATACTTGGAGTGAAATTCATATTCCTCAGCTTATTGTTTAACTCCCCTCATGACATAGCACCAATTAACCTAACTTCGTTAGGCAGTGAGCCTAATGTTCAGCCAAATTGAATTGTTCATTGTTTCCTATACAGGCTCCCATATTTGTTCACTCTTGTTTTTCACTCAGATTTTTCTTACAGCCTGGATCACTTTATCATCCCCTTCCCTTCATAGCCCACCGCCAATCACCTTATCCAGATCTTACCCATTCTTTAAGCCGAGATCAGATGCTTCCTTCCTATAATACCCCTCCTCTACCATTCTCACATTTCTTGCTACAGACATGTTGATTTCTGAGAGTATCCTAATCGGGGACCATTAGAATTAAGTATTAGAGCGAGTCATCAGAGATCCAGAGATTTTGATAAATTGTATTCTGGTAGTATCACACTGACAGAACACTAACAGCACAAACACTTTCTTAATTGATTCATCTAATCTCCCAAGGGCAGTGCCAGTGATACTGCTGTTATCCACATCTCTTCATTTTTGTTAGAGTGCTTAGGAGACCAGAAATTTAATTTTAGGTTTAACCTAACAATATTCCATCTTTTTATTCAAGTGTACAAATTGCAGTTGCAAATTCAGTTTTACTGTGTAGTATCCCTGAGCTCAAATTCAGAGTGGGTTCCCTATAGGTGTGGGAAATTTTTCACACTCTCTAGCTAGTGGGAAGCAGCCGCATAGCACAGGGAGATCAGCTCGGTGCTTTGTGACCACCTAGAGAGGTGGGATAGGGAGGGTGGGAGGGAGGGAGACACAAGAGGGAGGAGATTTGGGGACATATGTATATGTATAACTGATTCACTTTGTTATAAAGCAGAAACTAACACACCATTGTAAAGCAATTATACTCCAATAAAGATGTTAAAAATGTATATATATA
The DNA here is from genome assembly GCF_002837175.3 of Physeter macrocephalus. Taxonomy (NCBI): domain Eukaryota; kingdom Metazoa; phylum Chordata; class Mammalia; order Artiodactyla; family Physeteridae; genus Physeter; species Physeter macrocephalus. Next base: position 6,379,697 of record NC_041219.1, on the reverse strand, counting down.
TTATATATATATATATTTTTTAACTAATGTGATTAACAGGTTAAAAAAAAACATTTTAAAATCACTTGAAATAATTTTATTTTCTGTGTTGTTAACCTACCAACTTGATATTGTTGGGCTTCTTTCATTTCACTTTTTACATTTAGAGGGTTTTTTCCCATTCTGATTTAATTTGATTTTAATATAACCACATAAAACATTTACATGCTTCTAAAGTCAAATCTGCAAAACAAGGTACATTCAGAGAAATCTAGCTTTTTAACTGTTCCCCACCCCATACCAGCTTTGCCTTTCCCATATCTGTTTTGCCTATGCACCACATAAATCTTTCTAAACTATGTCTCTCATAGTCTTAATCATGCCATACAGTCTTCATTTGCTCCCTCCATACTTGGAGTGAAATTCATATTCCTCAGCTTATTGTTTAACTCCCCTCATGACATAGCACCAATTGACCTAACTTCATTAGCCAGTGAGCCTAATGTTCAGCCAAATTGAATTGTTCATTGTTTCCTATACAGGCTCCCATATTTGTTCACTCTTGTTTTTCACTCAGATTTTTCTTACAGCCTGGATCACTTTATCCTCCCCTTCCCTTCATAGCCCACCCCCAATCACCTTATCCAGATCTTACCCATTCTTCAAGCCAAGAACAGATGCTTCCTTCCTATAATACCCCTCCTCTACCATTCTCACATTTCTTACTACAGACATGTTGATTTCTGAGAGTATCCTAGTCAGGGACCATTAGAATTAAGTATTAGATTTAGTATTAGTTGTTTTTTGTTTGTTTGTTTGTTTATACTGCAGGTTCTAATTAGTCATCAATTTTGTACACATCAGTATACATGTGTATAAAATACATGACATCAGTATACATGTCAATCCCAATCGCCCAATTCAGCACACCACCATCCCCACCCCACCGCGGTTTCCCCCGCTTGGTGTCCATATGTTGGTTCTCTACATCTGTGTCTCAAATTCTGCCCTGCAAACCAGTTCATCTGTGCCATTTTTCTAGGTTCCACATATATGCATTAATATACGATATTTGTTTTTCTCTTTCTGACTTACTTCACTCTGTATGACAGTCTCTAGATCCATCCACGTCTCAACAAATGACCCAATTTCGTTCATTTTTATGGTGGAGTAATATTCCATTGTATATATGTACCACATCTTCTTTATCCATTTGTCTGTTGATGGGCATTGAGGTTGCTGCCATGTCCTGGCTATTGTAAGTAGTGCTGCAGTGAACATTGGGGTGCATGTGTCTTTTTTTGTTGTTGTTGTTTCCTAAATTTTATGTAAGAATTCATACAAAATACTCCAGATAACTGAGTTTCAATCCTCATCTCCCTTCTCTTCTTCATCTTGATTAATCTGGAAGTAACGTAATTCGTAACTTTCTTTGCTGTTAGCAACTACGCGTAAC
>NC_041219.1:6375638-6377460 GCF_002837175.3 Physeter macrocephalus | reverse complement strand
GTGCTTCGTGGCCATCTGTATGTCTTCTTTGGAGAAATGTCTATTTAGGTCTTCTGCCCATTTTTGGATTGGGTTGTTTGTTTTTTTAATATTGAGCTGCATGAGTTGTTTATATATTTTGGAGATTAATCCTTTGTCGGTTGATTCGTTTGCAAATATTTTCTCCCATCCTGAGGGTTGTCTTTTCGTCTTGTTTATGGTTTCCTTTGCTGTGCAGAACCTTTGAAGTTTCATTAGGTCCCCTTTGTTTTTTTTGTTTTTTGTTTTTTGTTTTGCGGTATGCAGGCCTCTCACTGTTGTGGCCTCTCCCGTTGCGGAGCACAGGTGCCGGACACGCAGGCTCAGCGGCCATGGCTCATGGGCCTAGCCACTCTGCGGCATGTGGGATCTTCCCAGACCGGGGCACGAACCCGTGTCCCCTGCATCGGCAGGTGGACTCTCAACCACTGTGCCACCAGGGAAGCCCCCCCTTTGTTTATTTTTGTTTTTATTTCCATTACTCTAGGAGGTGGATCAAAAAAGATCTTGATGTGATTTATGTCAAAGAGTGTTCTTCCTATGTTTTCCTCTAAGAGTTTTATAGTGTCTGTTCTTACATTTAGGTCTCTAATCCATTTTGAGTTTATTTTTGTGTATGGTGTTAGGGAGCATTCTAAGTTCATTCTTTTACATGTTGCTGTCCAGTTTTCCCAGCACCACTTATTGAAGAGACTGTCTTTTCTCCATTGTATATCCTTGCCTCCTTTGTCATAGATTAGTTGACCATAGGTGTGTGGGTTTATTTCTGGGCTTTCTATCTTGCTCCATTGATCTATATTTCTGTTTTTATTCCAGTACCATATTGTCTTGATTACTGTAGCTTTCTAGTATAGTCTGAAGTCAGGGAGCCTGATTCCTCCAGCTCTGCTTTTTTCCTTCAAGACTGCTTTGGCTATTCGGGGTCTTTTGTGTCTCCATACAAATTTTAAGATTTTCTTGTTCCAGTTCTGTAAAAAATGTCATTGGTAATTTGATAGGGATTGCATTGAATCTGTAGATTGCTTTGTGTAGTATAGTCATTTTCCCAAGGTTGATTCTTCCAATCCAAAACATGGTATATCTCTCCATCTGTTTGTATCATCTTTAATTTCTTTCATCAGTGTCTTATAGTTTTCTGCATACAGGTGTTTTGTCTCCCTAGGTAGGTTTATTCCTAGGTATTTTATTCTTTTTGTTGCAGTGGTAAATGGGAGTATTTCCTTAATTTCTCTTTCAGATTTTTTATCATTAGTATATAGGAATGTGAGAGATTTCTGTGCATTAATTTTGTATCCTGTGACTTTACCAGATTCATTGATTAGCTCTAGTAGTTTTCTGGTGGCATCTTTAGGATTCTCTATGTATAGTATCATGTCATCTGCAAACAGTAACAGTTTCACTTCTTCTTTTCCAATTTGTATTCCTTTTATTTCTTTTTCTTCTCTGATTGCCATGGCTAGGACTTCCAAAACTATGTTGAATAATAGTGGTGAGAGTGGACATCCTGTCTTGTTCCTGATCTTAGAGGAAATGCTTTCGTTTTTTCACCATTGAGAATGATGTTTGCCGTGGGTTTGTCGTATATGGCCTTTATTATGTTGAGGTAGGTTCCCTCTATGCCCACTTTCTGTAGAGTTTTTATCATTAATGGGTGTTGAATTTTGTCAAAAGCTTTTTCTGCATCTATTGAGATGATCATATGGTTTTTCTTCTTCAGTTTGTTAATATGGTGTATCACATTGATTGATTTGCATATATTGAAGAATCCCTGCATTCCTGGGATAAACCCCACTTGATCATGGTG
>NC_041219.1:6373108-6375255 GCF_002837175.3 Physeter macrocephalus | reverse complement strand
TGACAGTTTTACTTCTTCTTTTCCAATTTGTATTCCTTTTATTTCTTTTTCTTCTCTGATTGCCATGGCTAGGACTTCCAAAACTATGTTGAATAATAGTGGTGAGAGTGGACATCCTGTCTTGTTCCTGATCTTAGAGGAAATGCTTTCGTTTTTTCACCATTGAGAATGATGTTTGCCGTGGGTTTGTCGTATATGGCCTTTATTATGTTGAGGTAGGTTCCCTCTATGCCCACTTTCTGTAGAGTTTTTATCATTAATGGGTGTTGAATTTTGTCAAAAGCTTTTTCTGCATCTATTGAGATGATCATATGGTTTTTCTTCTTCAGTTTGTTAATATGGTGTATCACATTGATTGATTTGCGTATATTGAAGAATCCTTGCATCCCTGGGATAAATCCCACTTGATCATGGTCTAAGATCCTTTTAATGTGTTGTTGGATTCTGTTTGCTAGTAGTTTGCTGAGGATTTCTGCATCTATATTCATCAGTGATATTGGTCTGTAATTTTTTTGTAGTATCTTTGTCTGGTTTTGGTATGAGGGTGATGGTGGCCTCATAGAATGAGTTTGGGAGTGTTCCTTCTCTGCAATTTTTTGGAAGAGTTTGAGAAGCATAGGTGTTACCTCTTCTCTAAATGTTCGATAGAATTCACCTGTGAAGCCATCTGGTCCTGGACTTTTGTTTTTTGGAAGTTTTTTAATCACAGTTTCAATTTCATTACTTGTGATTGGTCTGTTCATATTTTCTATTTCTTCCTGGTTCAGTCTTGGAAGGTTATACCTTTCCAAGAATTTGTCTATTTCTTCCAGGTTGTCCATTTTATTGGCATAGAGTTTCTTGCAATAGTCTCTTCAGATGCCTGTATTTCTTAGGTATCTGTTGTAACTTCTCCTTTTTCATTTTTAATTTTATTGATTTGAGTCCTCTCCCTCTTTTTCTTGATGAGTCTGGCTAATGGTTTATCAATTTTGTTTATCTGCTCAAAGAACCATCTTAGAACTGCTTTTGCTGCATCCCATAGGTTTTGGATCGTCGTGTTTTCATTGTCATTTGTCTCTAGGTATTTTTTTATTTCCTCTTTGATTTCTTCAGTTATCTCTTGGTTATTTAATAACATAGTGTTTAACCTCCATGCATTTGTGTTTTTTACATTTTTTCCCCTGTAATTCATTTCTAATCTCATAGCTTTGTGGTCAGAAAAGATGCTTGATATGATTTCAATTTTCTTAAATTTACTGAGGCTTGATTTGTGACCCAAGATGTGATCTATCCTGGAGAATGTTCCATGCGCACTTGAACAGAAAGTGTAATCTGCTGTTTTTGGATGGAATATCCTATAAATATCAATTAAATCTATCTGGTCTGTTGTGTCATTTAAAACTTCTGTTTACTTATTTATTTTCATTTTGGATTATCTGTCCATTGGTGTACGTGAGGTGTTAAAGTCCCCCACTATTATTTTGTCACTGTCGATTTCCTCTTTTACAGCTGTTAGCAGTTGCCTTATGTATTGAGGTGCTCCTATGTTGGGTGCATATATATTTATAATTGTTACATCTTCTTCTTGGATTGATCCCTTGATAATTATGTAGTGTCCTTCCTTGTCTCTTGTAACATTCCTTATTTTAAAGTCTATTTTATCTGATATGAGTGTTGCTACTCCAGCTTTCTTTTGACTTCCATTTGCATGGAATATCTTTTTCCATCTCCTCACTTTCAGTCTGTATGTGTCCCTAGGTCCGACGTGGGTCTCTTGTAGACAGCATATATGTGGGTCTTGTTTTTGTATCCATTCAGCAAGCCTGTGTCTTTTTTTAAAAAATTTATTTATTTGTTTATTTTTGGCGCTCAGTAGTTGTGGCGCACGGGCTCAGTTGCTCCGCGGCATGTGGGATATTCCCGGACCAGGGATCGAGTCTGTGTCCCCTGCATTGGCAGGCGGATTCTTAACCACTGAGCCACCAGGGAAGCCCCAAGCCTGTGTCTTTTGATTGGAGCTTTTAATCCATTCACGTTTAAGGTAATTATCGATATGTATGTTCCTATGACCACTTTCTTAATTGTTTTGGGTTTGTTTTTGTAGGTCCTTTTCTTCTCTTGTGTTTCCTACTTAGAGAAGTTCCTTTAGCATTTGTTGTAGAGCT
>NC_041219.1:6372574-6373041 GCF_002837175.3 Physeter macrocephalus | reverse complement strand
GTTGTAGGTTCTTCCCTTTCATCACTTTAAGTATATCCGCCCAGTCCCTTCTGGCTTGTAGAGTTTCTGCTGAGAAATCAGCTGTTAACTTTATGGAAGTTCCCTTGTATGTTATTTGTCCTTTTTCTCTTGCTGCTTTCAATAATTTTTCTTTGTCTTTAATTTTTGCCAATTTGATTATTATGTGTCTCGGCCTATTACTCCTTGGGTTTATCCTGTATGAGACTCTCTGCGCTTCCTGTACTTGGGTGGCTATTTCCTTTCCCATGTTAGGGAAGTTTTCAACTGTAATCTCTTCAAATATTTTCTCAGGTGCTTTCTCTCTCTCTTCTCCTTCTGGGACCCCTATAATGCGAATGTTGTTGCATTTAATGTTATCCCAGAGTTCTCTTAGGCTGTCTTCATTTCTTTTCATTGTTTTTTCTTTATTCTGTTCCGCAGTAGTGAATTCCACCATTCTGTCTTCC
>NC_041219.1:6372043-6372363 GCF_002837175.3 Physeter macrocephalus | reverse complement strand
TAGTTGTTTTTCTGGGGTTTTATCTTGTTCCTTCATCTGGTACATAGCCCTCTGCCTTTTCATCTTGTCTATCTTTCTGTGAATGTGGTTTTTGTTCCACAGGCTCCAGGATTGTAGTTCTGGCTTCTGCTGTCTGCCCTCTGGTGGTTGAGGCTATGTAAGAGGCTTGTGCAAGTTTCCTGATGGGAGGGACTGGTGGTGTGTAGAGCTGGCTGTTGCTCTGGTGGGCAGAGCTCAGTAAAACTTTAATCCACTTGTCTGCTGATGGGTGGGGCTGGGTTCCCTCCCTGTTGGTTGTTTGGCCTGAGGCAACCCAACAC
>NC_041219.1:6337400-6372033 GCF_002837175.3 Physeter macrocephalus | reverse complement strand
GCCTTCAAAGTCTGATTCTCTAGGAATTCCTCCTCCCATTGCCAGACCTCCAGGTTCGGAAGCCTGACGTGGGGCTCAGAACCTTCACTCCAATGGGTGGACTTCTGTGGTATAAGTGTTCTCCAGTTTGTGAGTCACCCACCCAGCAGTTATGGGATTTGACTTTATTGTGATTGTGCCCCTCCTACCCTCTCATTGTGGCTTCTCCTTTGTCTTTGGATGTGGGGTATCTTTTTTGGTGAGTTCCAGTGTCTTCCTGTCGATGATTGTTCAGCAGTTAGTTGTCATTCTGGTGTTCGCGCAAGAGGCAGTGAAAGCATGTCCTTCTACTCCGCCATCTTGGTTCAGGCTCCCCAGCCATAAATTTTTAAAAAGAGGATATCTTTATGAATCGTATGGATTTCTAGGATATGTTAAGTACAAAAGAATATCTATAGTATACTCTTTTACCTTTTCTGTAAGAAATGAGGAAATAAGAAAACATCCTGCATTTTTAAAAATTAATTTTGCAGAAATAACAAGAAGGATAAGCCAGAAACTAAATAAAATTTGTTGCCTATTAGGGTTGGGGGTGAGATAGAGGAGTAATACTTCTTTGAGTGTACAGTTTTGTATAGTTTTGACTTTTGGAAACATCCTAAAGTTATACATATTTTTTAAAAATCAAGAAAGATGAGGAAAAGTCATCTTGAATGCAAACAGAAACAAATGAACCCACTGAATTTTAAATGAATACCATAACCAGAGAGAAAGGGGTATTGGTGAAAATAGATCAAATTCAATTTACTTTCGACCAATGCATTTTTTATTAAAAGTATTTATTAATACTCTGATAGGCAGAATTCTAAGATTGCCCCAAGGTTCCTTTCTCCTGGTGTATAAACCCTATTAAAAACCTCTCCCCTTGAGTATTGTAGAGAACTCTTGAATATAAGATAGCACTCCCTCTTTAGGTTATGTTGTAGGAGCAAGATGATGGGCGAGTTACTCTCATCATTATGTTGTGCTGTGCAAGACTTCATCAGAGCAGACAAGGAGAGGGCCATATGGCAGAGAACAGCAGGTCTTTTCTAGGGAGCTGAAAATGGCCCCCAGTTGACAACCAGCAAAAAAGTAAAGGTCTCAGACTTAAAACTACATGGAACTGAAATAAAACCAATCAGACATTCATTACATATCAAAGCAACTTATTTTCTCATTATTAAAAATAATACATGTTTTTAGTAATCAAAAAACAAAACAAATCAAAACAAACAACAAAACAAAACTACATGGAACTGAATTCAGCCAACATGAATGAAAGAGGACCTCAGCCTCCAGATGGGAACCACAGCACAGGTGACACCTTGATTTCAACTTTGTGAGACTATGAGCAGAGAACCCAGATGTTCTGTGCCCCAACTTCTAACCTAGAGAACTGTGAGGTAAAAAATGGGTGTCATTGACTAAGGGAGAAGAGAAAGATCTACTTTACAGTAAAAGGCTGACCAAAAATATAGAAAGAAGGAAGAAATGATGAAGTTAAAAAATCACCAGTTTGAAACTATAATACTAAAAAAGTGATTCAGGCGAGCATCTTCTAAGGGGGAAAGGTTTGATTACAAACAGGATATTTACAACATTTCAAAATATTTCCCTACAAATTATGTATTAATTTCAAAAGGAAAAAAAGTAAATATGGTAATGATGCCTTAGCTAAATAATCAAAATATGTGAACAATAAGGAACAATAACCTGAGAAGGATACATCATCATAAGGTGGTATTTCAGCCAAAAATACCTAATTTGAATCTAATTATGAGAAAACAGTGGAGAAACACAAATTGGGAAACATTCAATAAAATAATCTCCTGTATTCTTCAGAAATATCAATGTCATAAAAGACAAAGAAAGGCTGAAGAATCTTCCAAATTTAAAAAATCGGGAGAGATGCGACAGCTAAAGGCAATATGTCATCCTAGACTGGGAAAAAACCCTACTATAAAGGACATTATTGGGACAGTATTGCAATGTGGACTGTAGGTTAGATAAAAGTATTGTATCAATGTTGAATTTCCTGAATTTGATAACTGTACTCTGGTTATGTAAGGACGTTCCTGGTCTTAGGAAAGACACTGAAGTTTTAAAGGGTAAAAAGGCATGATTAATGCAACCTACACTCAAATGGTTCTGGTGGGAAAAAATATTTAATACAGACACACATACACACAGAATAGTAAAGACAAAATGTTAAAATTTAGACAAAAGTTAAAAATTTTAAATCTGGGTAAATGGTTTAGGAGCATTCTTTGTACTATTGTTACAATTTTTCTGTAAGTTAAAACTTGTTTCAAAATAAAAAGTAAAATCAGATTTTTTCAAATTACAAATTCTTTTTTTTTTTTTTTAAGAAGATGTTGGGGGTAGGAGTTTATTATTAATTTATTTATTTTTGCTGTGTTGGGTCTTCGTTTCTGTGCGAGGGCTTTCTCTAGTTGTGGCAAGCAGGGGCCACTCTTCATTGCGGTGCGCAGGCCTCTCACTATCACGGCCTCTCTGTTGCGGAGCACAGGCTCCAGACGCACAGGCTCAGTAGTTGTGGCTTACGGGCCCAGTCGCTCTGCGGCATGTGGGATCCTCCCAGACCAGGGCTCGAACGCGTGTCCCCTGCATTAGCAGGCAGACTCTCAACCACTGCACCACCAGGGAAGCCCCTACAAATTCTTTTTATATGTCATTTATATTAGTTACAAAATATTCTACCTTATGAAGGTACTGTATTAACTCCTTACTTTGCTTCTAATTTATTCTTTACTTTTAACCATTATAAATAATACTGTGATTAGCATCTTTGTTCATAATTCTTTGTTTGAATCTCTGAGTATATCTTTGGTATAGATTCCTGGAAGTTGAATTATTGGGACAACGCATTGAAACTTTTAGAAGTTTTGGCTTGTAGAAGCATCACCCCAGTCTCTGAATTAATCTTCACATGGTGTTCTCCCTTTAAGCATGTCTGTGTCCAGATTTTCCCTTTTTATAAGGACACTAGTCATATTGGATTAGGGGCCCAACCCACTCCAGTATGAATTCATCTTAACTACAGTAGTACACCCTTATCTGTGGGAGATGCAATCCCAGACTGCCAGTGAATGCCTGAAAATCTGTAGAGCACTGAGCCCTGTATATACTATGTTTTTTTCTTATGCATATATACCTAAGATAAAGTTTTTAAATTTGGCACAGTAAAAGATTAACAACAATAGCAATAATAAAATAGAACAATTATAACAGTATACTGTAATAAATGTTATGTGAATATGCTCTCACTCTCTCAAAATATACAAATTTAGTGCTTTTTCTATCTTAACTAACCGCTTATGGCACTGTGGCCGTAACTTTTGCAGTTTGAGGGGCGACAGTAAATCAGTATCAAGTTCTTTTTCCTCATCATGATTCGTTCTTACAGTAGAACTTAGCAACCTCAGCACACAATTTTTTTCTTTCCTTATAAAGTCAAGAATTTTCTCCTTTTCACTTAAAAGAAGCACTTTACGGCTTCTCTTTGGCATATCCGAATTGCCAGCATCACTTCACTTGTGCTTTGGGGCCATCATTAAGTAAAATTAGCTGCTTGAACACAAGCACTGCGATACCATGCCAGTCAGTCTTGTAACCCAGACGGCTACTAAGTGACTACTGGGCAGGATATGCTGGACAAAGGGACGATTTATGTCCTGGTCAGGACTGAGTGAGATGGTGTGAGATTTCATCATGCTGCTCAGAACGATGGGCAATTTAAAACTTCTGAATTGTTTATTTCTGAAATTTTCCATTTAATAATTTTGGACCATGGTTTACCGTGGAAAACTGAAACTGTGGATAAGGGGGGAACTGTTGTGAGTACATTTGAAACAACCCTATTTCCAAATAGGTTCACATTCTGAGGTATAGGACATTAACATATGAATTTGGTTAATTCATAGTTTATATGGATATCAAAACATAATTTAACTCATAACATTTACTATATAATAAAGATCTCTAAGAATAAAAATGTCCCCCACCAATTCATACAGCCACCTTTCTAAAATTAAGGTAGTTGTAAAGGACAAATACAAGGCAGAGATAAGAAAGTGAAATAACTTTCACTGAACTCTTGTAATGTGTCAGTAAATATTTAGGCATTTGAAGCATATATCATATAATCTGATATCAGTTTTATCAGGGAGATAGATAGGCATAAATAACAAAAACCGAGGTTCAGTAATTAAGTTACTTAATTAGAACTGGATCAGTTAGAAACTGGATTCAGACTTGGATATGTCTGACTGCAAAGCCCAGGCACTTTTCCTCTACTTTTTCCCCGGCTCTCTGCAAAGCCAAACTATCAATAATAATGACATAATGATAATAATAACAACAACAACAACACATGGAAATGTTTCATTAAAGCAATTGTTTCTTCTAGCAGAGAGCAAAGCAACAAGCAAATTAAAACAATCAGTTTTAATCAGTGCTGGGCTTCCCTGGTGGCACAGTGGTTGAGAGTCCGCCTGCCGATGCGGGGGATACGGGTTCGTGCCCCGGTCCGGGAAGATCCCACATGCCGCGGAGCGGCTAGGCCCGTGAGCCATGGCCGCTGAGCCTGCGCATCCGGAGCCTGTGCTCCGCAATGGGAGAGGCCACAACAGTGAGAGGCCCGCGTACCGCAAAAAAAAAAAACAATCAGTGCTATATCTGTCAGGGTGATACATTCTAAGCTTCAATTCTCCCTAAACGTTCTCAGCAGGATTTTCCTTCCTACAGTTGAACAGAGGCTAATTTCTAAGAGAAAAGGGGGAAAAAGAAACAACAGAACACAAAATTCAAATATTTATGAATGCCAAAAATTAAAGACCCTTTTTTTCATATTTGATTTTGAAATCTTCAGGCTAATCATAAAGACAGTATTATCCTGAGAATTTCACGACAGCAATAGCTAACAGTTATTAAAGTTTCATAGGTGCCAAGCACTGTGCCAATTGCTTGTCATGTATTAACTCATTTAAACCTCACAATGATCTCGACGGTTAGGGATAATATTATCTCCATTTTACAGGTGATGGAGCAGAGGAACACAGTCCAAATTCAAAGCCTGGTTCTCAGACACTATGCCCAGCTGTTTCTTGCTGAATAGAAAAGTTAAACGATAAATGAGATGCTGTGTGATCAAAATTCTGTTTTGTAGCCAAATCTTTGCTAACGGAGGAATTACAGTGGTTAGAGCATGAGGTTTGGGGTCAGTCAGACCTGAAAGTGAATACTGGTTCACCTTTTATTAAGTACGTGACCTTAGGCATGTAGCCTAGCCCTCCCAGGCCTCATTTATCATTTTCAAAATTGGGATAATAATACTTTTCCCACAGGTTATTATGAAAATTAAATGAGATAATATATGCAAAGCACAATCACTGGAGCATAGGTAATAACTCTCAAATTTATTATTGTTATACATATGCCTTTGAATTACATTCAGATATATTTCCATGTCTTATAAATCTTGTTAACTGATAACTTATCACCCTTTAAAGGGAGTTCAGGGCTTCCCTGGTGGCGCAGTGGTTGAGAATCCGCCTGCCGATGCAGGGGACACGGGTTCATGCCCCGGTCCGGGAAGATCCCACATGCCGCGGAGCGGCTGCGCCCGTGAGCCATGGCCGCTGAGCCTGCGCCTCCGGAGCCTGTGCTCCGCAAAGGGAGAGGCCACAACAGTGAGAGGCCCGCATACAGCGCAAAAAAAAAAAAAAAAAAAAGGGAGTTCATGTGCTTCAGGAGAAGGATAGATAGCTATTTAAACAAAGAGATTGTTGCTTATCGATTTGCTTGAGATCGAAGCAAGACATTAGTCTCAAAAGCCAAGTTTTGCTAAGAAAGAAATAATTTTTAAATTTCTTTTACCTTTATTAGCATACTGAAAATTGGGCCTGAATGTCTAAAATGTAAATTTATTCCCTTGAGTAGGGAAACGACTTCTGAAGTCTTTCTTGGCTGGCTCTCTGTCTAGACTGTAATGAGAACATAACGTAGAGGAAATAGGAATTATAGTAAGAAGCATTGCACAAGTAGATTAAAGAAGTCAACTAGCAAGTCCTTGTAGCAGCCCTTTCTCCTTAGGACTGGAAGCACCAGAAAGCACCTCAAGAAAGCTGGTAGAAGGAGGCACTTTCAGAAACACCCAGAGAGGTTAAGAAGCAACCAGAAACGTCAAGGTTTATGGCCAGCTTCTCTGGTTGGGGTATAATGTGGGGAGGTTGTAGGCCTCTGGGAGAAGCCCAGTTTGGGGCTAATTGTTACATCCACGTGGTGTGGGAAGAAGAACATGGAGGTGGTGGTAAGAGAAGACCACATCAATGAGCCTCGGCAGTGCTCCAGTTTCCCTGGAGCCCAGAGGTGGCAAACGTGTGCAGGAAAGTAAGCAGAAGCTCTACAGAGGCCAGAAATCAGCAGAGGCCTAGGGTTAGAGTGAAGAGCAAAGACTCCCATTCTAGGAATTGGTAACAGAAAATACAGATTCCAGTAGTGGGTGCTGGCATGTCTCCTTACAAATTGTGATAGTTCTAGCTACACCTCAGTGACCACTGGGCCCAGGAGCAATCCAAATCAGCAACTGCACAGCAGCGACCAGCAAGGGCTTTCCAGAAGTCTTTCCTCACAGCTAAACGTTAGCCTGTAGACCTCCCCTCCCCTTTTCTCTTAATACCAGCTTGGAGAGGAGCAGGAGAAAAGAGCAAAACTCTGAACGACTGAGAATTTTCCTGAGGCATCCAGGAAGAGATTGTAGAGATTAAACCATAGGTCAGACTGATATCACTGGATTGTACCAAAATATAGTGTATTTTCTTCTCCTACCTGGTGGGTGGGTCTCCTGGGTTAGATAAGATGTAGGCAATATGAAGTACAGTTCCTTTGCACATCTTGCCTCATGTAAGAGCCTGTGAGAGATACTTAGAAATCAATGTATAGCATGTATTTACACCAAGGACTGGTTACAACCCCTACTAAAATTAGAATGAAAAGTTGCCTTGAGGGCAGGGCCATGAACCTATGAGAAAAACAGGAGAGGAATTCAGACTGTCATACAGAAATGCAGAGAGAAAGAAAGACCTAGTGTGTAGTTTCTGGCATTCAAAATAGACTTTTTGGATATGCAACAAGACAGTGAATTTGAAAGTCAGTCTTTTAAAGAAAGCCTTTGGAAACAGCCTACACAAAGCTAATTCCCATGTTGGAAAGGGATGGCATTGAAGGTAGTGACAGAAAACAGATGAAAGGATTAGTGTTGTAAGTTGGCTTCTTCAGAAATAGATGCTGAGACAGAGTTTGGGGTGCAAGATGTTCATTAGGGATCAGTACCTGTGAAAAAGGGGGAAGGAAGCAGGATTGGACAGAAGGAGAAATTGATGAGATTGTGATGAGACTCAACAAAGCCTCAGCCAACCCAAAGGGAAACTTTAGAGTGAGAACTGCCCATTAACATTGTTTTGCAGTCTGCTGAATTGGCCGGGTCTTTATACCCCGCCTCACTTAGGGTTGCCCTGGGAAGGGTATGACCTTGGATGAGATGCCTTTCTATAGCTGAAGCAGATCCTGAAGGAGCTGTAAGTCAGATGCTATCTGCTGACCACTCTCTCAGTTGCCAAGGCAGCAAGTCTTTCCTTGAAGGGGGATCCTTATGTCAACCACAATTGGGTTGGAGACAAAGTTCCCAATTCCCCTTTCCTGAAGGACTCTGAAATACATGTTAGTCCCAAAGGGGCATGCTCTGAGTACTGAGAGGGTGGGTGACCCAATAAAGTCCTGAGGTTACGATGAAGAGACTGCTGGGTAGATTTGCAGACAAATAAGGCCAGTAGCCCCTTGGTGAGTGCCGTTTGAGGGAGCATCCCTTTCCAGCCACTGTACATCTAAGACCAGGAGGATTCTGAGACCAGTATAGATTTGAGGACCCCCATCTTACCACCTAAACCACACCTATATTACTCCCCACACCCGGACACCACCTTAGAGTGGAGCAAAAGAAGCAATGAAGCATTTAGTATTTACTGGAGTTAACTGACCAGAAATTGAATTCCCTAAAGAGGTTTAAAATGATTGGACCAGACTAAGGTTCCATATTTAGACTAAAACATGGTTTTTAATTTTCCATTATCTAGCAGGCTGAGGGATCATCAGGGAGAAAACATCAGTTAAGAGGCACTGAAAGAAACCACATCTGCTCTGCACATTTGTGTGTGGTACGAGGGACATTTTGTGTTTACTGCATTACCAAAGAAAAACAAGCACCAAAAGTTCATTCCAGAGTTGGAGGACAAAAATGAGATTGGAAGAGGGGTCAGGATTATGTTTTCTGAGAAGATACATTATGCAATTGCTAGGTTTGGTGGGTGAACAGTGTGATTTTTCATCCTGGCTTACTTCCTATATGAAGTTCTGAAATATTAGGACCTTACTCATTCTCACTGGCCATAAAAATTATATGTTAAACAAAGCCCAAGATTTAGTAACCTACAAATCACTTCTGACTTCCCACTACTGTGAAAACCTACACCCAGCAAAAAAAATTGTTGTAGTGGATCTAGTTGCCTACAAATATTACAAACACCAAAATCTTTGGCAGCCAGAGACTAAAGAAAATTAAATGCACATAAATCTCTTCATCAGCAAGTAAAAGCCAAAAACAATACAACTGAAACTCTGGGATCAAACGATGGCAAGATGTGAGAGGCAAGCCATCTACTGTCAGGAACCCCAGGCATAGCTCAGAACTGATGAACAGAGCTTCAGATGAGAGAAGCCTGGCCATCCATTGGCTGTGCCAGCCCCTTGGGAGGGAAGCCACAGATGAAAATGTCAGACAAAGCCTGGAACAACTGTGGTCCTAATTGTTTAAACTTACTAATCCCTTCAAAATGCTCAAATGCTCAAAATGATCACTTTTATTATGGCCACAAAAGTCTAATTCTGGAAGGAGTTTTAGCCCATTTCTAAATCATTTTTTCTTTGGATAATGGAATAGAACCTTGATGGTTTATTGTGTAACATTATCATATGTACTCAAAGGTATGCCAACATATCTTTCCAACCTCCCTAAAGTATCTGTAAATGAAACCCCTTTCCTTTTTCCATCTCCCCTAGAGCTCCATCATGTTGCAAATAGGACTTATTTTTATAATAATAACAGCAACAACAACTGACATTTACTGAGCATTCACTATATGCCAAGCATTATACTCAGTGATTACAATCGTTTTTAAATTTTAATTCCTCCAACTCTTCACAAGATAAGCATTATTATTATCTCCATATTACCTTGAAGAATAGGAGGCTCAGAGAGATTAAGTAATTTTTCCAAAGTCTCACCTTTAGGAGAGAACTGAGTGAAAAGCCAGAAATTATCCCTAAGTAAGGAAAGCTACTAATGATGGTGAAATTGGCATGATTTTGTCTATGAATCCTCTGGTGTTGTCTTAGCTTGTGTAACCCAGACAGTAGAGCCTGAGGCAAGGAGCTTGTAGTACTTCTATGTGATTAGGGAGTGCATTTCCAGCTGTGAAGGACAAGGAAAGTGAAGCAGAAAAGGAGCCAATATAAGACTACATTATCAAGTTGGTAGCTGTCAAGTGAGACTGATTGTTCAAATCCACAGGCTCATCCTCCAGGAAGTCACATAAACAGCATCTCAAAACAGTCCATCTAGAGGGAGAAAGAGAGAAGAATATACTTTCTAGCTGTCTCCTTTTGCAAAAGTTTGCCTCATGGGGCACTAACTCCATGCACTTCAGTGTTTCACATATGTGTGCCACAAGCAGAATCCTGTGGCATTCTTTATCTTGGCATTAACACCTCCCTGGGGTTGGAGATGAGAGGCACATGGTGCAGCCTGATGTGAGGCACTGTCAGTAGGAGCCCATATAGAACTGCTGGTATTAAAACAAGAGACAGATAAAGCTGAGAGGATCTGAGAACTCAGAGGTGTCTGAGACATATGTGTCCTTCTCTTCTGAAGGTTGGAAAGAAGCAACTCAGTTCTAGAATGTTACAAGTGGTTGGGATGCCTATTAATGACTAAAACACAGGAAGCTAGTTTGTAACTTCACAAAGACATTGAAGCAAATTCTCATGCTCTAGTCCAGAAAGCAGAGCCTTGAGGCACCTTGGACAAACAGTAGTTAACAAAGCACAAAAAGGGTCAAAAGTAGAGAAGAGGAATATAAGAATAGCCACTTAGTCATTAATTCTTCCCAGAAAATTAACCAGTGGGATCCAAAAAGCTCATGGAGGTTCTCAAGAAGTGCACCCTCTTTCCTGGAGTGGGAAGTGCAACCAACTATGGTGTGGTTTCACCTGGGTTGGACCATCTGGGTTAAGACCATTGAACTACTTAGAATACCATTGTGCAGATCACTGACCTCGAGTCTGGTAGAGTGTCTTGCTCCTATGCAATGGCTTCAGAAAACAAAATCCCCTTTGTTTTGAACTCAGCAAGATAATAACAGCCATAAGCCCAGCAGGAGTCTGTGACAGTTAAAATTAGTTTTAGTTAAAATTAAGATTTAGGGCTTCCGTTAAAATTAATGGTAAAAAGCCCTTGGTGGATAACTGTCCACAGACCTGAAACTGATCCCCATAGTTCTGGAGGAAAGTGGACCCTGATGAGGGAGGTACTTCTGATTGCTAGAGCCTAAGCCACCTGATTATACGCAAGCTACAAGGGCAACTGGGAAAGTATCTGTCATTTTCAACTAATATGGTGGGTGTCAGTCTTCGCCTCACAAATTAGAAAAATTACCCAAACATAGGAAGGGGGTTCAGATTCTAGGTAGCCAAAAAGAATGTCAGATGTCCTTACGTTTTTGCCCCCATTCCCTTTCCTGTTAACTGATTCTTTTCCTGATTCCAATGTTCTCCTTGTAGCTAGGTCCCTGATATTTCCTGCTAGACTTCCTTGATAGCTAGCAAAGTCAAAAGAACAAAATCATGCCAGACATAACCCTGCAGGTCTACATAATACTCCCTGCCTGGCCTTCCTTTGGTTGGTCCAACAGCTGCCCAAGCCCAGAATATATTGCTCTGCATTACAAATCTGCAAAACCTGCCACATGGAATCTGAATATTGGAACCACTAGCAGAAACAACCATGTCACACATAGTAATGCAACTCCCAAGTAGAGTTAAGGCTGATTTATTGTGATATAGGAAACCTGGGTTACAGCTCTTGTTCTCACTTCAACCAGCTGTGTGGCCTTGAGGAAGTGACTTAATTACTTTGATTTCCTCATCTGTTTTTTAAAAAAAAATTTTAAAGAAAACAAAGAAAGAAAGAAAAGCCATTGGACTTGGGATAGGGGAAAGAAAACTAACGCATGGGAGTACTGATAATGTACAAGGAGTTTTATTTTCAGTCTTTGCAATAAGTCTCCTTAGACTACTAGCCCTCCTCCCTTCTCATGTCACCATATATAACCTTCTTATCATTTTAGTGTATATCCTACCACAGTTTTTCTATGCATGTTACTATAGTAAGTATATAATAGTGTTTATATATATATGTTTGTGTGTATACTTTTCTACAAAAAATGATGGTATCATTCTGCAAGTATCTTTGTGCAGCTTATTGTTTCATTTAACAGTAGATCTTGGAGATCTAGGTAAATAAGTACATAGAGAGCTATCTCATTCCTGTTAGCTCCTGCATAGTATTTCACAGCATAGAGATAATAAGTTTATTTATCCATTTCCCAACTGGTGGATATTTAGTTTGTTTGCTGGTAGTCCACGTTTCTATTCCCAGCTTCTGTAGATGAGTTCTACAGACTCTTTTAGCTCAAAAATTCTGTGGCATGAAGGAAATGAAATGAGTATGAGTCTGAGGACATAATAATTCACTTCCAAACAACTCATTTATTAGGCAGTGAATTAACACCAAATTGTGAGATATATATATGTTACCATTAAAATGAAAGAGCGAAAGAGACCAAACAAAAGGATCCAAACAGGTCCAAGCAAGGATAATGTCTCTTTGGTAACTAGAGACAAACCAGAGACTACTTTGTGTTCACTTAACCGTGTGACTCAAGGCTTTGCATGGATAATCTTGATTATAGCAGTTTATTCCATGATAGTTGAGGCTTAACATGATACCATGCAATATACTGGATAGTACAGATATTATATTTTTAATCCTAATAATTATCCTTTAGAGAAGATATAATTATCTCCATTTTATTGATGAAACCACTGAGGCTTAGAGAGGCTAAGTAATTTTGCCCAAGGTCACAAACTAGTGACAGGACCAAGTTTCAAACCCAAATTGCCGAGCTTCCCTGGTGGCGCAGTGGTTGAGAGTCCGCCTGCCGATGCAGGGGACACGGGTTCGTGCCCTGGTCCGGGAAGATCCTAGCCGCGGAGCGGCTGGGCCCATGAGCCACGGCTGCTGAACCTGCGCGTCCGGAGCCTGTGCTCGGCAACCGGAGAGGCCACAACAGTGAGAGGCCCGCGTACCACAAAAAACAACAACAACAACAAAATTGCCGGACTCCAAAAGTCTGCCTTCTTTCCACTGTCTATCATCAATTCCTTTTAACCAGAGTTAGTTCAGAAGACCTGCTCATAAAGAATGGGTTCTCCAAATGTAAAATAGATAGCTAGTGGGAAGCAGCTGCATAGCACAGGGAGATCAGCTCGTTGCTTTGTGACCACCTAGAGGGGTGGGATAGGGAGGGTGGGAGGGAGACACAAGAGGGAGGAGATACGGGGATATATGTATATGTATAGCTGATTCATTTAGTTATACAGCAGAAACTAACACACCATTGTAAAGAAATTATCCTCCAGTAAAGATGTTAAAAAAAAAAAAAAAGAATGGGTTCTCACCTGCTGTAAAGGCTGTCAACACCCTGTCCTGTGCTTACCTCCTCAGCTCATCTCCCACTCCCTTCCGTGCCCTGGCCCTGGCCCTAAGTTACTTAGAGTTCCCCCAAACACATTGCTATGAACTAATACACATACTATTTCTACACATACTATTTCTCCTTTCCTGGAACATTCTTCTACTCTTTGTCCAGGCAACTCCTATTTATCTTTCAGCTCAAACATCACTTCCTCCAGGAAGCATTCGCTGTAGCATCCCCACCTCACACTTGCCCAAGATTAGGTTAGGGACCTTATCCTAGGTTCCTAGGTTTCTAGGATCTGTGCTTTGTGTTTACTTTTCTTAGAGCACTTGACATAATGAATTATAAATATTTGTTACCTGCCTGTCTCCCTATAACACAAAGTGAGCGCCTGAGAACAGAAACCACAGCTTATTCATAATTAAATCTCTAACTCTAGCGTAGTGTACAATACACGGTAGGCATTCAATAAATGTTTGAAGATGAAATCTTAGAGTGATGACTAAAATGAACCTGGAAGGGGACTCTTTAGCTCCATATGTGCTGATTGCCCCAAGACGGTCACGTTAGTCTCCCCAGTGCCAGCCTGTTGACCTTCCTAACGCCTCACTTCCTGAGCTTGCAGGATTTTTTTTTCTGCGTATGATAACATGGGAAAATTTGACAGATGGGGTCGGGAAGCCTGGGGTTATGAAAGCCTGGGAACCTTAGAGACAAAGTCTCTAAAGACAAAACAGCCCTTTCTTATGTGGAGTCCAGATTTATTTTATCTACAAAAGATGGTGCATTCCTCTACTCCACATGAAGAAAGAAAAGGGAGCTGAATTTTACTGGGGAAAAAAAATTAATTGATTGTAGAAAAAAAATAATGAAGATCCCCTGGGAAATGTCAAGGAAAATATATCGTTCAGTAGTTTTAAAGAACAAAAATCAAATATCCAAACAAGAACGTGTGAAACATAAACAGATTTTGCAGATGATAAATTGCTCCCCTGTACACATTTTTCTCATTTCATTTACAGGTCATCTGATGAAAAGAATTTGTTTAGTCCAAGTTTGCCAACACAGTTTTTGTTTTGACAGTTCAAGGAATGTATCAACTTTCTCTAATGGCCTTTGAAGCCCCGAGATGTAGAAATTTGGTATTCTAGACAATGTTTAAAAAGTATTCATGGAACTGGAACTTACAACTTGTGTTAACTAAATATTAGGAAGAAAAAATAGAAAGTGTAATCAGAAAGGAATTAACATACACTTCAGAAAGGGTTGACATCTCTGCCTGATTATTCAACTATCATTAAAAATAATAGGTAGTAATAATTATGGCTACCTTTTACTGAGTGCTGACTATATGCTAGGCACTGTGCTAAATTCTGGCAATGCAGTAGGAAGCAAAACAGATATGTCTTGCCCCTGGATAAGTAGATATTAAACAGATAATTACACATATATGTATATATAATTATAAAGGTTAGTAAGAAGAGAGTTTAAAGAAAGAATAATAGGGGAGACTACTCTATATTAATAATCAGGGGAGACCACTTTGAGGAAATGATATTTTAGCTGGGACATGAAGAAAGAGTCAGCCAGGTAAAGAGCTGAGGGAAAACAGTTGTAGGCAGAGGCTAAAGAATATGTAAATATCTTGACTTTGGGAAGAGCTTGGCCTTTCCAAGGAACTGAAAGAAGGCTGTCTATCAGTTGTTTTCTTGTTTGTTCTCAGATCAATTCCTGCCCCTGCCCCAGGCCCTGGAATGCTGGCATAACAGGGACCTGACTCTGCAGGTTGTTTAAGGCTGTCTTGTCAGATGGCTCTGCTGAACAGAGTCAACAGAAGAGACTGGTAGGAGATAGGAAGGTGAGCAAAAGGGAGAAACTAGGATATTTCTATCTCTTTTTTCTGGCTCAGGAAACCCTCTCCAGCAATGGTGATGTCTCCTCTGCGGCTTCAGAGTTTTTTGGCTTTGGGGAAAACATGATGATAACCCCTGTCCTTTGTTTTGGGATTAGAATAATTGACTGGGGACACAATCCTTACAGTTTAATTGTACCTCCTTGCGCACAGGGGTATAGTTGTGGTTAAAATCACCTAGTTGCTTCCTTCTAGAAGGTAGTAAGTTTATAAGAAACAAAAAAGGCTAACAAATTGCAGCATTCACACATTAAAACCCCATCCTTCTATTTTCCCACTAAAAGAGAGAAAAAAATACTGTGACCCATTTCTGGAACAGTTTGCAAAACTATCAGAGTTTTGGTCAGTGCAGCCAAGGTTTTTAACAGTGACTCACATGATCAGAAATCCACATGGAAACAGCTGTCTGAATTTTTTTTTCTTTTTTGGCTAATGGTAGTGAGTGGAGAAGTCTACCCTTGCATAGGAAAATTGCATGTGACCCAGAGTGAGCTGAGTGTGTTACTTATACATTTATAGTAGTCGTTGTCATAAATTGGGCAATGATTCTGTTCTAGCATCTATACTAGATACTTTACATATAATATTAAGTTTTCATGATAGATCAAAATTACCCTCAAGATTGTTAGTATTATTATCTCCATTCTGTAGAAGAGAAACTGAGGTTTGAGAATATTAGGAAACTTACTTAAGGTGAAAGAGATGGTAATTTTATACAAATTCATATCTGTTTGACTTTAAAATCCACAATACTGTACTACAGTATAGTATCTCCTTTTTGTCAGTGATCTCACAATAGCTCGGTTTCGTGGTGGAATTAAGCATTAAAAAATTGTGGTTTGACTTACAATCAGCTTTAGATACAACCAGTAATTGAGCCAAGACTGCTAGTATGTGAATTGATGGCAATGAGGTAGAAGTAAAAAGTCTGTTAGATCCTATTGGTCTATGCATTTATTGAGGAAGTGAATAGATCTTCAGAAACTTTTTGTTGTAATTGTTGTTTTAAATAAAACTTTTCAGATGTGTTGCACTGGCTCCCAGCCAGTCTTGGATACCTTGGATACCCTTTGAGTATTATGATCAATGCCATCTTTATCACAGAAGGCACATATGAGGATGTTTGGTGCTAACTCCAACTAACTGCAGTGGTTCTCTGGAGTACTGTGCAAAAATCCCTCTAGGAGTGAATCAGCAGAAAAGAGGGCCTTGACATCTATGGAGTACTTTGGAGTACAATGGATGCGTAGGGAAATTTATACTTGCCATTTCTACCTTAGCAACCCATTGCTGGTACTGAAAAAATGCCTTAATGCTTTGAGTTTCCTCCTTCTACAGGACTTCCCAGGCCAGTTCCTCAAACCCTTTCAAAACGAGTCATTATAATATGTGATACTGGATGTATGGTTAAGGAAAAATATATCTTTTTTTTTCCTTTGTGTTCTTGAAATATAAAGCTAGGAAGAAGAAAAGAGGGGAGTTTGATAATGTTTGCTGATAGACCACACACAGGGTGAAAGACCTGACACCACACACACTAGACCTGGAATAGCATTTATTCAGAGAAACTTACAGAGGCAGGAAGAGGAGCAGATATGCAATTCCTTGTTTGCCAATTGCTCTCTGGGATAGTACAAAGTGATCACCAGACTGCAGTCTAAACTTTGGGCTAATAAGCTGCATGCTTAAGGAAGCGCCAGCATCAACTCTGATGCAATGAGGAGGGCCTGGGGTCCAAGCCTTGTTGGGCTTCCCCTGTTCTCCCATCTCATCATTTATGGCTGGGGCAGCACTAGGTCCTCTTTGGAGTGAACAAGAGGTCAGGTACAAGTCTTGCAGTCTCAGATGTCTGTGTGTGGAACCTTGGCCTCCAGTCCTGTGCTTCCACCTCAGTATTCTCTCAGGACATTTGCCAAATGGTCCCACCCTGCAGAAAGACAACTCTCACTCTGAGAGGCCTGCCAGGGGGTAGTCCAGAAAAATTAACCTTTACCTCTCGCTGAAGCATAAACCTGAAGCCCTCTGAGGACCAGGTAGAATTGAGAATACCTTTTTAGAATGTTTCATTGGGTCTTTACGAACACATCAATTGTCTTAGCCTATAGTACTTGGCATTGTCATCCTATTGGTCAAAAGAAATCGATCAAATCAAAAGCATTCATTTCATGCTTATAGTCATTCTCTCCGACACTTCTCCTGTCTAAATTCTTAGTCACTTCATTATAAGCAAATATGATTTTTCCAATAGCCTGATCCATCTGTTCCTTTGACTTCCTTTCCTCTGGTGATTTTGTCCTCCACCCTACCTACCTCAGCCACTCATTCCCATGATCATATTGTAAATCTTGTTATTACCAATAACTGCGGCTCCTTTATTTTCTCAGTTTCCAATCCCCATCTCTTATCTTTCCAGTTCACTCCCTTTAACTTTCAACTTTAACCATCCTTTGACCTCATCAGGACTTCTAATGTATTAGTCCTGTTACCTTTTTCCTGTCCCTCACCCCACTTTCACATCCCTCCTTTCCCATCTTAAAGTCTGTGACAACCGCTATCATCATTTCTGTGCATGTACAGAAATGCCTCTCCCTCATATTAACTTGGAAAAACACAAACCTGATTAAATCTAACTCTCCACCTTCTATGTACAATATATGGCTGAAGGCAGCCACACTTCCTTTTGATTAGCCCCATTTTAAATTCAAAACTACAAACATCAAATGGACCTAATGCTGCCTGGCAATATCACTGTATTTCCCTGGTCCCTTTGTCATTCAACTTTCTTAAACAACTATTTGCCATTTTTCCTCAAACTCTTAACAGACTCCCTCCTCCATCTTTGCCCTCAGATGATAACCTTCCTGCCTGCTGCCTTAAGAAAACTGAAGCACTGAGAAGAGTATTTTTTCAGACCCTTGCTACACATTTACCCTGTAGCAGCATCTGTACCATATACATTACCTTTCTGCCTCTTTCCAGAGATGAGCTATCCATGCACCTAGCTAAGGCCAGAACCTCCAGTCCCTTTCACATGTATGCAAAGATATTACTCCAGTATATTTCTTCCAGTAAATTTCTTCTCCTTCTCCTGCAGCATTATATTTTTCTTCCTCTCTGGATTATTCCCATAAGCTGCTAAACATTATATTATTTCTTTCATTGAAAACAAACAAATAAATCTCTTGGTCCCAGTCCCTCCTACAGCTACTGTCCCATTTCTCTGTTACTTTTAACAGCAAAATTCCTCAAAAAATTGTTTATACCTCCTCTCTCCAATTCCTCTCCTCCCCTTGTGTCTTGAATAACCCACTGCAGTCAGGCTGTTGCCCCCATGGTTCCATTGTAACTGCTCTTATCAACTTCACCAATGACTTTTACATGATTAACTTCTATGGTCAGTCTCAGGAGCATTTACCATATTCTTATTCTTCTCTCTAATATATATTCTTCACTTAACTTCCAAGACAGTACATAATCTTGGTTTTCTTCACACTTCACTGGTAACTTCTCATTTTCCTCCACTGATTCCATCTTTTTTCCCCAGACTTCTTAACATTGGTTATTAACAGACTTCAGTCTTTGGGGCTCTTCTCTTTTCTATCTACATTTACTACCCTCGTGATCTCATCCAGTCTCTGTAAGCTTTGTCAGCATGGGTCTGGGTTGACTTACACTCTAAGGCTTGTTTAGTCCCTAAAAAGGAGTCTTGACTGAATTCTCCAGGTGTCTACTCTGCCTCTCCACCTAGGTTAATTGGAACTTGAACATCTCCCCGCCAAGTGCAAGATCTGGTAATTGTTCAGTTTATTCTCTAGTAATTAGGGTTGCCCGATAAAATACAACAGGTACATGCTGATACTCAACAATTATTTGTTGTTTATTAAAATTCAATTTTAACTGGGCATCCTATGTTTATATTTGTTAAATCTGGCAGCTCTATCAATATTTGGTTTTTGCCCATCCTTGTGGAATCTTACCCTATATACGCTTAACTTAGAGTTTAATCAAGAGCTCAAGGGACCCCTCTGCAGATTTGTGGAGATCTAGTTCTCTAGGTAATTTTTCATCTACAGTACTCTGTCCTACAAATTCTGCCTTAGCCTCCCTAAATTCCAATCTTTGTCTCTTCAACTCACTAAGAAGACTGTGCTCTATTTGGGCGCCCTCACTCTTTACCGCAGTCCAGAAAGTGTGCCCAAGTAAAAAGCCAGCAGAATTGTAGGGCTCATTTCATTTATTTTCCTTCTCCTAGGGATTCTAGTTCTGGGCTGCCTATTGTCCAATGTCTGAAGACAATTGTTTATTTTGGTAGTGATAGTGCAGTACCATTTACTCCATCATGGACAGAAGCGGAAATCCATGTTTTGTCTTTTCAATTTTCTGGTGGTTTTCTTTCTTTGCTGTCTAGAAGTTTAAGAATTTTATAAAAAGTCAAATTTAGCAAACTTTTTGGTTTCCTTTAATGCTATGGAAGACCTTTTCTAATAAATTACTATTAAAATTTCATCCATTTTCTTTTAGTAATTGGTTTACTTTTTTGCATTTAAATCTTTGATTTCTCTGGATTTATTTTTATTTTTATTTTATTTATTTATTTTTATTTTTATTTTTTTTGTGGTAAGCGGACCTCTCACTGTTGTGGCCTCTCCCGTTGCGGAGCACAGGCTCCGGATGCGCAGGCTCAGCGGCCATGGCTCACGGGCCCAGCCGCTCCTCAGCATGTGGGATCTTCCCGGACCGGGGCACGAACCCGTGTCCCCTGCATCGGCAGGCGGATTCTCAACCACTGCGCCACCAGGGAAGCCCCCTCTGGATTTATTTTGATGTAAGGAGTGAAGGTAGTATACAGGTTTTTTTTGTTGTTGTTTTCAGCTAACTAGAGTAGAAGATTAAAGACATTCATAAATTTGTGGACCCAATGAGAGGTGGATTCTATTTCCCCTCTCCTTGAATCTGGTCTGTCTTAGTGATGTCCATGGCCAGTAGAAAACAGCAGAGGTGATGCTTGCCAGTTCTGGGCTTAGCATTTGATAGCAGTGATAAATTCCATCTTAGGTTCTTAGAGCCTAAGTTGCCCTATCAGAGGATTGATCACCCTGCTGGAGAAGTTGTATGGAGAGGCCCTGGGGCTACCTGGAGAGAGAGGGGAGCCAAGAAGAGCTCAGTCTTCTAGCTGTTTCTGCCAAAGTTCCAGGCATATGAGTGATCCTCTCTTGGACACTCTAGACTAGTTCAGCTGCTACCTGAATATCACTAAGTGACATAGTCACCACCATGTGGAGCAAAATAATCACCTAGCCACATCCTACCCACATTCCTGACCCAAAAATCACAAGATATAATCAAATAGTGTTGTTGTAGCCACTAGTTTTAGGGTAATTTGTTATGTAACAGTTTTCCAGTTGTCCCAAGATTTTTGTTTATCTTTTTTTCTATTCATATCAATTGTCGCTTTTATCAAACATTAAATTTTCTTTTGTAGGCTATTTATTTCTCAATTTTCTATTATGTTTCAATGATCTTCTCTTTATTATTCCTTTACCAGTTCCAAAGTGGTTCATTATATAGTTTTATGACATATTCACTATCTGGTAAAGCCAATACTCTCTCATCTCTCTTATTTTTGAGAATGCCTCTGCTAATTTGTGCATTTTCAGATGAGATTTTATATAATTTTGACACGTAACAAAAAGTTTACCATTAGTATTTTGTTTGGGACTAAATTACACTTCAATCTAAATTTAGAAAAAATTAACATTAAATTTAGAGAAATTTTTCACTTATTTATCTTCTTTTATGAACCTCATTGTTTTAAAAATTTTTTTATATATAAGCCCTCTACATCTTCTTGGAAATTTTCACGCAAATATTTTATCCTTTCTGCTATCATAAATAGAAACTAATATTCTGTAATTTTCCAGTTTATTATTGCTTGAATATAGAAAAAATTGATTTGTATATTAATTAGAAACTATTCAACGGCTGAGAGTTCCTGTTTCTCATAATTATGCATTTGAAATTTGCAGGTTTTCTATGTATATAATTATATCATCCACATAAAATCATAATTTTGCCTTTCTTTCCAAAATCAGTCTTTTTTGTTTTATTTTTGTATTGTAAGCTGCATGAGGGCAGAGATTTTAGTCTCTTTTATGTACTGCTATATCTCTAGTGCCCATAGGCCTGACACATGGTAGACACTCAATACACATTTTT
This sequence comes from Physeter macrocephalus, assembly GCF_002837175.3. Classification (NCBI taxonomy): domain Eukaryota; kingdom Metazoa; phylum Chordata; class Mammalia; order Artiodactyla; family Physeteridae; genus Physeter; species Physeter macrocephalus. Next base: position 6,350,991 of record NC_041219.1, on the reverse strand, counting down.
CAATTAAAATCAATATAGTACAATAATTAAGAGCTGGAGTCAAAGTGCCTGGGTTTGAATCCTAACTCTACTACTCGCTGGTGTTAATCAGAACTTCAGAAATGGAGACATGATTGAAATAGAATGGTATTTATTTAGGGTTTATTAGAACTGCACCTTGGAAACACAGATTCAATAAGCACTTGAATTGTGTTCTGCTGGCCTACAAAATGGAGGAAGCATATGAAGGCAAAAAGCTGCAGGGCCACAGTTAGTTACATAAGTTGTTTGTCAAGAATTATAATTGGGGGGCTTCCCTGGTGGCGCAGTGGTTGAGAATCTGCCTGCCAATGCAGGGGACACGGGTTCAAGCCCTGGTCTGTGAAGATCCCACATGCCGCGGAGCAACTAGGCCCGTGAGCCACAACTGCTGAGCCTGCTCGTCTGGAGCCTGTGCTCCCAACAAGAGAGGCCGGGATAGTGAGAGACACGCGCACCGTGATGAAGAGTGGCCCCCTTGGGGCTTCCCTGGTGGCGCAGTGGTTGCGCGTCCGCCTGCCGATGCAGGGGACCCGGGTTCGCGCCCCGGTCTGGGAAGATCCCACGTGCCGCGGAGCGGCTGGGCCCGTGAGCAAAAAAAAAAAAAAAAAAAAAAAAAAAAAAAAAAAAAAAAAAAAGAGTGGCCCCCGCTCGCCGCAACTAGAGAAAGCCCTTGCGCAGAAACGAGGGCCCAACGCAGCCAAAAGTAAAATAAATAAATAAAAATATTTTTTAAAAAAAATTATAATTGGAGCTGGCAAGAAGTGACAGTGCTTATTAAGCAAGGATTGGTTGAGGTTTGAAATGGTTGCATAGTTACAAGGGGAGACCTTGAGACCATAAAGTTGCAGCTGGCAGGTGTTCTTCTGAATATGCCTGATGGTGTCCTTGGGTCTGGTACAGTTCAAAGAAATTCAGGTTCTCAGTGGTGCAGGGACATGTCTGAGACCAGATCCTCAATGGCTACCCAACTCCATTTTTGTATGCCTTAACTGTGATTACTCCATTATAATTTCAATTTGCCATCATTGGATATGTTACTACATCTCTGAGTTAAATTTCCTTAGTCTCAGTTTCCTTTTTAATCAGTAATTCGGTGTTGCAATAGTATCTACCTCATAAAGTTGTGAAGATTAAATGAATAATACATAAAAACATCTTAATGGAGTACTTGAAACATAGTAGGTTCTTGATATATTTTTATCTTTCCCATATTTCTCATGTCTGTTCTTAGTTATAGAATACAATAAAATAATAGTAATTATAGTAAATCACATTTGCACAATTAGGAAAGCTTATAGAGTTTCACCATTAAGCATAATGTCATTTGTTGGTATGAGATAGAGATTTTTTAAATATGTTAAGGAAGGTTAGGTATACAAAATCCTATTATTAAGATTTTGATTTAGAATACAAGATTTGGTTAAATTATTTATTGAGATAATCATGTTATTTCTTCTTTAACCATTTAATAGAGTTTATATCACTGTAGTTTTGTTTTTGGGGGTTTTTTGTTTGTTTGTTTTTTTGTTTTTGTTTTTGTTTTTCGTTACGCGGGCCTCTCACTGTTGTGGCCTCTCCTGTTGCGGAGCACAGGCTCCGGACACACAGGCTCAGCAGCCATGGCTCACGGGCCCAGCCACTCCGCGGCATGTGGGATCTTCCCGGACCAGGGCACGAACCCGTGTCCCCTGCATCGGCAGGCGGACTCTCAACCACTGCGCCACCAGGGAAGCCCACTATAGTTTTTAATATTGAAAAATTATGTTCCTTAGGCATTAAGAACCCAAATGGCATTTTCAGGATTAAGGTTTTAAAACATATGCTTATCACAAAAGCACAATTTTATATGCTTCCTTAAAAAGTAATAATCAGTTGTCACAATAACATGATCTTTGAACTGGCCTAATCTGTGATGTATCTGATATTTCAGAGTTCTGGTGCAGTTAATATGAAGAATCTGAAGTTATCACAACACTTATCTGAAAGAGGAGATTTTTAGAGGCAGGACCTTGGACTTTCTGCATTTTCACAACAACAGAACTGGCTATAGAGTTTATTCTTTGTCTGATATTTCACACATCTTTTTCCCTTTTCTCCCCCCACAAGAACAAACTGAATATTTTATTCTGAAAAAATTCAAAATTAAAAATATTTTGAGGGCTTCCCTGGTGGCGCAGTGGTTGAGAGTCCGCCTGCCGATGCAGGGGACACGGGTTCATGCCCCGGTCCGGGAAGATCCCAAATGCCGCAGAGCGGCTAGGCCCGTGAGCCATGGCCGCTGAGCCTGCGCATCCGGAGCCTGTGCTCCGCAACGGGAGAGGGCACAACAGTGAGAGGCCTGCGTACCTCAAAAAAAAAAAAAAAAAATTTGAAAATCCTTTCAAAAATTGTATAGCAACAACATATATTTAATTCATGATGCGTGTGCATTTTATTTTTTGAAAAAATTTCAGTTTTATTGAGATATAATTGATATGTAACATTGTATCAATTTCAGGTGTATAACAATGGTTTGATATATGTATATACTGCAAAATGATTACCACAATGAGTTTGGTTTACATCCTTCACCTCACATAGTTATAATTTTTTCTTGTGATGAGAACTTTTAAGGTCTATTCTCTTAGCAACTTTCAAATATACAATACAGTATTTTTAACTGTAGTCACTATGCTGTATATTACACCCCCAGACCTTACTTATCTAACTGGAAGTTTGAACATTTTGACCACCTTCATATAAATCCTTCTCTTATATAGACCTTTTTTCTTGGCAGTTTTGCCTGCTATTTTACTTTACTTTCCAGCTCAAACTCCTACTGTCAGCCTACCCATCTCATGAAAGCCTTAGTAGTAAAAGGATCAACATTTACAGCATAGGGAGGCTATTAAAATGTCTTCCTGTTTATCTGGGTTCTGGCTGCTATGGCCCCTAAAGCAAATCAAAGAACCACATGTTCCCCAAATCCCAGCCCTTAGCCTGATAAAACAATTTTCCCCTAAATCTGTGAATTTATTTATATAAAAGTTTCCACAAAAATCAAATTATATTATTGCACTTTTCATAAATCACCCTTGCTAAAAAGAGTAAGCTACATGAAATTGGGACTATCTCAGGAAATTTCCAATCCTCTAGCTGAAGTTTAAAATATGCTCTTTCAATTCATTCCTGGTTTTATTTCCATGTATACATTGGCCTTTTATACCTTTGACTATATTAAAATTTTTTAATTTATACCTTGAATATAAATATTTCCCAGTGCCCTTGGATTTAGTATTTCAAAGATCATTCTTTTTTCCATAGCTTCCGTTACATTTTTGAGTTTTTTCACCTAGATACAGTGGATGCTTGATCGCATTTTGTGTATACTTCCTTCATTTTTAAAATGTGCATTCCAGGACCTGAGGCAATTGCTGTCTTGTATTGCTGAAGCTGGAGTTCCAAACCTGTTAGGTGATAATTCTGAGAGCCAGTATATTATTTCACCAGAGCCCCACATCCTGTGATTATTACTGCCTATCTGCTAGGGATACTGTCTGAAGCTGACAGTGTTTTCTCCTCACTGGTATCCCCAGTCAATCTAAAGCTACACTCCAGAAAGCAGCAATAAAAGCTGGATGGTTTACGGGCTTGTATATTTGCTTTGGAAGTGTTCTCCAGTGCCCCATTTCTGGGCTAATAATTTTCAAATATTAATTTGTTACGGTAGTATAAGACTCTCTTCGAATATAATCTTACGTGGTAGCCCAAAAGGTAAACTAGATAAAAAGATTATTGCTCTGGTTGATGCAAGGATAGGGCCTAGATCCCTGTGTGCTCAGTGCTCCTCATCCCCTGCTCGTTCACCTAGAATAGCACCTAAATGTCTTGGTAGAAGTCCTAGTGTGAAGGTCTCAAGATGGAAAAGTCACAAACAGTAGACCTTAAGTTAAATGGTTCTGTTAATGTATTTTGTTTGGCCTCCATAGTGTTCTTCTTCCCTGTATTTTTTTCCAACTGCTTTATTTTCAAAATAATCACAATGAACTCTTTCAGCTGCTTAATTTGATACTTCCTCCACACTTCTAAATATTATGTGTTTGCTGCCATTTTTTTCCTTTTTACTTTTTTACTGGTTGGTATTTACAAACATACCAAGAAGGTTGGTATTTGGAGACACAAAATCCAGAATTTGAACTACACAGCAGCCAAAAGGTGGAAGGGTATGTTTTACTGTAAGTTACCATCAGCCACCTTCTTTCTACCACTAACTAAGCAAACCAAGGATTTGAGAATGTCTCCTACGGCACCCCCGTAGATTTTCTTTGGCCAGAGGAGCCTGAAATGGTTTCAAAAAAAGACAAATTGCTATATCCTCCTGAGCTTAGCAATCTCACAATTAAATTTTCATATCAATTAGATTTTGACCAAAGGTCAAATATATGAATAGATATACTAGTGAAGTGTTGTATGAGACTTTGATCATGTTAAAGTTATTTATATTAAACACCAGGATAAATGTAATGAAAAAAAGGAGTTACTAGAAAACAGGGGGAACAAAACTAAGACTATGTGTTATATTCAGTTTAGTATGGTATTTGGTTCCCATAAATGTGACTCGGAAAAGACCAGAGAAAAAGTAGAAATTACTGATTTTTTGGTAATGCAAAAAAAATCTGATCTGGAAACAGTTTCTTCCAGAACTCCAAGTCTAACTTACATATTTGAATAGAAGAATTAGTTTGTGAGCCATTCTATTTGAAAATAGTGATCAGTTAATTTAATTAATTTATTCATACGACCTTGTTATATATGAAATAATATGCTAGATTCATGCAATGGTAGAAAAATAAAATTCCTACAGAGATAAGGCTGGTAACATAAATGGCTGAATGAGGCTGGCTATAATACAATAGAGAGTGGCTGAGCCCATGGTAAAATGCAGAGTGCATACCTTACCCAAAGAAATTAAAATTTAAACTTAAAAATATGGGCAGGTCAAATAAAACACATTTGTTAAGCAAATCTGGCCCTTCCTTTTAGGGAATTCAAATACTAATGTGACTCCATCCCTATCCATGGAGCTCCCATACTATTGGAGGAGATGGACCTGTAAATGACTCTAGTGACATAAGGTTTTGTACTCGAAAGTAGCTTAGCAGTGCTGTGAGAGCACGATTCACCACCTAGTCAACACGGGCAGAGATCCAAAGTGGGTATTATCCATTTACTCAATCAAGGATTCTACCTGTTATCATGTAAATTATCCATTTAAAAAATATACTTCGGGACTTTCCTCGTGCGCAGTGGTTAAGAATCTGCCTGCCTATGCAGGGGACACAGGTTCAATCCCTGGTCCTGGAAGATCCCACATGCTGCAGAGCAACTAAGCCCGTGCGCCACAACTACTGAGCCTGCGCTCTAGAGCCCACGAGCCACAAGTACTGAGTCTGCGTGCCACAACTACTGAAGCCCGCGCACCTAGGGCCTGTGATCCACAACAAGAGAAGCCACTGCACTGAGAAGTCCGCGCACCACAGCAAAGAGTAGCGCCCGCTCATTCCAACTAGAGAAAAGCCCACACGCAGCAATGAAGACCCAACGCAGCCATAAATACATAAATAAATAAATAAATTTATTTAAAAAAAATAAAAATAAAAGTATACTTCAAGTTTTCCCCCAATATTTCTATTGTTATTGGCCACAGCTTACTTTCTTTTATTATATATTCTATCATCATTTTCATATACTGAAAATCTAAATTTTTTCTGAAATTATTTCAATTGAATAAATTTGGGTTTTTCAGCTATACGAATATACATCACACATATGGACAACTTTGCCGACTTCCTTTTCTTTTCCTGTACAAACACTGGAAAATTTGTACCTCCCTTTTCTTTTTTGGTCCATATGCCTTGGCTGGGACTTTCAGAACAATAATGATATATAAGTTTAATTGTGGCCACCCTTTGGTTGCTCCAGCTTTAATAGGAATTCTTCAGGTATTTTGCACAAAGTTGGCTTTAAAAGATATTAAAAACTAATTTGGAGGGTATGTACTCAAAAGAATTGAAAGCAGGGACTCAAATGGATATTCAATATTCATCAGTATTCATAGCAACATTATTCACAGTACCCATAAGGTGGAAACAACACAAATGTCCATTGATGGATGAATGGATAAACCAAACATGGAGTATACATACAATGGACTATTATTCAGCCTTAAGAAGGAATGAAATTCTTACACATGCTACAAGGTGTATGAATATCACAGGCATTATGCTAAGTGTGAAATAAGTAAACATAAAAGGACAAATATTGTGTGATTCCACTTATATGAAGTATGTAGAATAGTCAAATTCATAGAAACAGAAAGCAGAATAGGGATTACCAGGGGCTAGGAGGAGGGGGAACTGAGAAGTTATTGTTTAATGGGTACAGTGTCAGTTTGAGAAGATGAACAAGTTCTGGAAATGGATGGTGGTGATAATTGCGCAACAATGTGAATGTAATTAATGCCATTGAATTGTACACTTAAAAATGGTAAATATCATTTTGCATATTTTACCACAATAAAAAATGTTTGGAAGTATTTATAGCATTCCTTATATTTTGGAATAGTTAAAATGATGTGGGGATTAAAGTGGCATCTGTTCCTTAAAGGTTAAAAAAACTCACCTGTTAAACATTTTTTCACATGTCAATTTTTTCTTGATATCTGAAATTTTTTCTTGGATCTGAAACAATTGTCAACTTCTGAGGTTATTGGTCTAATTTCTATCTCTTTTTCAAAGAAAATATTGGTAACTTTAACTTTTTATTTTCCTAGTAACTAATCTATTTTATCCAGTTTGGGGGCTAGCCAAAGCATTCCCTTATAATTCTTTGAATTGCCTTGGTATATCTTGTTGTTTTCCCATTATCTCATAGTAGTTTGTGTATTCATGAATTCTTCATGTCCCCAGTAAAAAAAAGAATAGGCTTGATAGTCACACACATACAGACATACACACACACACACACAAAACAGTTGTGCTTTTCAGTTCTAGTTTCCATTTTATTCTTTCTTGTATCTTCTGTTTCTATTCCTAGACTTTCTATTTTTAAAAAGATTTGTTTCACTTATGTTCACAATTGCTTGTTAAAGTATTTTCATGATGGCTGTTTTAAAATCCTGTCAGACAACTCCAAAGTCTGTGTCATTTCCTTGTTGACATTTGTTGATTGTCTTTTCTAATTCAAGTTGAGATTTTCCTGGTTCTTTGTAGGACAAGTGATTTCATTTCTATCGTGGAGATTCCTCTGTTTCCTCTCTAATCTTCTTTTGTGCAGGGAGTCGTCCTCTTTATGTTTGCATTTGTTAAATATGGACAATTACAATACACTACACTTTTTGAAATGCCGTTTTGGCATTTCACGTTTTCATACAAAGAGCCTTTCTGAGAAGCCCTGCACACTTTGGCCACCTTCACTGTCCACTTTATAATTTTTTGTTTACTGCTCTTATTTAACTTTTAGCATCTCTTCTTTTAAGATCTATAAATACTTTATTATTTATCTTCTCCCACTAAGGGTTGACCCAGGCCATTTTAATCTGTCCCACCTAATCCAGCTATGTTCTCAGCAACTAATTAGAATATAGGTATTTGGCTTTTTAATACTCCTCAAATCTTTCTGAGATATGAAATCTTGCAGGGGCCTTTAGGCTCCTTCACCCTAAGCTCTCAGAGACAGCCTGGGATTCTAACTTCCCTTCCCAGTCAGTTCTTTCCATAGCCCCACCATCCTTCCTCCTCTAGAGGGTCCCTCAACTGCCTTCCAAAGAGGATATTTGTACCCACACTCAGTTTAGCAACAGCTGTTGCTAGTTAACTTATTCAGATGGCTTCTTCTAGAAGAGTGATGTAATGGCTTCTAAATATTGGACAGAACTTCTACTTTTGAGCATTGTGAAATGATTCGACTGGCAAAGCAAGCAGTAAAATCACTTTCTCACCTACACCTAGGCTCTAGACTCTAGAGAAGGAAGGCCAGTAGGGCTACTGGAAGAGAGGGTGGGGAGAGAGACTCAGAACTCCAGACTGTCCATGGAGTGAGAGCCCAAAGACCCCTGGAAAGCTCCACACCTCAAAAAGATTGGGGGGGGGGTATTAAAAAGTTAGTTAAATACATATATTCTAATCAACAACTGAACCCAGCTAGGACTAGGTGGGATGTGAAAATGGCCTGGGACAACTGTAGGTGGGAAAAGAAAAATAGTTAAACAATCGGGGCTTCCCTGGTGGCGCAGTGGTTGAGAGCCCGCCTGCCGATGCAGGGGACACGGGTTCGTGCCCCGGTCCGGGAAGATCCCACATGCCGTGGAGCGGCTGGGCCCGTGAGCCATGGCCGCTGAGCCTGCGCGTCCGGAGGCTGTGCTCCGCAACGGGAGAGGCCACAGCAGTGAGAGGCCGTACCGCAAAAAAAATAAAAAAATAAAAAAATAAAAAAAAACAATCGTAGAACTTGAAAAAAAGATGTTAAAAATTCAGTGATAGGAATAATAAGCAAATGGACAATCTCCTCTCTTTCCTGATTTTAAAGTGAGCAGTGAAGTTAGCCAAAGTATGGCTTCTCAGAGAGCCTCTGTGTATTAAAAAATGAAAAAATGTCCAAACAAGATTTTTAATAGTATGGCATGTTATAATTGTTTGTTTGCATTTAACAAATTAATGCTTTTAACATAAAAATGAATAATATGATTGTGTCCTTTAAGAAAAAATTCTAGATTTTATTGATATTAAAAAAAAATTCATACCCAGGATATAGTCTTCTCATTTTAAAGTGTATGATGAGCATTCCATTCTTTCAGACCTGACAGTGGACTCTTTGGATTTGAATGTGTAACCTTAATAGGAAATGGAGGCCTTTTACATGGGAAACTTGTGCCAGAGAGGGCCTCCTCCCATCCAGCTGGTCTGGTAAGCAATGTGTTGAGCAAGGTGAGCCTGCTCCTCCCTGTTATTCATGCAGGAACTTGTTTTAACTGCACTTCCCTCATTAGGCAGACCAGTGGCCTGCTGGGGGCTGAGTACATGAGGAAATAAAACTACTGTGTAGGACTTGGCCTACAACCTTAAACCTGTTTTCAGGCAGACTACATGACAGGTGATGGAAGGACAGTAGGCATGGGAGGAGAGGAAAATATTTTTCTGGGAGGAGGAAATGAGGGCCTAAGTCCCTAATAAGTTGAGAGAATGACGCCTCTGATCTGTAGACTGATGGGTTGCTCTGCTGGGACTGTGCCTCAGAGATGGATGTGCAGTTGTGTGTGTGCAGTATATTTATAGGCTAGCACTGCAGCTGTCTGTGTGTCTCTGTCCTTGTGACTTCAGCTTCTTGCCTCTGTTCCACAGGACATCTTAAAGTCTAGCCGCTGCCCAGCTCAGTCTGCTTTCCAGCCCCCTTCCTGCTCTCCCATCTTGTTTCTGTTAGTGGGCTTAGATATTTGATTAAAGAGCTCTGAGAAAAATCCATTTTTTTATTCATCAACCCCCAAAATTCCTCTGATTGTCTCTGTCCTTCTTATGAAACCTGGTCCCAGAAGACCTGATAACCTGGCTTGCACTGAGGAGCCACAGTCCCAAAGTGTTTGCATTTTAAGAGGCAACAAAGCTTCTTGTCAAACGAAGCAATCTCTAATTGTATAGTTTTAGGCATCAGTAGAAAGACTCTCTTTGGAGAAGTTTGCAGGGAGACATCTTATTGGTGTTTAGAATTTTAATTTAATACATAAATCACCATTTCCTATCTGTAAAATGCAGATTACAATAGTATCTATACAAAAGAATTTTTGAGGTATAAAGTGAGAAAGTGCATATGTCTAGCCCCGTGCCACATACAAAAGTAAGTGATTGATAAATGTCTGCTGCTACTGCTGTTGCTGCTGTGGCTTCAATTATTCAGCTCTGCCTCTGTACCGGGCACTGGGCCAGGCAATGGGGAGACCACCAAATAAAAAAAGAAGAGAATCATTCTCCAGACCCCCCAGGAGCTCAGCCTAAGGAGAGATCATTTGCATTTGGACAGCTTAGTTCACTCTCCCCAAAAATGTTCTCTTACATATTACTTCACTTAACTCTTATTTTTTGCCAGGTATGTATAATTTTCTTAGTTTCCAAGAGACCAGGAGATTCCAAATGACTTGCCCAAGATCCACACCCAACGTGGAACAGATTTTTTTTAAGCGAACATGACTCAAAGCTATGTATATCACAGCACAATACATTCATTACAAACAATCCTTACCACATTACTGAACTCAGGGCCATGGGAGGGGAGGACCAATGAAACCAAAAGAAAACTCAGCAAAATTTTTTACTCAAAGCTGGCAGCTGAGTTATGGTTCAGAAAGTATGACCAATGTAACTGTAACATGATAATAGGAAATCATCAAAAATGCTTCTTAAAACTGAGATTTTATTCATGCTGTTACATTGGAAGAGCCACGTGCCAGTCTCTCTCTCCTCCTCACTTTCTGTGTGTGTCGTAGAGGTTAGTAGAGGGATACTCAGCATGAACAGACAGTCAAATAAGCTCCATGTTGCAGTATATCCTTCATAAAAGTGAGGACTTAATTAATTCAAGAGCACACCTGTCATTTTAATTATGATTCTGTCAATAAATGTTAGTGCCTGTGAGAGGTGCTGAAGTGAAATTACATTTCACCTTTCCTGGCAGAGTAATGAAAGAGGACGAACTCTGCAGTCACTGACTCTATCCCCCTTGCTTCCATGTGGAACCTAGATACCAGAAGCCGGGATCTAATTAAATTGTGTGCTTTGTTCCTACATATTTCATGGCTTGTGCTCCTATTGAGTATGAGATCTATTTTTCTATTTAATGGTTGACTGGTTATGGCTAACATATACCATTATATTTTCGTGGCTCATTTTGGCAAAACCCAGGATTTGATCTTCTCTTAAAGATCACTCTATTGCTCAGTCCCCTTGAGGGTGGAAAGGTGACCATGATGGTGATAGGGGAGGAGACTGCTGAGGGGAAAGAAATTTTCCAGCAAGTGTGGGGTAGAGACATCTGGGTCCTTCAGCACGGCATTTGTGGGGCTCTGAGAGTGCAGCCCTGAGCACCACTGGACTGGGAAGTGGTGGCAGCGGGGTGTCCACTACAGAACCCCCCCTCCAAACACACATATAGTGTGGGTGGGCATTCCTGATTGCATGGCTTCAGGCTTTGTCCTGCTGCCCTTCCACAAATTCTGTGAAATGGCTAATATCCTTTAATATGTTCCTTTCTTACTTAAACCAAGCCTAGTCCCTTACCTACAGTCTGTGGATTGCTCTGTAGCAGTTAAAAAGAACTTGATAGGTTATACACATTGACATGGAATCCCCAAACCATTATTATGTGATAAAAGCAAAATGCAGGATCACCAAACAAAATGGCACATTTCTTCATGTATGTATACATTTGTAAATGTGTAGAGAACTTCTGAGAGACTACAAATGCAAATGATAATAGTGGCCACCTCTGGGGAAAGGAGTGGGAGAAATAAGTGTAGACTTGTGTCTTTTACTCTGTACACTTTTTCTTGTATTTTTTACAAAAAGAATGTTTTCAAGTATTGTTTATCTACTCAACACAGCAAAACAAAATGAAAAGCAAATTTACATCACACACTCAAGTACTGCATCAAGATATTTCCCAATTACTTCCATTTCTTTCAAATGACAAGGTCACCCCATTTAGTCAGTCTCTGCCTATATGAAGTCTATCAACATCTTTACTAGGGCCTTGTGCATATCAGCTTGAAATTGTGTATTGGGAAGAGTCCAATGGACCTATCTGGTAAGAAATATAAGGAATTCTCAGGAAGGGATTATCTGGTGGTATCATGGCTAGTCTCCCACATTAGAGAGCGCATTGACAAAAATCTGTCTGTCATTTATGTTTCTTAACATAAATTTCAAAATTTAGAATTATATATCCCAGAGCACAGTTGGGGTAGAGGCTATACCACTACCCCAAAACAGTACCGTTGCCCAAAATAATTCTTCAAAACCACTCAGTTTAGCCTATTTAATAGTCCGTTGATATTTAAAATAAAAATGGTGAAGCACTTTTTAGTGGTTAGGCATTGTTTTAGCTTCTTTTAATTCATTAATTCTCTGAATCTTTACTATAGCTCATAGTGATAGATAATATATCCTGAGGCTGTGGATGCTGGGCTGAAGTAAGTACCCTGGCCAAGATGACACATCCGAGAAATGGCACAGGCAGGATTTCAAACCAAATCTCATGGGGCTCCAGAGCCCACGGTGTTACATGAAGAGAGATGCCACAGATTTTCACCCTCAAAAAAATACACAAAACTCATTCCTGCCAAAAATGGTAACCTGAATCTAATCAAGAGAAAACAAACCAAACTGAGGGACATCTTTCAAAACAAGTGAAATATACTCTTCAAAAATATCAATGTCATGAAAGACAAAAGCTGGGGAAATGTTCCAAATAAAAGGAGGCTAAAGAGATGTGACAGCTAAATGCAACGTGTTATACTGGCAGGGGAGAATGTTATAAAAATGCTACTGGGACACCTGTCAAAATTAAGCACAGAATGCATTTTAGATGATAGTATTAAATCAACATCAAATTTCCTGAATTTAATCTTAGTCATTATGATTATGAAGGAAAATATCCTTGCTTTTAGGAGAAACATTTCTTTCATTATTCATAAGACTGATCACTTCTAACATACCTACAGATTACTTGTAATTCTTTTATGAATATCCTATTGTTATCTTTGGGCAACTTTAAAATGAGGGTATGGTATGACTAGATTGATTTCAATTTGTTTTTATTTATTTTTTTGATGGAATTTATTGCCTGCATATTGATTAGATCATGGAACTAAGGAAAGAATTGGAACAACCAGGCTGGAGGAAGAAAGAACCAGCATTTGATAATGTCATTTTTTAAAGATTTGGTGGGTTTCTTTAGTATGAACCCCCTGGCCCTTTAATCATTAACTGCTCTCTGTAAGGGCTATTTTACCTCATTAAGTGCCAATTACACTCTTAATTTTCAAACATGACATTTGTGCCTAAATTCAAACTGTTAAGTTTATACTAAAAATGCATTAGTTTGCTTTTAATTTAAAGCTTACAGACTTCAACTATTTTAGGGGTGAAAGAAAGAAAATCCCATTACAAAATCGTAAATTAAATGACTGTGGTAGGGCAGGGGAGGTAAGCCAAGTCCTGTAAATATAATCTTTTGTGGCTAACCCTGAGGAATATTTCTCCACGAGGCCAGACCTGGCTAAGACCTCTCCTTGGTAGTCCAGCAGTGCTTCTCTGGCACTTACTTAAAACATTTGATCATCTTGTCAGGGACCATCATGGGTGTCTGTCTACCCCATGAACTACGTGTGTCCCAAGGAAAGATACTGAGACATTTCCTTTGATCTCCATTGTCTAACCTAGTGCCTGGCATTCAGATGGAGGTCTATAAATATTTAGTGAATTAATCTAAATTTCTTTTTTTTTTTTTTTTTTTTTTGTGGTATGCGGGCCCTCCTCTGTTGTGG